>NW_020290018.1:16915-315405 GCF_003144195.1 Ceraceosorus guamensis
AGAGAGAGAGAGAGAGAGAGAGAGAGAGAGAGAGAGAGAGAGAGAGAGAGAGAGAGAGAGAGAGAGAGAGAGAGGCAGACGCTTTATATGGCCCCAGCGAAAAGCCCACCCCACCCCAATCCACAAAATGCAACCAACTGATCCTTACTGGTCGGTGCTGTCGGACATGACCGCAGTTTGTCCCGTTCTCCAACAGTCCGTCACCAAAGTGGCGAACCGCCGATTCTGCTGACAAGCCAAACGGAGCCAAGCGATGTCGCCGCTTAAGGATGTAGTGCTAGCAGCAGCATGACAACATGGATGTCGGGTCGGATCGAATCAAATCCGCGCTCGAGCTTCATTGATGACTTCCGCCAGCACTCACACTCACACTGGCCTTCCATGCAGCCGCCGTCGCGCACGCAACAATCAAGTGCTGTGCCGAGACCGGTTATGCCGCCCTGCACTCAGACTCTGACTACTGCGCGTTGCTGCAATGCGTGAACTAGAGCGAGCATGCCCGCCGGTGATTGGAACTCCCGACATATGAAAGTCCGGCGCGTCCGCGCGTGGGCTTCGAAACGAGTCACGTGAAAAGCTACGTATACCGTGCGATATGCCGCGCGCCGGTCACAAGTTGAAGTCAAGAGTCAAAGTCAAGCGATGGAACGCAGCTTGGTCCCCGACCTCACATCAAAGCATCCATGTGGGCCCGCTGTAGCGTGTCGCACTCATGTCGATCTGTTCATGATTGTGGTTCCCACAATCACCCAAGCCTGGGCATCAAGACGCCACCTCATACATTCGGCCGCACACCTTCTCGCATTACATTGCACTCTCCACTTCGAATTCAAAGAGCGGGCGGGGACTCGCTTGACCTCACTCACTGCTACGCTGCCGAACGCACAACAAACACGACAGCGCGGGGAGGAGCTCATTGACCTCGCTGCGCCCGCGTCCTGACGCCAGACGGGGAGCTTCAGCAACTGGCGCACATCGCAGCCACATCCGAACAAGAACCTCGAGCCGAATTCGCTGCCTGATTCGCTGGGCGCGAATGCTTGCGTGCAGAGCACACGGGCTGCACTGAGCATCAGGTGCGCTGCCAGCCCACAAGCACCTCGCATTTAGCACCTTCAATTCCTCCTGTTGCATGTCCCTAATTTGCCTCGTACAATGCCGTCTACGAGCAACGCGCCCAACATGGTGACGGGGGCTGCCATGGCTGTGCTAGCAGCTCAACAGACCGATGCTCTTGCACGCATATTCGTCAAGCTGAAGAACAAGGATGAACATGTTCGAATTGCTGCTGGCAAGGAGTTGGCCCATCATGTCACCTTTGTGGCCTCAGAGCTCAAGGGAGATGCGGTTTCGGTGTTCAACAACGATCTCAACAGACGCATCTTCGAGCTGACTCATAGCCCTAATGTGCACGAGAAGCTGGGAGGCATCGTCGCCATCGGTGGGTAGCTGGCACTCTGCGAGTGGATTGGTCGATCATTACGCGCCAGGCTGACTCGATGCGCCTCTCCTATCCACCCTCAGACACCTTGACGGATCTGGAGTCGGAGGATAACAGTGCGCGCTTGTATCGTTTCTATCAGTACTTGAAACCAAATCTGCCATGCAACGATACGCAGGTGATGGTCGCCGCTTCGAAAGCTCTGGGCAGAGTGTCCAAGTACGGTGGTCACTCGCTGGGAGACCAATTCATCGAATTTGAAGTCATGCGTGCTCTCGACTTCTTGCAAGGTGAGTGCATGCCCTCAATCCATTGGCGTGCAGCGCTCTTGCTATTTGCGCATGAACTCAAACAGACTTTTCTCCCCCCGCTGGCATCCGATTTCATTAGCTGGCGATCGCAGCGAATCCGGAAGGTATGCGGCGGTACTCATCATTCGCGAGATGGCCATCAATGTTCCCCTGCTCTTCCTCGCATACGTGCCCAGAGTGCTCGAGAGGATATGGGTAGCGCTCAGAGATGCAAAGGTGTGTCGGCTCGCACGTCCGAATGTGCTGGCAGAGCTCAACACCTGACGCGCATGGTCTCGACTTTCAGGTCCTTGTTCGGGAAGGCGCGGCCGAGGCGATGGGTGCTTGCTTGCAAATCATCGCCCAGCGCGAGAAACAGATGGGCGGCAAGGCGTACGAGTCCATCTACGAAGAGGCAGAGCACGGCCTGAAGATGAATACGGTCGAGGGCATCCACGGCAGCCTGTTGGCGGTGCAAGAATTGTTGCAGCACTCTAAATCGGTGAGCCTCTGGAACTGCGAGGCGGATCTCAGCGCAAGACTTACTTCTTGCGCTTCGCTGCGCTTCGCTGCGCTTCGCTGCGCTCCGATTCGCCTAGTTCATGTCCACTCGATTCGGCAGAGCTTGCGAGCTTGTCTCGCGCCTGCATAAACATCGCGATCCTCTCATACGGCGCACCATCACCAATTTGGTGCCCGTCCTTGCAGACTATGACCCGGCATATTTTGCTGAACACCATCTGGGGACAGTGATGGCGCTGCTCACGGAGCAGTTGAGGCGCGAAAGGGACCGACCTTCACGAGAATCTGTTACGCAAAGTGAGGAATATGGGCAGCGCATGTCTTTGTGGAGAGCTGCCTTACTAAGTTATTTTCGACGATTTCCCGTCCTGCAGCATTCGAAGCGATCGGATTGGTCGCTGCAGCCATGGGATCTAAGATGCGACCCTACATCGAACAAATTCTCGTCTGTATCAAGGACGGTCTGCAATCTCGCGGTCGCAAGAACGCAACGCCCGAGGCGCCAATCTTCTTTTGCATAGGACACCTCGCAATTGCTGTAGGAACGCTTCTGACCAAGTACATGCACGAGCTACTCGATCTCATGTTTGCATGCGGGCTCAGCGCTCCCCTGGTTCAAGCGCTGGAGAAGATTGTAAAGTCTGTACCGCCGCTTCTTGGTGTCATTCAGCGTAAGTGTCGAACAAATTGCGTGGTCACGGACTCAACGTGGCCAGTCTGCTGACCGTCTCTGACCACTCGCTGCTGCTGCTTGACGCTGTGTAGACCGACTCCTCGACATGCTTTCTCTGACGCTGGTCGGTGTGCCGTACAGACCTCTTGGAGCACCCTCCAGCAGTCGTTTGCCCGCACACGGAGGCGTGATTGCCAATCAGCAGCTCAACGGCGGGTCAAAGAGTAGCGAGACGATCATAGTAGCGCTGCAGACTTTGGGCCATTTCGACTTGACAGGTGAGTCTATCAACGGCGCGACAGCATCGTGATTGATGGAGGTGCTGAACCAGTCGTGTGACTGCGTTGACCTCAGGTCATATCCTAAACGAGTTCGTGAGGAGTTGCACGCTTCCATACTTGGAGGACGACGAGGCGGACGTTCGCAAGGCGGCAGCAACGACCTGCGCGCGGCTCTTTGGTGACGACCCAATCTGCTTCCAGACTAGTCTTCACGCCATCGAGGTCGTCAACGATGTGCTGGACAAGCTGATGACGGTAGGCATCGCCGATCCAGAAGCGAACCTCCGCAGGACTGTGCTGTCTGCCCTGGATGAGCGCTTCGATCAGCATCTTGCGCAAGCCGAGTACATACGGCTGCTGTTCATCGCACTCAACGACGAAGACTTTGCGGTGCGAGAAGTGGCCATCGCTACGATTGGTCGACTTGCCAGGCACAATCCGGCGTATGTCATGCCATCTCTGCGCAAAGCTCTGGTCCAACTCCTCACAGAACTGGAGTATGCTACCGTCAGCCGGCACAAGGAAGAAGCAGCCAAGCTGCTCACAGACGTCGTGAGAGCTTCTCAGAGATTGGTCAAATCGTACGCCCTACCGATGTTGGAGGTGCTGCTTCCCAAAGCGAATGATCCCAGCCCTGGGGTAGCTGCTCGGGTGATGGAGTGCCTGGGGGAACTTGCGAGGGTGGGGGGCGAAGACCTTGCAGGTCATGTGGATCAGCTGATGAAGCTTGCCATCGAGCAGCTCTCTGCTCAATCTGCGCACGCTTCTACCGTCAAGCGCGATGCTGCTTTGCGCACGCTCGGCCTCGTCGCGTCCAATACGGGGCATGTCGTGGATCCATATCTCAAGTACAGAAGCCTGCTGGCAACCGTCATTCGCATCCTCAAGACAGAGTCCGCTCCTGCAGTGCGGCGGGAGACGATCAGAGTGATGGGCATCTTGGGCGCTCTGGATCCCTACCGCTACAAGGTGAGTGGATCGGGCCGGAGGAGCCGTCGCGGAGCCGTCGTCCCACGGTGCGCGCGCGAGGTGCTGACAAAGCCATTCCTGGTGTCCCTTGCAGCTTTTGGAAAAGACAACCGAAGATGGAGTGCCCGAGGCTGGCAAAGCTGCAGGCACGGACCTATTCGAACTGGCCATGGCTATTGGCACGAGCAGCGACGACTATGCGCAGAATGTCGCCATCGATGCCCTCATCACCATTTTGCGCGACCCGTCGCTTTCGACGCATCACCATGCCGTCATCGAAGCGATCATGTACGTCTTCAAGACTCAAGGCCTCAAATGCGTCACGTTTTTGCCGCAGATTATACCTGCTTTTCTTAACGTCATTCGGACATGCACCACGGGTGAGAGGAGTTGAAGGGAGCTGCAGCATGCTTCGTGACCGATGAGGCTTGCATTGACACGGTCTTTTCTGCCGCAGGCACTGAGTTCTACTGGCAGCAGTTGGGCATCTTGATCTCCATCATCAAGCAGCACGTGCGGAATCACCTCAAAGACATCTTCGATCTCGTGCAAGAGAATTGGAACCCGAATTCTAGCATTCAACTCACCATCGTGTCTCTGGTCGAAGCGGTAGCGAATGCGCTGGAGGGCGAGTTCAAGACATACCTGCCGATCCTTTTACCTCAGCTCATCCAAACGCTCGACGGGGAGATCACGGCCAAGCGCCAACCGACCTTTCTGCGCATTCTTCACGCATTTGTCGTGTTCGGCTCCAGCATCGACGAGTACCTCGGTCTAGTCTTGCCAGTAGTCGTCAAGATGTTCGAGCGGCCGGAAGCTTCGGTTCTTCTTCGCAGGTCCGCTATCGTCACCGTTGGTCAGCTCAGTGCCAAGGTCAATTTTTGCGATCACGCCTCGCGCGTGATTCATCCCCTTGTGCGCGTGCTCAGCTCGGGCAATGTCGAGCTGCGGGGCGCAGCGATGGACACGCTGGCTGCGCTCGCCTTCCAACTTGGCGCTGCCTATGCCAACTTTATTCCAGTGGTAGCGAAGACGCTGTTGCAGCGCGGTATCACCCACGCCAAGTACGATCAGCTCGCAACCTGTATCCTGAATGGGGAACGGTTGCCACCAGAATACGGTCCGGGCGATCGAGCGCTCGATGGGCCTGCAGAGGTGGCGCCTTTGGCCGAAGCTACAAAGATGACTGTCAATCAACAGCACCTGAAGCAAGCTTGGGACACGAGCAAAGTTTCTACTAGCGATGACTGGAGAGAGTGGCTTCGACGCGTGGCCGTCGAATTCATGCGCGAATCGCCTTCACACGCAATGCGAGCTTGTCGATCGCTGGCGGATGTCTATCAACCACTTGCGCTCGACCTGTTCAACACTGCGTTCGTCTCCTGCTGGACAGAGCTGTACGATAGCTACCAGGATGACCTTGTGAAATCCATCGAAGGAGCTTTCGACGCTGCGGACATTCCTGATCAGGTCATTCATCTCCTTCTCAACCTTGCAGAATTTATGGAGCGCGACGACAAGGCTCTGCCGATCAACATTCGCCTGCTAGGCGACCGCGCGTACAAATTCCACTCGTACGCCAAGGCGCTGCACTACAAAGAAGCCGAGTTCCTCAGCGACGCATCGCCGCACACTATTGAATCGCTCATCGATATCAACACCAAGCTCCAGCAGAGCGATGCGGCTTTTGGAACGCTCACGTACGCCCGCGAGCACCTGGACATCACTCACCACGAAGAGTGGTACGAGAAATTGCACAGGTGGGAAGAGGCACTGGCAGCTTACGACAGGCGTGCGGCTGCTGCACCTGGCGATGTCAAAGTCGAAGCTGAGACTGCATTCGGCCAGATGAGATGCTTGCACGCCTTGGGAGAGTGGAGCAGATTGTCGGATCTTGTCAAATTGCGCTGGCCCAATGCGACTAGCGAAGAGCGCCGTCAGATGGCCCCGCTTGGTGCCGCAGCGGAGTGGTCGCGAGGGGCTTGGAACGACATGGAAGACTTCACATCGTCCATGCGGTCCGACTCTTCCGAAAGGTCCTTCTTCAGAGCAATTCTGGCTGTGCATCGCGGCTTCCGTGGAAGCGCCCTCAAGCACGTCACGCGTGCTCGTGATGCGCTCGACTCTGAACTGACGGCTCTGGTCACGGAGAGCTACACGCGTGCATATGACCTTATGGTCCGAACGCAGATGCTGTCGGAACTCGAGGAAGCCTTGACTTATAAGACGGAATTCAAGGATCAGCCTGACAGGCAGGCGACGATGCGGGCGACATGGATGAAGCGACTGAAAGGTTGTCAGCCCGAGGTCGAAGTCTGGCAACGCATTCTCTCGGTCCGCAGCGTGGTGCTCACGCCGAGGGACGATACAGATACGTGGATCAAATTTACCAATCTTTGTCGCAAGAATGGCCGGATGGTGCTTGCAGAGAAGACGCTCAACTCTTTGCTCGGCCCCGAGATCGGCGACGCAGAATCGGCAGACGGCATTGCTGCAGCTGCCATGGGTCCCAAAGCCCCGCCGCCAGTCATTTACGCCCATCTCAAATTCATGTGGGCATCGGGCGCGCGAGAGGAAAGCCTGGAGTACCTCCGCACCTTTACCGCCAGCTTGTCGGAGGACCTCGGCTTGCATCCTGGCGACGAGCATGCGACTGCGTTCAGCCAAGACTGGAATGCCATTCCTCGACTCAACGACTTTGCGAAGTTGCTTGCTCGATGCTACTTCAAACAGGGAGAATGGCAAGCTGCGCTGCACGAGGACTGGGTCAACGACACGACTTGTGACGTCATCGATTCTTACCGGCGCGCCACGCAGCTAGACAGGAACTGGTACAAGGCCTGGCACGCGTGGGCGCTGGCAAATTTCGACGTCATCTCGTCGCACGAGAGGCATGGACAAACGGTCTCCACTCAGATGATAGCTGCAAGCATCGTGCCATCCGTACAGGGCTTTTTCCGATCAATCGCTCTTGCACAAGGCAACTCCCTGCAGGACACTTTGCGCCTACTGACATTGTGGTTCAATTACGGCTACCAAGAGAACGTCGCGGATGCGGTTCAGGAAGGCTTCAGCAGCGTCGTCGTCGATACGTGGCTGAGCGTAATCCCCCAAATCATTGCTAGGATCAATTCGCCGAGCCCTAGGGTGCGCAGGTTGATCCAGCTCTTGCTGTCGGATGTAGGCGCGGCGCATCCGCAAGCACTAGTCTATCCATTGACCGTGGCTGCCAAGTCGCCGAGCTCGATGCGAATCAAGGCGGCGATGGGCATCATGGAGAATCTGCGCGAACACAGCCCGCTATTGGTGGAGCAAGCCATGCTCATCTCAAACGAGCTCATCCGGGTTGCTATCCTGTGGCACGAACTCTGGCACGAAGGGCTAGAAGAGGCGTCGCGATTATACTACACTGAGCAAAAGACGGATGCAATGTTTGCGGTGCTGGAACCTCTGCATGAAGCATTGGAGAAGGGTCCCGAGACGCTTCGAGAGACATCCTTCGCTCAAACGTACGGCCGTGATTTGAACGAAGCGCGCGAGTGCGGTCGGAGATACCGCCAATTTGGCGACGTTACGGACCTCAACCAAGCATGGGATCTGTATTATCACGTCTTCCGCCGCATCTCCAAACAGCTTCCTGCCACAAATTCGGTACAGTTGGACCTGCAGTACGTGTCTCCGAAGCTGCTAGCGTTGCGCGATCTCGAACTCGCGGTACCGGGCACATACCAGAGCGGACAGCCTATCGTCCGCATCACCCAATTCGAGCAGGTCGTTTTGGTCATCATTTCCAAGCAGAGACCCAGGCGATTGAAGATGAGGGGCAGCGATGGTAGGACTTACCAGTATCTCCTCAAGGGACACGAAGACTTGCGTCAGGACGAGCGCGTCATGCAGCTCTTTGGTCTAGTCAACTCACTGCTCTCTACAGATTCCGAGTCATACAAGAGAAGGCTTGGCATTCGTCGCTTCCCAATCATCCCTCTCAGTCCCAATACGGGTATGATCGGTTGGGTGGAGCAGACGGACACCCTGCATGTCCTCATCAAAGAGTATCGCGAGCAACACAAGATTCTTCTCAACATCGAACATCGACTGATGCTTCAGATGGCTCCGGATTACGACAACTTGATGTTGATGCAGAAAGTGGAGGTATTCGAGTACGCTCTGGACAATACGCCCGGTCAAGACTTGTATCGCGTCTTGTGGCTCAAGTCGCGCTCTTCGGAATCATGGCTGGAAAGGCGGACTGCGTACAGCCGCTCACTGGCAACCACATCAGTGGCAGGCTACATTTTGGGACTTGGAGATCGCCATCCTTCCAACTTGCTGCTCGACCGCGTCACGGGCCAGATTGTCCATATCGACTTTGGCGATTGTTTCGAGATCGCCTGTGCTCGACCAAAATTCCCAGAGAAGGTGCCCTTCCGTCTGACCCGCATGCTTGTCAACGCTATGGAAGTGGGTGGTGTCAAAGGAACCTTCAAGGTCACTTCTGAAAACGTCATGAGGGTCCTGAGAGACAACAAGGAGGCCATCATGGCGTTGCTGGAGGCTTTCGTTCACGATCCGCTCATTTCTTGGCGTCTCGTGACGGACGAAGCGAACGAGCTCAAGGCGCCAGATGCGAGCGAGCACGAGGCTGCTGGCCAGCTTCGCTCGAATCAACCGGGAGACGTGCGAAACGTGAAAGCGCTGGAAGTGGTGCGACGCATTCAGAACAAGCTAAATGGTCGTGATTTCAATCCAAACGTCGCACTCTCTGTTCCAGCTCAAATACAGCGTCTGGTGCAGGTGAGTCTGATGCGTCGTATCACGAGCTTGTCAGCCAGGCTCATCTCGTTGACACTATTTCGCAGGAGGCCACGTCGCTCGAAAACTTGTGTCAAGCTTTCATTGGATGGTGCTCCTTGTGAGTTGCGGAAGGGCTCAAAGCGCCGCTCGATTGTCAAGCTGATCAAGTTCGACCATTGCCTCTATCCCCTTTCCTTTTGTAGCTGGTAGCTTGAAAGCTTGTGGCAAGAGATTTGCTCTGTTCTCCCTCATCGCAATGCATGTCACGATACATCATCGACTCTCGTCTGCTACCTCCTCACACGTGCACGTTGGCCTGCAGTTGCTGATGCCGTTGATGGGCTCTTTCTGGCTGGGTCGCTGATCGCGCCCGCAAGCTGCCGTCACGGTTCATGAGCAGTAAAATCGCTCATCCTGAGAGGCGCCCGCGGGCTCAGAGGTGACGTTTTGCCTCGTCAAAATATCCTCAAGATCAAAAACAAGTTGCTCTTGTTTGGCAGATTGACTTTCTCAAGACCTAGCCGATCTCAATCGGGCCAAGTATCCTGGGCCACACCATGCGTCCCATCGGTCCACATGGCTCGGGTCAGCTTCCGTCAGCTACCAGCACAAGCGGAGAACGTCTTTCATCTCGGGAACTTTGCGCATACGGCACTGCATTGATTGCCAATCGTGATGGTATAGTGATAGCAAATGCTGCTACTAGGAACGACACGGACATTGCTTTCCATCCCTATTCCACGCAACGCAAAAAGGAGACCCCGTTATTCAAGATGCAAAGGTGTACCTTTGTGCTTCGGCCTGGCAGATCGGGCAGCCGTCTCGGAGGACAACGCGGAGCTTAGCAGCGTAAGATCTGACGCCCTGCGAACGCTTCTCCACCTGCTCCAGCAATCCACCTTCGCCGCGCTCCGCCCGTTTCATCGCTGCTTTGCCAGAGGTGGAATTCAGATTGGTGACGGACGTCTTCAAAAAGGCTTGCGTCGCCGAGATGGGAGGAAGGTCGGTCTGCTCCTTTGCTGAGCTTCTCCTTTGTGGCAGCCGGTTTTCCGCGGCGAGACATTGAAGATGGTAGGCGTGGCGACACAAGAATAGGATGACGGGCAAGGCGCCGCTCCGTTCCGATGGTTCCTCGGGAATCCTCAACAATTGCTTGCCACAAGCAGCGCAGGCCGACATGGTGCCCTCGAAAAAGCGCGGCTGCGTCTGACCTGCGTTGAGCTCTTGCGCGAAGGCCTGCCTGTCTCGTTCAAGGACTGCAGCAGATCCCTCCAGCAGAGACACTTGCAGATTAAAGTCCGACAAGATCTTGATCAGAGCAGGTTTCAGGCCCGGTACCTCTAGCCCGTTCTTGATCCTTCTGATAAGTCGAATGGGGTCGATCTCCGCACCAACATTCTCCAACAAGCCTCTGATGAAAGCTGGTCTAGTCTCGCTGTACTCCAACACATCCTCCCACAACTCGTCGTCGTTCTGCTCCTTGGCAAACTCGATGGCTCGCTCCACATCCCCCAGACGCGAAATGATCAGGTTCAGAGCCTTCTTGTTGTCTCCTACGCGACCCAGTAGAAAGACCATCTCGGGTACGTAATCGTGCCTCGAGCAGACATCGTAAGACTTTTCGAAGGAGTAGTAGCTGCTCATTGCCCGTAGGAAGGGCATGAGTTTGTCGGCATCATACTCGGCGTAGAGCGAGACGAGCTCGTCAGAATACTCTACGACCATTTGTGGATCTTGATCGAACAGCGCATCGAGATACATGTAGAGGTATCGAGGTTCTGCCCGAAGCTGAGTGCTGACGCGGTATACGGGGATGGAGTGTGTGTGATCGACGAGAAGGCTGATCGCGGCGCCGTGGCGCGAGGAGGAAGTGCTTGGCGGCGCGCCAGAAGCCACGGCAGACGCTTCCTGTTTGAGCGAGGCGTGATGTTGGAGCTTTGAGAGCAGCTTCGCATCCTGACCTGAGGGCAGCTTCTCGGATTCCTGCTCAGCGTCGACTAATTGTTGGTCAAATTGCACAAGCAAAAGGGCTTGGTCTTGCACTGCCGTGAAAAGATTATTGTCTCGGATAAGGGCGAAGACGCCAGGCTTGCGCAATCGCAAGAAGTAAGGCAACGCGCGGGCCGGTTGGCGATGCAGCAAAAACAATTGCACCAAGCATTCCATCAGAGTAGCGTGATCGCCCTTAGTTTGATCCGTATAGCCCGCTATTG
The DNA here is from genome assembly GCF_003144195.1 of Ceraceosorus guamensis. Taxonomy (NCBI): domain Eukaryota; kingdom Fungi; phylum Basidiomycota; class Exobasidiomycetes; order Ceraceosorales; family Ceraceosoraceae; genus Ceraceosorus; species Ceraceosorus guamensis. The sequence goes on from NW_020290018.1 coordinate 28,099, forward strand.
CGCGCTTCAGCCGATCCTCGATAGCCATCACTACTGCAGTGTAGGTATAGATGTGGGCAGGCCAGGCACTGATCGTGACAAGCAGCCTCTCCACGTCCGTTCTGAGAAAGTGTGCCAGGATGACATCATAGACCAGCGCGCTTAATTGAGGCTTCTCGAGAGGCACGTGCGGAATGATTGTCGACAGCTTGCTGCGCTCCACAAACAGGAAGACAAAATCCTCCCACTCCTTGACATCAGCTTCATTGTCCGTATCCCCAAGGAAGGAAGCAGCTAGCTGAGCAGCTGTAGCGTAGTCGTTCTTGACATCTACCAGCCAATAAAGATAGCGATGTCCTATCTGTCTCCGATCAAATCCTGCTGCCGCGGCGCCATCTCGGCTCATGTCGTCTAGTCGCGCCAGCGCTTCGCGATAGCGCTTTCTTTCCAGCAGCCACTCCACGGCATCCCTTTCGTCTCGATTACGCGCCAAAATGACGTCCTTTGGGCTCAAGACATAGTAGTAGATGCCTTCTGCCTCAAGCTCTGAAGCAGCTCCTCTCTGTTGGATAGCGTTTTCTCCCGCAAGGATTGCGTCGGCAGATGGAATCAGAAGGTAGTCGAGGCAGCCAAATCGAGAGACGTTTTGCAGGCTCAGCACATCGCTGCTCAGCTCCTCGCCAGAGGTCGTGATCATCCTCAGTTCTGGTTTCATGCCCGCTCTACGTCGCTGGGCACGTCGTAATCGAGACTCCGTGTCCTCGTTTGCCTCGAGCTCTGCTCCATCTTCTGACGGATCTTCGGACAGATACGCAAGCACCAGAAAGTCTGATCCGTGCGGCGCGATGCTGCTAATGAGACAATCCAGCTGCAGGATGGCAGTGATCTCGACGCTGGTAGCAGGGCCGCTAGATGTCGAGGCCAGCTGTTTGAGCGCGGCTGAAGAGACGCTCTCTTCAGCTTTGCCTGTCGAAGAGGCTTGGCCTTGACGCCTTCGAACCTTGGCAATCTTGATCTGGTCGGCCCAAGCTACGAGAAGAGTAGAAGCGTCCTGCCAGAACAGTGAGCAAGGAAAGAGATCCCCTCTTGGGCTCGCCGTTGGCGGCGCGATAAAAGATATCCGTTGACGGAGTGAGCAGTCATACAACCGCACGCCCTGCGCAGCACGAGACATGCGCGTACACTGTCAGCAAGAGGATAAATGGAGCAAGGCATCCGCTATCATTGTTACTCACCTTGTCATTAGCCCAGGCGATCAAAGAGCCGCGCCACCTCACTTTCCAGATGGGCCCTTCACCAGAATGCAGAATGGTATCCTTGTGGCCAAACCAGCTCTTTTCCTTCATGATCAAATTGCCTGCTAGACCCCCGCACACCACTGCTCTGGAGCTGCGTTTGCCAAAGTCTGGTTCCAAGGCGAGTGTGCGCATGGGCCTTTTGAAATCGAATGTGTAGAGCTCTGGAGAAGAGAGTGATCGTATACATACGATGCCGTCCATACCTGCACTGGCGATGAATTCGCTAGATTCGTCGATCTGAGTGTCCAGAACGCTTGCAGAGTGAGAACGAAAAGTCTTGATGCGATTGCCTTGCTCGTCCATGATGTGGGTGTAGCCTGCGTGTGTGCCGAGCACCTGACAAGACCATCGAGCGCAAAAATTGCGTATACATGCGCGCCATCAGCTGCACCCACACCTGCCATTTTTTCCCTGCCATACTCACCACGAGGCGATCTGAAGCGGCCAAAGAGCTTGCAGAATCTTTCCGCAGCGTCTCGCTGTAGCCATTCTTCATCCTGGAATACTTCAAACACGGCTCCTCCTCATCCGAGTCGTACTCCGCCTCGTCGTCTGCTTGTGGAGCGGAGTCTCCTGGCATTCCAGAGATTTCAGCGCTGGCGCATGCTTCTTCTTGCCCCGGCTCAATCTGTTGGGCTGCGAGTTCCTGTGCCTTTTGAGCCCTTTCTGCTCCTTGAGTCGCACCATCGGCGCCAGACCGTTCCGTCTCGGCGCTCTCCTCCACGGCTTGTATCAGCTCGGAGAGCGGTGCGCCAGTAGGTGCCCCATCTGCCTCGCTCTCCCCCACGTCTGCTTCTTGCTCTCCCCGCACGTCGTCATTGACTGCAGGCACCTCCATCTCCACGCCATCAACCCTTTCATCATCCTTCCCCTCCCCCTCCTCCTCTTCCTCAAGCGTCACGGCAGCTTGTCGTGCATCCTCTGTGTCTGCGGCTGGCTGCGAGCTGACTACCTGCGCACTGGTGAGCGGACCATCCTGCGCATCGACTTGCACCTGTTCCCGAGCATGACTTGCAGAAGCGCTGCGAAGGGAATTGTTGGCCCGTGCCATGCCGCTACCGCTGGGCTTGACGACGCCCGACGCTTGATCGGCGTACACCGATACAATCCTATGGCGATTGACAAGGTTTGCAGTCTGATTCATCAGGTACTGAGCAGAGGTTGCGCTCATTTGCTGATCGTGCGAGGAGGCGACGATGGGCGATGTCGATGTCGATGTCGATGTCGATGTCGATGACTGATGGGCGATGGATGACTCTGCATCCTGCAGCAGGTCGTGCTCCTGCTCGGGACTCATCCTGGCTGATGGCGCGGATGGCCGTGCGAGTGAGTTGAAGGAGCAGCCTGACGAGGCGCTGCCCCTCAGCAGCAGGAGAGATGTGGGATACAAAGACGCGCGTTGCGTTTCGTCACCTCCAGGACCGGTCAGTGGGACTCATACTCTGGCGAAACCCTGTGGCGCTGACCCTTGAGCAGAGTCTTTGGAGTGTGTGTGTGTGCGTGTGTGTGTGTGTGTGTGTGTGTGTGCGTGTGTGTGTGTGTGTGTGTGTGTGTGTGTGTGTGTATGTGTGTGTGTGTGTGTGTGTGGTTGGGTGGGCCAGAAGGGAAAGGGTCGTCAGACAGCGCCTCGACGTACGCTTCACCCAGGCATCGACGTGCAACGTCTCGAGTCATTGCTCGATCCATTCCATTCACGATTCATCTGAAGAATCATGCGCATGCCGATCTCGGGTCCAAAGAAACGTCAAGTGCGGGCATCAGGGCAACTCCTCCGTCCGGCGCACGGACACCCTTGACTCAAAACTGCATGTCCTCATACTTGACACGTGACTGATGAGAAGCGCAGCGTTGTTGCATGCATGCATGCATGCGGTTCATCCGCGATGCCGCGGCTCATCGCCCCAAATTAAACCGCGCAATTTGCATGGAATCAAGCGATGGGAGTCACTGAGTGCGTCTGGGGGAGCAGCAGCAGCAGCAGCAGCGGAGACTGCTCGGTGCGTGCGTGCGGGCGTGCGTGCGTGCGTGATGGGGGGGGGGGGAAAGGCGACGCTTGCATCTCACTCGCGACTCTTCTGCGTTTGATTGGTGATTCATCAGCTTGCCATTCTTCGTCCAACCCACTCACGACTTGCGATTGTGAATGCTGCCTCTGCACAGACCTGGTTCATGCTACATCACAGTCCGCATCCATTCATCTCCAATCGATCTGCGTCGCTCCAAAGTCATCTACTCAATAGCTTCCCCACACCACCCCCACCCCCCCGGTTCTCCTGCTCTCTGCACCAGAACAACCTTTCCCGTCCGCCATGCTTGGTTCGAGAGCCAGCAGCGTGTCGCGCATGGTCGCCTCCAGCTCCAGAGTGCACGCAAGCAGAGGTGAGCACATGCATGCTGCACGCATTCCGACCCGCACAGGCAAGCGAGGATGAATCACAGTACACCACTCTGCCCTCTTGATTCGCACCACTCGCACAGAGCTCCACTCGAGCGCTAGCAAAAATGCGGTTGCGCCATTCACAATGCCTGCCATGAGTCCTACCATGACCGAAGGTGGACTGGCCACCTGGAAGGTCAAGGAGGGTCAGCCTTTCAACGCGGGCGATGTCTTGCTAGAGATTGTCAGTCAGCATAGCACGAGGGCTGTCATGCCTACGTCATCCAATTAGATGTGAGGAACTCAGCTCACCCGCTCCACACTTGTCCCAACGCACGCACTTCGCAGGAAACGGACAAGGCGACGATGGATGTTGAAGCGCCAGAGGATGGCGTCATGGCAAAGATTGTGGTGGGCGAAGGGGAGAAGAATGTGCAGGTGGGCAGAATCATCGCCATGCTTGCAGAGCAAGGTGATGACATTTCGAGCGTAGAGGTACCGTCGCAAGCCACGTCGAGCGAAGCGATCGGGCAATCGGATGCCGCGTCTTCGAGCTCAAAAAGCAGTGTCGTAGAGACAAAAAGACCTCAAAAGACTCCACCGCCATCACCGTCTAGCTCTTCGCAGCAGTCGACCCAGACCCACGCATCGATGCAGCACGACGAGCGAATCTTTCCAAGCGTTGCGCGTTTGCTGGCCGAGCATCATCTGAAGGCATCAGAGGTCAAGGGGACGGGCGTCAGAGGCATGCTCACGAAAGGTGACGTCCTCACCCACGTGGGCATCGCCAACAACCCGAGTGGATCTGCAAAGTCGACTTCGCTTGGCGTTGCGGCGCTCGGTGGACCTCCGAAGCAAGGTGATAAGAAGGTGAGTGCCAGTCGAAGCTTGTAGCATGGATACAAGGCGACCATCCTACTGACCTCGCGACGTGTACTGCTCCTGCCCATCAAGGTGGGCACGCCCGAAGGCAGCAGCGCTAGAACCGCGCCAAGTGAGCCACTGAGCGGCGCGCAAGTCAGGTCTCTAATTCTTGGTGGTCTAGCTTCTTCCTCCAAATCGGCTAGAGTCTCCTCCCAATCCGCCGCACCAAGCCAGGCGTCTATCCTCGACGACTTGCTTGCCGATTATCGCTTTTCCTCCCAACGCGCTAGATCCTCTCAGCCTGCACCCGCTTCAGCATCAGACAAGTCCAGGCAAGCAGCTTCGGACGCTCTTGCCGGACTATTGTAGAGTTGCACCCATACGTCCAGCCGCACTCCTCACTAGACGCTCTCAAAGCAAAAATCTCACAGCGACTCATGGCGCAATTTCCAAAGCTGTTGCGAGTGCGTGCGGATAGATATCAGAAGCGTGATGGCGAGGTATGCAATGTGGGGAATGGTGACAGATGACGCGAGCATGAGGGTGTATAGAAAGGGCTGGGCAGGCGGCATACAAAGCGACTGGCGCATGGCGAGGCGTCGCAAATCAACAGCATCACGCTGCCGAATCGCGCCTGCTCAACAGGAAGCATCTGAGGGCGAACGTGCGCCAAGTGAGCAAAGCATCGGCAGCGACGCGTGACATCGATTTAGCTACACGGATTCTACTCACCCTTCGTAGCCGCTCATATTCTCGGGCGTGAATGTGTCTCGCCACCTGCCCACCAGGCGGCCACCAGCGACGGCATAGCCTCGATACAGCCATCGCCCTCGACCGTCTGGGCGATACTCCTTGGTCATGATCATCATGCCGTCCCAACTTCTGATGCGACCACGCAAAATGAAGCGACCCCATGCCGAGTGACCCTGGGACGTGGAGCATGAGTGCGCGGAGCCCAGTGAGCCAAAGGGTCACTCTCTCTCAGTCGAAAGGGACAGAAGACTCACAGTGCCACTCAAAAGAATCTCGTACGCCTCTGGATCGCCCGGCGGGCAGCGTTCATCATCGCCGAACGAGGGATACATCTGCGCATCTTCCAGTGAACCGAATCCGCGCTTCGCAAGCTCAGCGTAGTCGCCTGCATTCGTAATCTGCCCTGTTCGACTGTCCGTTTCGATGTTGAAGCGATTGTTGCGACTCGCGCCGTTGTAAGCAGGCCTGCTCGGGTTGATGGTAGCAACAGCTTCAGAGTAGGGCACAGAAGGAACGGTATCTGGCTCTGGCTCCCCATTCAGATAGCCGGCATTCAGAACACTGCCTTCCCCTCCGATCTTGCGGACGCCTGATCCTACTCGCACAATATGTTCGCGGATCCTCCAGACTTGCGGCTGCTCCCCGAATGGTCCCTCATATAGGCTTCGCATGCGACCAGCAAGCATCTCGCGGTACGAGTCGAAGTCGAAGAAGCAGAAGCGGCCCTCCCAAGCGCCTTCAAAGAGACCAGCATGGGCAAGAGGCTTGAGGCCTGGGGCAGAAAAAGGGTTGGAGCAAGCCAGCAGGCGGGAGACGTCTGTGTCGTGATCGATGGACCTGAAGGCAAGCGGATTCCTGTTCGCTCGCACGTCTTCGCGCGCAGCTGATGGGTTGTGCAGGTCCTGGATCGGAGTCAATCCAATGACTGCCGGGTCGCGCTCCACCTTGGCAAAGAAAGTGAAGCAGGCCGCGTGCGAGAGGATGGGTGGAAACAGCTTCATTCTGATGCCGCAATGTGTGATTTCCGTCTCCCTCGACCTGGGAATCAGGTCAGCGAGGAATGGATTGGGCGGCGGTGAAGCGTTGGCTGCCGCCGCAGCTGACTGAGCAGGGTCGTCCTGAGAAGCCAATGGAAGTCGCCTGACGGTCCAAGGAGCGACGTAAGAATCGAACTGCGTAATTGCATGAGAAACAGTCGCGGTCAGTGAGCGTTCCGAGGCGATCGAGCCTGCTTCGACCAGCTCGCACGTACTTTATGTGCAGCAAAGACGAAAGGCCTTAATACGAAGAGCTTGGTGTCGCTGACGCCGCGGGATTCCTTGGCCAAGTCGAGCGGGTCGGTGAAGAGAAAGGCTACATGCAAGGCCAAAGACCTGTCCAAAGTGTCCGGAGGGTACACCGGCTCGGTTGGTGCTTCGAGCATGATCTGCTTGTCGTGCAAGCGGAGGTAGCCGTCCAACAGTGCCCACTTGAGCCTGGCCATGTTGAGCCCATCTGTCACGATGAGCCGACGTCGCACACACTCAGCCGTCGATACGCTTAGCGCTTCGAAGCAGCAACCAAAACTTTTCTTCATCCAACTCACCATTCTCTACGAGCATCATGTACGCTAACCAAAGGTTCTCCGTCATCTCCTCTTCCGCAATCAAAGGTGGTAGGTCGACCGGCTTGAGCTGATTTACGAGCACAGCTGCTCTGATGCGCTTCAATATTCTGCACCTCTTTTGCAGCTCGGCACAGAGATTGCGCGCTGCGATGGCTTTTGGTCCAAATCTGCGCTCGATGGCTGCGACGTCGAAGCGATTTCGAAAGATGCGAGCATACAGGTGTGGAGCAGCCCGAGGGTTGAGCAGTGTGTAGACCTGTCGACAAGTCAGCAGAAAGGCCAGCAGGTGGCTAGGTGGCGTAGCTGATGGGTGATGTTCGGCGTGCCAGGGCAAGGAAGCGGCGCTAGTGTCGATCTGGACCAGCGCATCTCCGCCAGCTACGTCTTGCGGTACGTTGACCTGCGCCGCATCGTCCTGCGTCACTGCGCACTGGTATGCGATCTGCTCGATGATCTCTGGTGGCAGGTTGAGTAGCCTTGACCCCGATTTGGTGTCGAGTTTGCGACCCGAGCAGGATGCGTGGGCCAGGACATTTGCATTGACACTTTGTGTTGCGTCACCGGCCACCTGCTTGTCCTGCTGCTTGGCTGATGATGTCGTTTGATCTGAAGCGCTTTCCATTTCATGCAACGTGGCGGTAGCATCGTCGAGACCAGTGTGATCAGCAGCATTTGACGCGCGAGATCTAGCCATCATCTTGTCTGGACGATGTTGGTCGATTGGCGACGCGGACTTGGACCGCGATCGTTTGAACGCACTCATGGAGCCAGTGGTGTGGTGATCAACACTCGTGCGGAGCCAATGTTGGTGTGGGGAGAGAAGAGGAGCGGTCGAAGTGTGTTGAACTCACAGTCACACACCTTGAGGAGAAGATGTTTGGGGCGTAGCGGTCAGGCTGTCCAAGCGCGGTGGATGGGAAAGGTGGGATGGCGGTGAGAAGCGTTTGAAATTCTTGGCCCGCGCCAATTTCAATGTTCACATTCACATTCACATTAGCTCAAGCCAGGATGCAATCGCAGTCACAGTCATGAGTTACACAGTCGCAAGTCCATGCGCAGTGCGGCGATGCTGACCACCGGAATTTGGTGCTTGTTCTTGATTCAAGATTGACACGACCACTTTGACTGCGACTCGTGACTTGAATCGAATCTTCAATCACGAATAGCACATGCACCACACTGCACCCACACACCGCTAACGGCAAGAGCCGGTGGCACTCGATCGCAAGCCTTATCCGGCCGGTCCGATTCAATTCTAATTTTAAACGCAACAATTGCGCCGTGCTGCTAATCTTGAATTTGAATGTGATGCATGCTGTAGGTACTGTAGGTACACCTTCACACGTGCAACTGCTGCACCGTGTGTCCTCAGACTCACAGACTCACAACAGACTCACAGACTGCCGAGGCTGCTGGGTAGGTACCGTGTATATACATGGACACATGTACCGCTCGCACAATGATCGCAGCACCGCAAGAGATCCGCGAGCACCTCGATCAATCACGAATGATGACTTGTATACTGGTTGTGGATCAGCGCCTCGAACCAAACACCACAGCGCGGGCGTTTGAGCGGCCACACCGCGCGCTTGGATTGCTCGCCTCTTTGTGGATTCTCATCCCGTGACCCGTGCCAGGCACGACTCAACACTCGTGACTCTCTGACTCACGACGCGCAGACTCACGATTGATGATTTGATGAGTATTTGTTATGGTGATTCTTTAGACGGCCGCTCGCGCCAAGTCGCCCTGCGCTCGCCAACTTCCATCTCGACTCCGAAGCTGTATACAGTAGAGTCTTGAGTATAGGTACTCACAACTGTACATAGCGAGCGCGCTGAGGCCAATTTGATGATCGGACATTCAAAGTCGAGTCATGCAGCAGCATCAGACGCAGCAGAGTCGGCACTCGATCTTGTCTTGACTCTTGATTGCAAGGCCATTGTGATAGTCTCTGTCTCTGCCGTGCTCTGATGCCTCCCCTCCGCCTTTGACTCAACAGCTGTCTGCTGCTGAGAGTGCATGACTCCGCCCACGCTGGCTTTTGGACCTGCAAATGGGCGCAACATTGGACGTGTGCAGCAAGCATCTAAAACAGTAAGCTGAGCTCCTGGCGGCGGAATGCAAGAGCTTATAGGGTGGCGTCCGGCATCTTGGAACAGGGTTGAGACTCACACTGATTAATCGCGAGTTGAGAAGTCACGAGTCGGAGTTACACGACGAGTCAAGAGTCGGAGTTCAAGCTAGCAGTCAAGAGTATGATGATCAGGCAGACACATCTATTCATACATGCATGCATGCACCTCACGCCTTTCTCGTCTCACTTTTCGCCTGGCTATCTCGTCAAGTCGCAACTCGCAAGTCACGTGCTGGATATTTTGCACCGTAAGCGCTTTTTTCGTTGTCGTGCATCTGTCAGCACGCGAATACAACAGCACAGTAGCGAGTCACGAGTCCCGTCGGCTGCATGGCGCAGCTGCGCGCGCATGATTCGCAGCGAAGCTTTCAAGGCACACATCGCTGCATGACGTGCGCTGTTTAGCCTTTCTTGCTCGGGCTTTCCACTTGATCACGACTTTCGGGCTCTGAACGACCTGCCGGTGCCGCTGGTGGTGGTGCTAATCACGTGTCTGCGATCTTCTGCGCGCTTGCAACATTCGTAATCGCCCTACGACTCGCCTCACGCACCCGCACCAACACCATCCACCTCGACGACTAAGCGGCATTCTGCTTCGAAGCATGTCTGCCGCGCTGAAGGCTGCCATTGCAGCTCAACGCGCGGCACTCGCAAAAGTCAAGCTTTCAGACGACGCTGCTGCTGCTGCTGCTGCTGCTTCCTCCTCCTCTTCTTCCGCAGCTCAAGAGGAAGACGAGGATGCTCTGACCAATACTCGAAGAGGTGGGAGCGAGAGGAGGAGAGAGCAGGAGGAGACGCAGCTTGCGCAGGCATCTACGGAATCGCTGCTGCTCAAGTCCACCCAGACAGGTCGCCTGATCCTCGCTTCGCGCGCACCGCCTCTCACCGAGTTGCCGCCATCTGCCATTCAGCTTTTGGACGACGATGCACCGCAGTGGTATAGGCAACACGCGAACACTGCAGCAGGCAGGAGGCCATGGTACGAGCGAGCCGATCTGGTTCAGCTGAGCTTGTCCAACAATATCATCAAATCTATTCCAAATGCCATCCAAGGCTTCGCTGCACTGAGCAGGCTAGACGTGAGTGGCTAAGCCGCTCGATGGGTGATCTATGGCCTGCCCAGCATTTGGCTGATCGGGCGATGCTGCGCTCATCACGCTTTCGACTTTCTGCAGCTGCACAACAATGCGCTCAAAAATGTGCCCGACGCTCTGTCTGGCCTTTGCCAGCTCACTCACCTCAACCTGCGCGGCAACAACCTGTCCATCTTTCCCACATCCCTCTTGATGCATCCCACTCTGCTAGAGTTGGACCTTTCCAGCAATCGCATCACCACTTTGTGGGACCAGCGAGATCTAGAAGCAAGTGTCAAGGAGTATGAAGAGATCATCGCAGCCAGCGCCGAGGCTATGGAAACTGGCGGAATCTGGGCTGGTCTGGGCGACTCGTCCCGCTCCAGCAAAAAATACAAGCCAGACCCGCAACGGCCACTTCCTGCCTGTCGCTTCCTCAGCCTCGGCAACAATCGCCTCACCAATGCGTCCCTCAGATGGTCGTTGGTCTCGCCGGAAGGAGCGCAAGCGGAAGCGCAAACGGAGCGGCAGCAGGCCATCATCTGGCCTACCAATCTAACCACGCTGGACGTGTCTGACAACTTTGTCAGAGGTCCGATACCTCTGGCCGCGTTCGGTACCTTATCGTCTCTGCAGCACCTCGATTTGGGCGGCAATGGCCTAGCATCAGACATTTTCGAGGCAAATGCCCCAGAGATAGAGGGCTCGCTGCCTACCGCGGAGCCAGCCAAGTTCTTCCCAAGCTTAACGCTTTTATCCCTGTATAGATGCGAGATGGATGATCTGGAGCCTCTGGAAGAAGTTTGGGGCTCACCCCGTACTATAGCCGAGGGCGAGAAGGCCTTTCCCGCTGGAGTCGGCACACCGCAACCACGCGTCGGCATACAGGCTCGACAGCTGGTTAGCGTCCGATCTCGCATTCCCGAGCGGATACCAAAGGGTCAGCTGGCCATCGTCTTAGAGGGCAATCCGCTAAGGGAAGAGGCATACAGACGGAAGAAAGCGCCTGTATCTGGCCTACGACCAATGGATGCTAGACAAGGGGCAAGCGGACTTCGTTCCGTCTCAAACGAGGTGATGCGCTCAGCGGAGGGAGGTGCTCCGGCCCCGGCCAAAAGGCAAGATGAAATCGAAGAGGGCGATCGCACAGACTATCTGGCAGATGAAAGATTCACGAAGGCGGCCACGGCCACCTTTGCTCCTTCAGTGGGCGAGTCAGTGCAGACTGGAACGCGCAATTTAGACGTGCAGTTGCCTTCCGGCCGCGGCACTCGCCGGCGAGAAGTCGACCTCGACGAGTGGGGACCGCTCGGTGGGAGCACCTCCTTGCCCGCACGCGCCAAGGTAAAGGCAAAAGTCCCAGACGCAAAGGATACGCAGGGGCACCCTATCGTAGCTCGACAAACGGAGAGGGCGCCAGCGAATCAGTCCGAGTGGGGGCCATTGGGTGGTGCTGGTGCTACTGCAAGGTGTCAAGGTGCGGCATCGGCGACTCGCCAGCGCACAGAAGATGGACAAGCTGCTCTCAAACCGCTGCAAGAACCTTCCTACGCAGCCACGCCACCCGGCACCACTGTAAGGGGGCCTGCAACCGAGGTGTGGGAGCAATCGTTGAGCGAAGGCGCGAAACGCAGGCTCCGGGCTCAAGCTGCGCGTGAGGCCGCGCAAGGCGGCCAGAGCGAGAGTGCGCTACCCAACCCCCAAATTGATTTCTCGTCACCTCAAGCAAGCGATCGCACGCCGCCCAAGTCGGCGTCTGGCACCACAACCTTGGAAACGCAAGGGGCTGGGACACCCCGCAGCAGAGGCAAGAGGGGAGCTGCGCCGTGGGAATCCAGCATTCAATTATAGCTTGCGAAATCAACACTTCGGAACGGATCATGGCGCGCATCGCATCCGCCGCTAGAGTTGATGCTGTTCCGAGCAGTGCAATGCATGGGTTAGACTCTACCGTCTAGAGATGCTGTCAAGCTTGTGCGTGTTTGCATGCGCAGCGTTTGAAATGCCAGGGCTTGAGTTGAGCGGACCTTGAACCACGCCCAAGACCTCCAGAGCATCTCGCGCTGCCCTGTTGATGACTTTGAAGCGGTCTGCGCCGAGATGCACACCTCCGTACTTTGAGTGGGCGCGGAAATGAGTAGTGTAAGTTTGGGATGGAGGCGCCGTTCCAGCGACTTCGAGCCAGACACCTACCCATCTTGTGACCACTACAATTACATTGTCAACGCCCTGAATAGAATGAGGAGGGGACATATGAGAATGCGTTTGACCTGTGATCTGGCGGCGTACGCTTTTCGCTAGCGCAAGCATTGGAGCAGCCGCATGTTGTGCGCTTGAAAGAATGTTGCCAGGGCACCCGATCGCGTACTTACAAGCACATGTAGCAGATGTGCTAGCCTCCCACCTGCGGCGGATTCGCCATCATCGTCGCAGTCGCTGGCATGAACTGGTCTGCCGCTTTGGCCAGTGTTCGAGCACGTCCATGCATGTATGGTCGGATGAGTGGCTTTCGCAATCCGCCGGTCGGACAAGAGATGTGCAAGCAAAGCAGGAATCTGCAGAGCACAGGGAAACGCAGAGCAGGACGATTGAGCGACGATTGCCATTCGAAGAACCGAAATGCGACAGGCCACGATGGTCTAGAAGCCGACATCCACTCACTTCGTCGGGGTGAGTCAGGCGCGCAGCATGACCGACAAAGACCGACTTTCGTTCGGTGATGGGTGGACTGCTGACGAGCATGCTGGCAATGTCGACTGCTTTGTGACTAGCGTGAGGTTGTTCAGTGGACTCGGACAACGTCGGGAGATCTTGCCGCTCCAAGTCTTGGTCATCGCTGCTGAAATCTTGCGGCTGCGCTGCTTCAGTGTCCAATGACCTCGGATTGCGCGACTGTTCCTCTCGTCGCCGGGCAAGACCCTGCTCAAACCACTCGGCCACACGCTCCTTGACCCACTCGATGATTTCAAAACAGATGACTTCGCCTTGAACCCATCGTAGTCCTTTGATGTCGTTGTGCTGCGCTGCTTGTTCTCCACGCTCGCGACCCACATCGCTTTCGGAGATGACGCGCTGAAAGTGAAGAAAACATCTGAGGACTTCTGCAAAGATGAGATGATCTACAGGCAAAGGGCCGATGTAGCGACTGAGCACCTGAGGTTGTGGTGCTTGATCGCAGTGCGGGTAGTTTGAAGGCAAGGTGATGGATAAGTGGAGGGGTTGCGAGGCTGCAGCCTCGCTCGATGCCGTTGCGCCTGCAATGTCTGCACGCACGCTGAGCCTGAGCTTGTCCATGCTGATTCGCGGGTCGGCAGCTTTGGGGAGAGGAGTAGGGTTGGAGCCATTGCACGGTTGAGAGCATGAAGGCTCGCCTCTGGTGCTTGTGCTTGTGCTTGTGCTTGTGCTTGTGCTTGTGCTTGTGCTTGGATGCAGCAGACCGATGCTTTGGTCGCCGTAGATGGAGCGCAAAGCTTGAAGCTCTTCAGCCAGCTGCGAGGCAGACTGCAGCGCGCCATCGTCGGTGCCAGACTGGACAAAGTGCTCCAATCGACCCATGAAGACATGCAGAGCTTGCCTTTCGGCCAGGCTGATGTGATTCATCGACTCCTCGTCGTCATCCCCCTCCATGGGCATGACAGAAGTGTGGGTGTGCATGTGATCGAGTCTTGAGGGGCGCAAGACGACTGTGCTGCGAGAAGCAGAGATTCGCGATGGCTGAATGACGATCAACTGGACAGTACAGAGCAAAGAGGAGATGTGAATGTGAATGTGGCGGCAGCTGAGGGTCATCTGGCAACGCTTCACATAGACGATCCACATCCACATCCACATTCGCACTCACGCTTGCACTCACACCCCCACCCCGACCGCAACGGAGAGATTCAGATTGCAAGTCGTGAGTGGAGCGTCGATTGAGAAGTACGAAAAAGAGGCGCATCGACGCGCGGATCTTGAATTCGTGTTCGCAGCACGCGCATGCACGACCGCGCCACTGCTCTAAACCCCCGCAAACGCCGCGGACTTGCGCGGAGCAACGCGTCGCGTCGCCTCCCCGCTGAGTATGAGTATCAATTGAATGCCGAAGCTGTGCCATGCAGCGCGTGAGTCAAGATGTGTTTTCGATTCGTGACACACTTTTGACTCAAACTGGACTCATTCGTCTCCTGCATCCACAGCACACAGCATTCAGCATATTCCTGCCATCTGATCTGATTCCCTCGACTGTCAAGCAAGCAAGTCTCGAGTACAACGTCAAAGTCAAGCGTATACTTGCACTCGGCTTCGCTCCTCATCCCCCGCCATCACAGGGCACAAGCAAGCATCTTCATCTTCCTCCGCGCATTCATCCTTCTCTCCCTCTTTGCCATCAATTCCTTCCGCCTTCTTTCCCCCTTCCTTCTCTATCTCTCTCTCTCTCTCTCGAATCATGGATCCACTCCCACGCATTCTTGCCCCCAGCACTCCGTCCAATGCTTCGCGCTACCATCACACCTCGCTCGCCTCGCGCACTCGAGAAGGCGTCGAGATCATGCGGCGTGCAGCTGCGGAGCAAGCCTCCACCTCTTCTCGCCCTCGACCACCTCTCCCTATAGCTGCTGCTCATGCCCAAGCATCTCACCCTGCTGCGAGTGCGCAAGCCAGCCGTGCATCATTTGCAGACCGCATGTCGGCAGCACCACGTCGACACTCGGCGCATCGGAACGGCCAAGAGGATGACGATGCAGATGAGCAGCAGGGCGACACTCTAACAGCTGCGCGCGACGAGCGTTTGCGCGTTGTAGAGACGCTGAGGAGAGGTCCACGCGATCTGGGCGGCGCTGCGATGGATGATGCACAGTGGGACACATTCGAACCGAATTCGCGCACGCGTCTCAAGTGAGTCGATCACTCGGGTGCTTCTGTGCCATCGTCGCTCTACAGGCGCAGCCGTCTTGGTAGTCACGAGCCACGTTCGACCAGCGAACGTCTGCGGATGGTGTCGTCTGGACGTCGTGCACGAGCGCGAGAGCGCTAACCATTTCATCATCCGCCTCATCCCATCACCCTCACCTCCAGACAGCGCCGGGTGTCGAATGTGCAGGTGCACGGATGGTTGGAAAGCCGTTATCACTTGTCGCCCTCCACACTCTACTCCATCGTCGACCCCAAACCCACAAATCTCCACGGTGACTACAAGGTGCCCGTCGTTGGCGAATGGCTCACCATGGCTGTCATTGTGGAGATGTCCCCCGTCAAGATCTCCAAAGGCAAGCAGTGGAAGCCGAAACCGGGCACACAGAAGGGCGAATCGTACATTCATCCCGACAGCGATGTGTCAAGCCACGACGAGGCGGATCAGCACCCGGACGACGAGGAGCGCAAGCGCAGGAGCAACGAGCGGCGCAAGGCGCGCTACGAAGAGTGGCATGCGAGCCAGAAGCTGAAAAAGGAGGATAAGCGTCGCGAGAAGCGTCAGGAGAAGCAGAAGCGCAAGAGAGACATGCAAAAAGCTGGATTGCCCCTCAACGAGCAGGATGACAAGATCGATGAGGATGCCGACAGCGAGGACGATGACGCCAACGCCGGCGCTGGCCGCAAGTATATGATCCTACGGCTTCAAGACCTCGGTGCCGATGCCAAAGGAGGCGGAGACGAGATGTTGACCATGATGGTCTTTCAAGCCGTCAAGGAGGACCGTATCCTGAATCAGCGCAGCAAATGGCGGGGAGGCAGTGGCGGAGCATTCGAGCGGTTGGTGCACGAACGTCCAGGCGCGCTCCTTTGCATCACAAATCCCAGAATTTCAAACTCAGCAGTGAGTCAGGCGACAGTGAACTCGCAAGCTTCCGCATCAAGCGTTGACTCATCGCCATCACCCGTCATCTGGCGGATGCCTTAGGGTCTGCTTGTGCCCGCAAAGCCCGGCGGAAAGAGCACCGCTGCTTCGAAAGTTTTCAAGCTCAAATTGCTTCATGATAGTACAATGACCATCATCGGTCAGGTCGCAGATTTTAACAGGTGTCAAGCAATGACCAAAGAAGGTGACTTATGCTCCGCATACGTCGACGGTCGTTCTGGAAGCAAGGTCTGTCAGGTGCATTTCGAAGCGTCGCTCAAGAACAGTGGAGGCAAGCGTCATGACTTGGCGAACACGTGAGTCGATCCACGTCCACAAAAGCAGACTGAGGTAACCGCGGCTGACTCGGGCTGCACCTCGTATGGTGCTGTGTTGCAGAACGACTGATTGGAGATATGCCACAGCCAGCTCCGATCTCAAAATCAATCCCAATTTTGGCTCCAGCTCTTTTGTTCGCGATCCAGCAGAGCGCCTCTTCCAGCCTTCCTCCTCATCATCAGGGCGCACTGCTGGCAAGCATGTCCGCCGCGGGCCCGCTGTGATTGGTGAAGGCGCTTTGCTGGCTGCTTCGGATCCGAACAGTCACTCTTTCGATGCTGCTGCTTACTATGGGAGAGGCAGAGCGGACAAACAAGCACGGCGAAAGAAGGCTTGGGAAGAAGCAGGTCTCATCTTTCAACTGGAAGCGCGTCTTGGTCACGGCAGCACTCATCATAGACAACTTTCTGCCCAGCAGCAGCTACGAGGCTCGCAGCCCCTGATTGAAGCTTCGCAACACGACGATACCATACTTGGGGGCAGCGTTGCGGCAAGAGCCCTTCTTTCAGCGCAATCCACTCTCGAGCGCCAAAGAGAGTCGCCTGCATTGACAAGACGGGGTGTAAAGAGAAATTCAGAAAGCGTAGACCGCGATCCGATAAACAAACGTCTACCTGCTAGACAAGACCGAATCCCAGGCCAGAACTCCACGCAGCATGAAAAAGCCGATCTAATCCAAGAACGCTCGGCCTATGGACCGGAGATGATCAAGCGTCTTGGCTTCGATCCTCTGGCCGGTCGGCGATCACAGCAGAACACGAAGAGTGCACCGAACAGCACCACTGACAACCGAATGCGGGTGAGTGGGGCGTGAGGTTGATCGCCGAAGCAATTTACGCTCGCTTGGGGCCCCATGCTGAGTGGAAGCATCCCTGTCGTGCCCCCTTCCCTAGCTCCTAGCGCGGCACGAATCATCTTCTCAGATGTCGGATGTTGCGGCTTCACAAACCTCAAAAGGACCGGAGACGTTCTCGCGAGTGGATTCGTGGCGTGACGCAACGGCGAGACTGCGCGGCTCGGACACCACGTCCGATGCGCATGTACGACTCCCAGGTGGTTCAAACCACTTGGTACCTCTGGAGGATTCAGAATCTGATCTCGAGATTGTCTGATCATGAATATTTATCAAATGTCACAAATTCGCGTTGCTGGATGGCGGCCCTTATCCTCCCGTGCGTTGTCGAGTCCTCAACCTGCTTTGCACGTCCACAAATGTCGTCGGTCTTACAGGTGCAAAGGTAGAGATGCCTGCTACCATTTGCTGGCTCTGTTTTACGGCGTTATTTGCTCGCTTGGTCTACTTGCACTCCTCACCCGATGAGGCGGCATGGCTGACCCAGCTCTCAGCCGGCTTGCGATGCCAAATTCTGCATAGCAGCCACGCTGCACAAAACGACCCGGTGGTCTAATTTGAGAAAGACTTCGTCTGTGGACATCACATGAGCTACCTGTGCCCCCCTCTTTGTAGTCTCAATCAGCTAGACGACGTGAAAAGACCTGCTCCAGCTTGTTGGGCGCGATTTCCAGCAATGAGTCCCGAATGCGTGGGATGTGTGCTGGACTCACTGCGCGGAATCTTGAATGTATGCTCAGTTGCTGCTCACTCAACTTTGTCTCCATTTGCTACAAGGCTGATGCTGCTAATCTAGAGGGGGTACAAGGCACTCACATGCACCTCTGGGTCCACACTTTCGCAGTCTTGCAAGCACTTCATGCCCTGGCAAGAGATTCTCTACGCTTTTTTTGAAAGTGAGGTTGCTGGTCAGCACTACTCTGTGAGGATATGGATGCTCCGAACATGGCACCAATTCGATTGCAAGGATTCACCTGGCCAATTCACATTGGGAGCAACTCCTGGAGTACGAGTCGACTTAGCCTGTCAGGACCGCTCATGCTCATATCAACTACCCCTGCTGTGTGCATCAGGAAACAGTAAGCCCTGCTGAATGTGCAGACAACAAGCTAAGCCACCATACATGGCTGGGAGCAGGATGGCTGGGTCATCTACACCCTGATCGACACCTTCATGATGTAATGGCTGTTCTGTGCTTGCATCAACAACAGATGCTGATGTTGGTTCCAACTGCAGACACATTCATGCGGAAGTGGAGCCCTTCCCTTCAGTAGGAAGATGTAGGCACGTTCTTGATCAATATATGAACCAACAAATGCAGAAATCAATCATAAAGATTCCAATCGCGTTAGATTCAAGCACTGCATCACACACTCTGCGCTACCTGCAAGCGTGTTCGTTGCCTTGTTCTCTTCACAAAAGACGATACACATCACGATAGTGTCGGGCGCTTCCCAGGTGCGGCTCGCTGTGACTCAAGCAGAGCGCTTCTATGTTACACCTACCATCGTTGGTGACCACCTCTGCCTTATTGAAAGGCAGCGTCTGTATGCTCCAGAATCCGCACGCACCATCAGACGTGTGAGGATTCGGTTAGAAAAATGCGCTGACCTTGAAAATCCACGAGTTCTGCTCATCTTCCTCAGTTTGCGCGGGTCACCAGGGCAGCGTTGCCATCAAAAACAACATCAGCTGGTGTCTTGGCTTGAACAAAGCCATGGCTCAAAGGGCTCAATGCTTGAGGCAACAAGCAAGTTCCAAAGCCACCCGACTCACCCTGCAATTTGCCAAGCGCAAAAAGATAAAGAAAACAAAGTCAACATGCTTTGTACCTGCTCAATTGGGTATTTGAACAAGTTAGGTCACTGCACAACAATGGTCTTATACAGGACGTGGAGAAGGGAGCGTCTCGCAAACAATTTGCGTTCAAATGATTTTGCTCACGACAGAGGCGCGGCCTCGGCCTTAGCGTCTCCAACACGCACGCTATGTCTGCAGCAAGAAAGCGCCTTCCTCTTTACACGCGGCTCAGGCGTGTCGCGCAAAGTCACCAGGATGAGTGTGCGCGCTGTGTACAAACAGAGATTTAGATCGGGCGTCCTCATATAATTTGCACACTTGCATACTTGTACACGGCGACGTTTTGCTTGTGCATAAGATGTGGTCAATAACAGGAGATGAAGGTACCCGATCGGGGAGAAGCGATCACTGCCTTCTCTATTCTTCCCGGCGTTCAATCACATCAGGGCGACAATGATTGCATTGACGCGTCATGCATCACGTCGGAACAACATTGTCACGGAACACATTCCCGAGCTACCCAAAATTCCTCTGATAGATCGAAAGATGCGGGAGAGACTTACACAAAACGCATGCCCATTCATCAAGCATTCGTATTTGGTTGTCAAGATGAGGCCGGAGCGGAAACTAGCGTGTAAATCCAAATTGTGCTTGCTTCTCCGTTCGAGCGCCAATCTCCTTCGCGGCGATTGAACCTTCTCGCAGTTGCTGCAAAGTCATCTCTATGATGTCGACAAGACGTTGGGCGTGTGCTGTGCAACCCTGTCACTCCACTGATGAGACATCAATTTGGGGTACGAGGCAGCTCGCGGGTCAACTCCAAGCTCGAAGACACCTACAATACCGGGGCGAAATGTCATCATTGAAAATCCCCTTGAAATTGACGTGCTGTCTCCAGACAGCTTCCTCCAGAATTTTCAAAACGCCTTTTTCCTTCACCATTGATGGCAGTCATCACTCACTTAACTGTCGTGAAGTGTAGGCTCACTTCATTACGCCCGCGCGCTGACTCTCGCAATCTCCGCATGAGAGCCGAGGAAGCCATGTATGCAATACCTTGCAAAAACAAATCTTATTTGCAAGCTCAAACGAAGCCTGATGAACGGCGGTAGGACGCTTGTGGGTCCGGCCATCATGACCCTCTTGGCTCGCAGCCTCGAGGGTACTCCGCGACTTGGGAAAATGGTTGGCGACCACAGGTGGTTTCCCTGTCCTGCTTTGGCCTCATGCCCTTGCGCCTTCCAGAATACTTAACCCTGGCAGTCAACGATTGAGAGCCCTTAGGACGCTGGGACGGAAATCGCAGGCACCATGCGCGACGTCCACTGTCAGGTGACTCCTGAGCAAACAGTAAGCATGTGGATCTGCAAGCAGCTCAAATGAAAGACAGTAGGGATATGACTAGCTAACAGTGCTATCTTGCTCGCTGGCACATATCACACAAAACACGAAATGACTTCCCGAGACGAGCGCACATCTGACTTGACATGACGTACAAAACAGAATGGCTGAGTGCGTTTGGTACTGCCAAGTCCCACTCGTCGTAATTCAGGTGCTAGACAGCGCTCAGACATCAAGCGCAAATACCTTTGCGTGCTTTTCATATTTTTGTGTTTTATATTTTATATTTTTTTTCTTCCGTGCTTTTTTGGGCTTGAGGTTTTTTGAATTTGATTTTTTTCACCCAGTCAGAAGTGCTTATTTCGACCTCACCATCAAGAGTCCATCGATCGGATTATCAAGCGTGTCTGCCAGTCCTTTGTGACGTACGCATGCCGGCGCACAGAGAGTATACATAATGAATTTATGTGGCGTAATGCTAGCATGTGCCACTCCAGCTTGCGTCCCCCCAAGCTTCGCGCAGATTTTTTTCTCGATAGCCACTTCCACATGTCCGAGACATTCTTTTATTAGAAGAAGCATTAAAGTTTTCCGATGAGCTTTGTTGGCGTCGCTGGACTGTCCCGTGCTCCCATCTGCTGTTGCCAAATTCATTCACTCCGAGAGAAGGTTGCTTGCGCGTCCGCCGACCACGATTTAGCGGCCAGCCCTCCGCCCTCTGGTATCGTTTTTCCAGCCTTCTTCATGTGATACGCAGGACCTTTTCCACGTCAAGATCTCAGAAACACAGCACAATCTTGGTTTAGTCTTGCAAAGTTACACAGCCATGGGCTGCCGAAGCGCCAAAGTGGGATCAAGGTTGGCGTCGGTGACGTAGCGGAGTCGACGCTCAGCCAGGAACGCAAAACTCATAAAACTGAAGCTATACCGATGATGAATGGGCTGATCATGATCTAAATGACCAGGGTGGAATTTTGCGTGGAGTTTGCCCCATCATTCACGTCGGGATTGGTCAACACGCGGCGATGTACATCTGGCATTGTAAAAACAGATGCCTGCTCTCGATTCATAGTGCCGTTCACCTCGCGATATCTGTGTGAAACGGTACCTATCTACGGAAGGATTGGTGTACAGGTTCAGCTCTTGTGGTCTTATGCTACCAGAAGAGACACGGAACACGTTGTGTGCCGGTATAGGACGTAAGACATGCGTGCGCATTGACCGCTCATGCCAAATTTACGACAAAGTCGGCATGCAAAACACATGGCGCGCCAGACCAAACGATACGCACTGGGCAGAAGCACAGCGATCTGGTGTGTAAGCCAACAGACCGCGGACAACGCCTCCGATAGGCTTGAGGGGCTCTTCGGATCACATTCATTTCGTAGCTACGCGTGACCACGTGTTTTGTGAGGCAGGCTGGCGACTGATCGGCGTGCTTTGACTTTTATTCTAGCGTGACTGTGCCATAGAAATGGTCATTGATTAAAACCGGCGCTCCATTGCGAACAACCACGCTGCTCATGTTGTAGCACGTGGACATGGCACGATGAGCGAATGAAAACCGAGTTGTGATAGTCGTATGCTGTCTCGAAGGCTTTGGGTGGAGCTTTTGTTTGCTGGGCCGCATATCGCGTACTGGTAAACGTCCGGCACATTGCCGTCAGCATTGACTTCAACGTGGGACGGTCGAGGCACATACCAGCACCACACATTTCACATGCCAAACTTTGTTTGGGGCGCAGGCTCGAGGCATGGGTGGCTGTTGTTTGGCCAAGCAGAGGATTTCGACTCACCCGCTTTTCCAATTCCTTGCGCGTCGCATGAGAAGTATGAAATAGCTCATAGCGTAGAATGACCACTAGGCCTGACAAGGTGACAAAATCAGACCTCACGCGACCAGCACGAACTCCACAGCAAGACCAGAGCCTCGCTGGTGGCAGTAGAGACTTACGAGGGGTAAGTGATAGGTAAATAATTCCCCAACATAAAGCCCGCACGTCAATGCAGAGGTGAGATGCGTGCATGTGCAGCTTTACAGGACAAAGTGGTGTTGAGTCACGTTCAAGGAAGCTTACTACATAGACACGGATGCCAAGGGGCTTGCAAGTACCATTCTGACGGTCAAGTTGGCAGTGTATGAAGATCAGTGCTGGTTGACTTTATTCTCAGGTCTGTCCCAGATACTGCTGTCGCAGTCCTGCACTACTGCAAGCAAGGAAAGCAGACCAGAGGTCCTGTGCCTTTTGCAGTCTGGGTCGCTCTGGCCAGGGGTCAATTGAGTAGCCAGCCTCAACAGGCCACCAAGGCTGATGGAGCGGCCGCCTATTCCGTGCTGCTGCTGAGAAATGAGAGCTGGGCAGCCATAGAGAGTGTTCTAACAACATCTGCTGGGTATGTCCGCCAGTGGTTCTCGGCTTCCATCGAATGTGGTAGAGGGTGAATGCCACACTGCTGCAGCATCCCAGCGAGTTGGCCAAACGAATGGTGCGCCAGCTCCCCTGAGGCAGCCGACGTCGCTCAAGGATTAAAGCAGTGAGAGATTTCCTGGCCAGAATCATGGAGCAATGCTGAGAGAATAGAACAGACCATGAGGTCTATCAAGCAGCTTCTGTGACCCAAATTTTCACACCGCACAGGAAGCTGCGAGAACATTGCTAAATAGCGCACTCCGTGCAGATCCTAGCTGTACATACGCAAGACGGCGTTTGACGAGGCCGAGACACTCCGTAACACTTGGGGTGCCAACGTCCAAAGTGCGAGAGGTCCTGCTGCGTCGCGAGCACAATGCGGACTTGTATCCGAGCAACGACCGCTTTCAGTGCGCAGCACCGGACTCGCGTTCCAAAAGTGACCGGACGGTGCCACGCAGCAACAAAGCAGTCTCGCAAAGCGGAGCGGCGAGGGACTGGAAGACGGCCGACGTGACAAGACCGTGTGAGGACGCGTCAGGATTCCGCTGCTGATACGCTTCATGGCTGACATTATCGAACACTTTGCTCTGATCTCCGTCTGTTTGCGTAAAATGTAAGCCTTGCTCGGCTAAGATGGCTTGCGATTATTCTTCACTCGCCGTGATGAAGCTTATTCGAGTCAGTCAGTGTAAACAGCATTTTGGCCGCAAGCCGAAAGCCTTCACCCCGCGAATGTTCACGGAGCTTGAAGCCGTCCGAGCGGCGAGGAACTACGCTGCTTGTGCGTCAGTACCGGGATATAGATCAGGCTCGTGCCACTCGTCTCTTGTACAGGTGATCGGCGCCCAGCGAGTGAAAACTTGACGTGAGCGCGAAGGGCCGACTTCTGTCGAATCGCAAACTAAATGCCTTTCTCGTTCAACCCGCCAAGGTGTGATCGTAGGCTACCCAGAATCAACTCGCTCTGACATATAATCGCAGCATCCAAGACGCGTCATCTTGGCAAGCTTTTGAGTAGCACTTGTGTGGTGGTTTCAGGTGCAATCATCCGGACACTGTGGATCAAATACCTCACCGGCGAGGCGTTGCATTCTTACCTCAAGATGAAACGTCGTCTCGTTGTCCGTGAATTCTCAAGACCGACAGACATGAACAGGTATTTCAAACTAACTCAGGGATGCTTTTCATGGGTCCGGGACGGGATTGAGCATCGGTATTTGAAGAGCCCGCTTATGACCAGCAACGATGTATCTTGATTGTCTGCCTGTCCACCACACATGGCATGGTGGGCTAGGAATTCACAGATCTCTGGCTTCACGCCTGAACCCGTGCATGATGACTCAAGCTGGCAGGTGTTCAGGCGCAGCAATCGCGCTCACGAACTAGGCTCTGACAAGTCAGATCGTCAACGACGACTAATGACGCGCTTGTGACATCTGCATTTGCGGGCAATCTCAACGTCGAGACGACGTGCCAGTAGACGCCAATATTCTACAGAGGGTTTGCTGAGAATGCTGAGGCATACCCGCTGATGATGGTGTCTTGTTCGTCTGAATCCAGCTGTCTCATTTTCAACTTAAGGAGAATCATTGAGGATAGATAGTAGTCCCGTCAAGGAAGTGTTCACGACTGTTTCGATACCCTTCTTGATGCGATGTGCCAACCCTAATGGAGCGCACAGGAATGCATACACAAGGTGTGGGGGCAGAGTCACAATAGCAGCGTGGCTGCAGCCGTGACTCGTCAACCATACCCATTGCGGCATCATTCTCTAGTTGCATCGACCTCACTTTGCGGAGGAACAGCACAAAGTGGATCCAAAAACCAGCTCCAGATCTCCTTTGCCTCTTCAATTTTGGTGCCAAAATGATTGGGCTGACAATTTGCAGAGCAGAAAGCGACATCAAATCAGAGCATGATCGAATAATCGAGTATGTAGGGCACCGTCCAGGCAGCCATCGATGCTGGCAGCACGAGCAACCTGCCTTGGCTGCAAGGGATCACTATCACGGATGTCAACAATCTTGCTGAAGTTGCGGCCCTTCCTACAAGCAGTGCAACAACCCTTATCAAACCATTTCGAGTGCACTGATTATGTGCAGACTTTGCTGGAGCATCTCTTGGTGAGTTCTCACTCATTCACTATTACACACAAATCTCTAAAAGCGTTGTCTCTCTCCACCTGGCAGCCATTTGTTGAAAGCCTCATAGACAGCTGCATCAAAGACAAAAAAGGTAAAGACAAGCTAAGCCTTGGCCCTTGCTTTAGGTTCTTTGCTCTCGACGTCAATAGTCGACACCCTTGACCCCTCAACCTTGACTCTGTAAACATGGTTCAGCTATTGTACAACCCAACGCCCAATACCTGCAATGTCAGCAAGGCGGTTGAGGGCTGGAAGCCCTTGCCTGAAAAGAAGGAGATCCTTGACATGTTGAGCATCCACGACCTGATGCTGGCGTGGTTCATGACCCTTCAAGACTGGTGGAGCACCAACTCTCCTCAGCTGCCTTTGTTGTCAGTTGATGGGGTCCACGTGGCAGCACAAAATGCCTGCCAAGGTCTTGACCTTCTGGGTACAGCCAACAACCAAGCAATGGAACAATGGAGAGAATGGACAACAGTCTTGCCCAACGTTGTGAGTAGATCTGCTGACAAAGATAGCGTGCTTCTGACTGACAAATGTTCTCTTTTAAGGTGAAGCTTTTGTCAGAATAGGCGGCCACTTGAAAATTCCAAATCATCTGCCCAGTGATTCCACCTGGCTTTTCAGCGGCTCCCTGAGCAAGGAGATCCAAGCCGAGAGACACCCTTGCAACCACATTCCAAGCACTTCCAGACGTGACTTGTCTGCTTTGTCAGCAGCTTCAGCGACCCGGGGAAGCAATGGGTAACGAGAAATCTTTGTATTGATCCGTCATAGGCAGACTCTCGTCTTCTGAGTGCATGGTCCAGCGCGACCGATCCCTTGTTGTAGCACCTGGATTTGCACAACCAGACAGGAAATTCGAATACTTTACTGCGTGTACATCCATTCACCGACACAGAGGTCAACTTCGTTTGTTGTCGGGGTACAAAGATCGGACTCGGCGCTGTGGGTTCATGTCAATCTCTTGCGACCCCAGAACGGCAACTGTGCGGTCGCAGCCTGCAGTATATCGCAATGCGGCGCTGCAGTACGCAGAGCAGCCCGGGTGGCAGCCCTATTGTTCGCCCTATCGACGTTGACAGCTGCCCTGCCAATCAGAATCCAATGCCAGCCGACTTCTCCGCACCTGCCTTGCTCGATGAGCCGTTCTCGCTCGACGCAGTCCAGCTCCGCTGATCCAACGATGAGGCGTTTGTGCATCAGATGTCGAAAATTCCGCAAAAGGCGCCAGCATAGCTAGTCATCAGAGATCTCTCAGTCTCTTGACGCGTACGAGTAGATTGCACTCCAGCAAAGTCTTCACTGCTCCTTCTTCTCGACTGCTTCCTCCTCTTCTCGAGCTCTTTTGAGAGCGCCATCCACCGCTTCCTGCACCGCTCTGGCGCCACCTGGAGGCTGACCCTTGGCCTTGAGGGGATCGTAAACCTCCTTGGCAGCCACCATAAACTCGTGTAGCTGGTAGAGCTGTTCGTCGGAGAGCTGAGAAGCGACAAAAGAGAGAGAGAGAGAGAGAGACAGAGAGAGAGAGAGAGAGAGAGCAGGGGATCGCGCCGCGTGAGTACGGAAGAAAGATTGGCAATTTGCTTGACTTTGCTGCACAGCACGACACGACGCGACGCGACGCGAGCATCTGGCCGCTCCATTGGCAATTTGCGCTCTGCAGATCGCACGCCACTGTGCTCACCTTTTTGAACTTTTCTTCGTCCAGCTGTCGCCCCTTGAATTGACCGCCTTCCAAGTGCTGCAGATCGAGAAAGTCCAGATACTTTTTCCACTCTGCCAAGAATGCTACGATCTGCAGCGGCTGATCCACGCTTCGATGTCGCCTAAACTCATCCTTGACGTAAGCATCGCCCAGACTGCGCTGATTCGCATCGAGGTATTTGCGATGAGATCTGAGGATGCGACGAAGCAATTTGAGCGGGGGGAGGAGAGCTGCGGCTGTGAGGCCGAGATCATGAGAAGAGGTGGATGGAGTGGCGACTTGAGATGCGCAGCGAAGCCAAAGCGGCGATCTGGGATAGGATGAGGCGTGACCTGTAGGGATAGAAGCAGACCCAGAGGCAGAGGCGTAAGCCAAGCCTGGTGCAAATGATCGCAAGGCTGCTGAGCGAATGGCGATCATTTCGTGGCTTTTTGTCGAGCGGGCCACAAATGCGAGGCAGAAGGCAGAGACAAGGAGCGAGCTGAGTGAGAATCTGGTCAATCACGAAAGTTCTCAGGAGGCAAGGCTGAGTGGGTAGTCTTGCGCGTCTGCTGGAGCGTCGAAATCGAAGTCTGATGAGAGTCGAGTTGAATGAGAATGACGAATGACGAATGCAAGAGACACGAGACACGAACTCGTGACTCAACTGCTTACTCAAATGGCTTTGAGTCACGAGTCGTGATAATCGTGAATTACGAATCTTCTTTTTTGATTCAAGATTGTGCAAGCAAGAGATGTGCTGCAGCGCGTATGCACGCGTTCGGTGGGCCTGTGCGTCATGTCATGCCTCTGCATATAAACATTCGTGATCATCATGATAATCTTGAATTCTTGCTTTCAAGATTTGTTGTACCGCGTGCGTCAGCTTTCAGAAGCGGAGATCGAGCAACCTCCACACACGTGATCGCATCGAGGCGGGCAAAGTTCAAGTCGCAAGAATAAATATAACAACGGTACAGTACCGGTAATCGATCATGCAAGGCTGCGATGGGCGTGCACTCACCTCTTTCTCCATGCAAGGCTGCTGTGTGATCCACACTCACACTCACACTCACACTCACACTCACGCTCCAAACCTAATCCACTCCGATGCCACCTTGACAGGGCGTTGAGCCAAGCATCTTGCCAGCCATGTCGTCGGCGCGCACAGCGCTCGCTTTGATCGCAGCCGCGCGCGCCCTCGCTTCCCAGACTCTGGCCGCTCAAGCTGCATCGCTATCGGCGTCGCAGCACAGAGCTGGGACTGCCAAGGAAGCTCACTTGCAGGACGATCTCCATCCACGGCAGCATGCTTCGTCTCATGACGATGCGCGCTCCCATGCAAATCCAGCATCCTCGAATGCCGATGGGTCAGATGCAGCCTTGCACACCTCCCCTTCTCGCTCAAGCATCGCATCCACCAGCGCACAGTCCGCACAAGCCTTCAACAACGCTGCCGCCTCTTCTTCCTCAGCTTCGTCCCTTCATCAACCTCCACCTCCGCACCCGCACCCGCACCCGCACCCGCGCCCAACCCAGCCATGGCCATCAAAAGCACTGCAAGCTGCTGCTGCCCGAGATGGGTTGGTGGCCAATGCAGATTTGCCCTCGACAAGCTCGTCCAGGAACGATGAGAGCGAGCATGCCGATAGGCAGCTTCGAGTCGAGACTGTGACTCAGGCTCCAGTCTCTACACCGTACACGCCTTTCGCGTCAGATCCCAACGCGTCATTGCAGAATGAAGCGAGCGGAGCCGCGACGCTCGGCATACAAGCTTCGGCAAGGGACACGTCCAACCAGTCGATGATGCAGGTAGAAGCGAATCCTGAGCCAATGCTCACCAACGCCAGGCGCCCCTCCATGCCAGGGACATCAACGGCTACGCACCCGCTTACGGTGCAAGAGCAAAAACAGGGACGGCAGCTCGTGTTCGATGACTACGATGCCACCACTGCCCCACGTGCCATTCCCTTGCAAGCAGCAAAGGTACCATCCTCGCGCTTCGCCCGAGCTCTTCACTACGGTGGGCTAGGCGTGGGTCTCGCGTGGGGAGCTGCTGGCTCGTACCTCACCGGCAACAGCTCGCGCTCCACTCAGGGCGGTGGCAGTGGCAGTGATGGAACTCGACAAGGTTCGCCAATTCTTGGGGAAGCCAATCTCCGCAGGCTGGTAGACAAGCTGAGCACGATGCGTGGCGCGGCTTTGAAGCTAGGGCAATTCCTCAGCATACAAGGTGCGTTGCGCTTCATCATGTGTCTAGTCTCCATCTTTTTCATCCCAGTCCATTGCAAGGTGGCGACAAAGGTGCTCAGCCTCTTCTCTGTACTAACCTGACCAATCTTCAACGCTCCGCAGACAGCAACATGTTGCCTCCTCAACTGGAGGAAGTGCTGATGCGAGTGCAGAATAGCGCTCACTACATGCCGCAATGGCAGCTCGAGGTAAGACTCATCTGCTGCCCTCCAACTCACCATTGAGGCACAGTCCTAAGTGACTCCTCATCTTGCTTGGTCCCCTCTAGCGCGTCATGACGGCCGAGCTGGGCGCATCGTGGCGCTCACAATTCGACAAGTTCGACGATGTGCCATTCGCATCGGCTTCCATCGGCCAGGTGCACGCTGCTGTGGTCGCCACGGATCACACCTCTCCCCTGGCTGGTCAGCGCGTTGCTGTCAAGGTGCAATTTCCCGGCGTGCGCGCCTCGATCGCGTCAGATCTAGGAAACCTTCGATGGCTTCTCGCAGTGTCTGCCGTCTTGCCCAAAGGTCTGTTCCTCGACAACACCATCCGCGTCATGAAGCGCGAGCTGGACGACGAGTGCGATTACGCGCGAGAAGCCGACATGATGCGTCGCTTTCGGTCCTTTATCGAGCACAGCGACGTCTTTGCAGTGCCTCGCGTGGTCGACGAATTGAGCACGGGTCAGGTGTTGACTACGGAAATGATGCGTGGGCGTCCTTTGACACAGGCTGGCAGGTACACTCAGGAAAAGCGTAATCAGGTGAGGCGCTTGAGACGTGCGCATTGCAACTCGGAACGGACCCGCTGATGCTTGACAACGCCACTAGATCGCGAGGTCAATTCTAGAGCTTTCGCTGAGGGAGCTGTTCGAGTATCGACTGATGCAGACAGATCCGAATTGGACAAATTTCTTGTTCAACGAAGCGACCAACAAGATCGAGCTCATCGACTTTGGTGCCGCACGAGCTTACGAAAAGGAGTTCATTGATGACTGGCTGTGCATGCTTCGCGCTGCGATCGGCGGTCAACGACAGGCCTGTATTGAATGGAGCGAAAAGGTTGGATACTTGACGGGACAAGAGTCTGAAGTGAGTGCGAGAGACATTGGTAAATTTGGCTGCACTTACACAACTCCCGCTCTATCTGCCTGCAGGCCATGCGTAATGCCCACGTCGACTCTATGATTGCATTGGGCGAGCCGTTCCGGCAAGACGCCCCCGACCCTTACCCTTTTGCAGAGCAGACCATCACTGCTCGTGTCCGAGCGCAGATACCTTTGATGCTCCGCGAACGCCTGACGCCGCCGCCGGAGCAGACCTACTCACTCAATCGCAAGTTGAGCGGTGCTTTCTTACTTTGCGCCCGGCTGGGCGCCCAGGTCAGCTGTAGCAACATGTTCGAGGAAGTGACGAGGGACTACATGTTGGGATCTGCTAGCTCCACGCCTCTGCCTTCCGACACCGCTCGACGTAATGGCAATGTGGGCGGTGATCAAGGGCAAAGACTTGACCTGGCTGGACGAAGGGCATTTCATAGCTCTGCCGCCCGCCATTCCCCTCCCGAGTCTCGTTATGGACCTGGCTTCACTTTCATCGACAAGCTGCGGGAACGTGAGCAGAGGTGATTAGTGCTGGTCAAATACATGCGTTGCACCGTCGTACTAAGAGTGCTGTGTATGCCTGTCACCGCCTTGCGCATCTCATCCAGGTCGCGTCAATCTAAATGATCGATGGCCAAGGCATGTCATCGCCGCCATACCCAATGCTCCCGATGCGGAGGATCCAGCCTCAAAAACGGCTCAAGTTGCGTCTCTCGCGCCGTCCGGCGGGACAGCAGCCCCGTCTCTACGGTCTACTGCGGACGACCCCGGGAGCCACAATCCCATCCTGCTGTCTGCTACAGTGCCAGCGCAGAAGAGCAGCCCTGCCGACAGCCCGACGACAGCAGCGAGTTCGGAGCCTGCCGCACCGATTCTTGTGCGCGGCATCAGTATACCCCCGAAGCCCGAGGCCCCTGGCTCTGAAGGTGAGCACGCGTCAACATTGGGTCAAACATGGGACCCACGCTGACCTCTAGTTCGGGCGCGGTGTAGACTGCTGTATGTCAGGTTGTGTGCATTGCGTATAGTGAGTCAGTCCCACGAATCTGCCGCGTCCTCATGCTGATAAGAGTCATCGTTGCATGAGCAGCGACATGTACGCCGACGACCTTGAAGCTTTTCACGAGGCCCGAAATCAGCTATTATCGCTGACGCCGCCTCTGACCGACGATGAGTGGCCAAGTCACCTGTTGGGGCCTCGACCTGAAACGGCACCCAACTTCAACGGGGCCAAGGAGCAAGCTCAGGCGGAGGCGGACGCTCATGAGAGTTCTCTGGATCCATCTATGCAAGCGTTCCTGGCCATGGAGCGGGGCATCAAAGCCAAGCGGGCAAATTCGCCGTCGTAGCCCTCCTTCAATTCAATCATTGCATTGATGCAAAGAAATTTTATTGGGACATTGCGCGAGCCACTCGATAAGGTAAATAAGGTATAGGTTAGGAATTGCAGATCAGTCACCACCTCCCACCGAGTGAAGGTGAAATTGCATTCCGGCCATCAAGGTGAGGAGCAGCACTTCGATGTCAGGAAACTAGCGCGACGACGCAAGAAGAATCGTGACTCGTCAACGACATGTACTGGGCGCAAGTGTGGCCATCGTAAGACTCACGTTGGGCTCGACGCTCAGCAGTCCACCGCCTTTGCTTTGTCTGACATCTCGCACAAAGACGGCTCGGACGCGCTCGCGATTCGTTTTGGCGTCGAGGCTCTTCTCCACCAGCTTCATGAGGTGCGCGCCGCACCACTGCGGGTCAAAGCAGCGTCATATCCGTCAGATCTGGTCAGGTAAGGCGTGTCTGCACACACCGAGTAGGCGCACCTCGAAAGTTTGCTCCTTTTTAGTCGCGAAAGCGAGAGCGGTGGCAGTCAAAGGCACGCCCTTCTCGCGCCCAGGAAAACCAGGATCGAGCGGGATGGAGAAAGCCAATCTCTGTCCGTAGTAATCGGCTTTGCGGAACTCGCCCTCCCAGGGATCCTTGAAGGGCGTCTCTTCGTACTCGGTCGACGTACCCGCTTGCATGCGTGGGATCGCGGCAGTTCGCGTACGCGCCACGTCCCAGCGATACTTTTTGCCCGGGATCACTTTGAGCACAGAAGGCTACAGCATGGTGGAACAATCATGGGCAGAGGTGGCGCATGTCAGGTGCCGTTCTCGAGCCGCGTGCTTGAGGAGTCAGGTGCACTCACTCCGGATCTACCATTGCGATGCAGGTCGAGCCTCGTAGCTGCCGGTGCTGGCAACCAGCCCATGCCCAAGCCGACCGCTATGCCTGCACGCCTTTGCCTGATGGCGTATACCTCTCTCCCATCCGCAGTCGTAATGAGATGAGTGAGTTTGCCCTTGGACCCTCGGGCGTCCAAGTCCGTGCCGGGTGCACAAGGCACGATGTTGAGAGAGATGCGTTTTCGACTGTCCGTGTCGTCGAGCTCAGCCTCATTTTCAGCTGTGCTGATCTCCCTTGCCGCATCTGGAGAGATCAGGACTGGAATGGGTGCAAGGCTTGCCGCTACGCTGAGTACGCTCGACACACTCCCTTGCGTTCCCGAACGAGACCTCATTCCGCGCTTTTTAGACACCGATTGCGATGATGGGTGGTGAAAGGAGCTGTCACTGGACGAGCTATCGACGCGTCGAGGCTGTACTGAGCTCGGTCTATCGGGTCCTGCCGCTAGCACTTGTCTGAAAGCGGAAGAGTCGTCGCTTAGCGAAATGGAACGTCGCACACGCGCGAAGCCCCTTGCGCTCGGACTTGTTGCGCCGCTTCCACTGTCCTGTCGGGAAGAATTGGAGGAGCCTGCGTGTGATGGGGCTGGGCTTGGTGGCTCCTCGAGCATCTCCATTTCCGATGTGTCCACTGCTGCCTGCGCGCCCCCTATCGCATGGTCGAAAGCGGAAGCGCCAGCGGCGCTTGTTGAAGGAGACATGGCAGGTGAAGCGATGGCAGAGGAACTCTGGACAATCGTTCGCCCGCTCGAGCTTGGCAGCATCGACGCGCCACTGGTCTCTTTCGCCAGGCATGCGCTTCCGGAATCGTGTTGTGACGCACGTCTCGAGCGATCTTGGGGCGTTCGAGAAGATGATGCTCGACCTGTGGTCGATGCAGAGTCACCAGGCAGAGAGTGTTGCCGCAGACTTGCTGGGGAAGCGAGGGAGGCAGCTGGACTAGCGTAGGGACTGGACCGTGCACTATTGGCCGAGGATATATCGAGACTTGGAGCTTGGGCTGTAGGTCTCCGGCCTGCAAGCGCGCTTGTGGGGGACAAATGCCGCGGGCTACCCGCTACATTCTGCGCTTGCACGGGTCTGGCAAAGTTCGGCGGCAGGGGAGATACTTGTCGACGATGTGGCGCTGGCCCTGCAAGATCTTGTGCAGGATCCTCCGGTGAACGATTCGATTGTATCGATGCCGAGCCTGTCTCGGGCGCGAGACGAAGCGCAGCTGCATTGGAAGGAGATAGGACGGTGTGTGCAGACAGTGTGCGAAGAGCTCTCAACTTGCGCGAGCTCGAATTGTCATCGGTCGCGGCGCGCAGTGTCGCTGCAGAATTTGAGCAGAGATCCATGGGCGAGGATGGGGAGGAGGTGGATGCATGCGAGGCCGGCGCGACTGTCGCTGCGCTGACACTTGATCCCCGCTGTCCGTCTGCCCGCGTCCCGAAACCTCGACTCCTTGCAGACCTGGGCTCCGATTCAAGGGAGTGGGGTGACCGATGGCGACTTGCGGAAGAGTGTTGGTGAAGAGATGTCTGCTCGTGGTGCGAGGAATTTGTTTGGCTCAATGACGTGTTGCTGCCGCGGCCAGATCGAGCGTCTTCGACATAGGGATAGGACATGCTTGTAGAGAGCGAGGCAGGAGAAGTGGCAATCTGAGATCTGGAAGTGGAGGCAGAAGCACCAGCCCCTGCAGCGTCAGGTTGAAGGTCCAGCAGCATATCGCTGGTCGCCAAGGTGCGCCGAACTGAAGCAGCGAATCGGCTGGCGAGGCGGCGGTGCGCTTTCAAGCCGCTATGTGAGGTGCTGCCAGGCTGCGATGCATGGCGTTCGTAAGGCGGTTTGACCGCAGCACCCGAGCTGGCGCTGGTAGAAGCCCTAGATGGGCTCTCGCTGGGCCTGGAGGGACTGGCTGCAATGTCTGCAGCGCCGCCTCCCCCAACGCTGAAGGATGTCGCGCTGGTGTTTTGCGAGGCATATGCGCCGTGCTGACTGCCACTGCCGCCTGCCTTGGCTGGGCGTCTATCGGCTGAAGAGCGAAACATGGCATGGCTGCTGGACAGGGTGCTGCGTGAAGCTATGGAAGAGCTGTAGTGACTCAGATCATCGGCAGCGCGCGCTGGCCTCGAAGCTGGCCACGGTGCATTTGGGCGCGCTGCTGCTCCTGCTGCTGTAGCTGTAGCGGCTATTTGGCCCAACGCAGCGCTGCTCTTTGTAGATCGTAAGTTTGGCCTCTGTTTTGCTTGCCACTCAACCTGCCTGCCCGACGCCGAGGGCAGGTCACCGAAGTTGTGACGGGCAGACACGGTGGGTGATGTTCTGAGCGCGCGCAAGGACCTAAGGCAGGCCTTGCTAGCAGTCTGCGATGTACAGGTGCTCTGCACAGATGCTGCCGGCAGCGAATACTGGCGTATCGACGGATCCGCAGACGGGAGTGTACGGTGCTGTGATTAAGCACAAGGTGGCGGCTATTGTGCGTGGGAACGGGAGCGAGGTAGGTGAATGGCTGATGATGGCAATGTCGACGTCGACGTCGAAGCACTCGTCGAGTGTCTGCACGGGCGCCTGAGGCCGAAGTGACCACTCAGTGGTATGCGGCGTTTGTGGCAGGAGAGGGTTCCAGGAAGCACGTAGCGGACTCAAGAGAGGAGAGAGAAGCTTGACAGAGTACCGTGTGGCGTGTGTGTAGTTTGATAGATCTGAGCGAAGACAACGACCGCCACGAGATTTCATTCAAGAACGGCCCGCGGGGCTGGCTTGCGTGTATAGATGAATGACGAGATGACGAGGGTGAAACATGCGCCGAGTGATCAAATCAGAATCAGAATCTTGTACGCCGTTCCTTCTCAAGTCGTGAGTCGTGAGCGAAGCAGCTGGTGCTGGTGCTGGTGCTGGTGCTGGTGCTGGTGCTGATCGATGCTCCTCGATCGCCTCCAGATGCATGCACCATCGATCAGGTCCGGGGTCGTGGTCGTGGTCGTGGTTCAAAGGGCGCCCGCACTTCAATGCGATTCGGGCTGCCATGCAATCTCCAACACCGCGTTTGTGCGCGCATCTGCATGCACACATGCATAGAGTGTCCTGTCCTGTTTTAGACGCTCCAGACTCGAAAGCGAGTTTGTCCACTGCATGTGTGGTGTCTTGCGCTCGGTGTACAGTACAGTCACAAGTAGTTCAATGGAGTAGTATAGTCCGTGAGTGGAGTAGACTCGTTGTATAGTCCGTGAGTGGAGTAGACTCGTTAGTACGTGCAGTAGTAGTAGTAGTAGTAGTAGTAGTAGTGTAGTGCTGGCGGTGCGGTCCGCTCACTCGTGGCTCTATAGGCGCCGTAAAGTGCATTCCATTCCGATGGCGGGCTGAAGCGATCGGCGTTCTTGCGCCCTGCAGCTTAATTGCTGCCCTCGAGTTGGCCGCATCAAGCAGCTAGCTGCATATGATGGTTGGCGCCATTCGCTTGTGCTGGCTTTTGGCAGCCGCATCGAGCTGCCACCGTACCTGATGAGCACCATTCGCAAATGTGAATCTTGACCCACGATCGACTGCTGCACGACCGCCGCCAACAGGAATCGCCGCTGCATGCAAGACGGCCAATCTTGAGAACCAACCGCGGTACATGCATCCAGTGCAAGGGTGGATGATCTGCTGATGGTCGCCCATGCAGTCAGTGAGCCCAAGAAGAGGCGCGCAGGCTCATGATCGTCGGTCACTCTCTCCGTCTCATCAGGACCATCAATCACAAACGGACTGCGTCCAAAAGAGGTGCGCCTACGAGCGACGGAAGCAATTCCACTCTTGCAGCTTCGACCGCGAGGTCATCATGCCTGATCGTTCGGCGACGCTGTGCCGCTGTCCACTGTATTGCCGAGGCAAGCTGTGCCTTGACGCCTGACATGAAAGCCAGAGCACACATGCGGGCGTCACTTGTACAGCAAAGCAGCAGCGCAGAGCTGCATGCATGCGTGGCCTAGCTGTGTTATTCACGACTCGTGTGCTGATTGTCATACTCGGCTGGCTTACCATACCTTCTGAGCGAGCAGTCAAGAGTCAGCGTCGTGTTGATCGGTTGTGCATTCAACGCTTCCGCGGCAAATGCTGGAGTCACGACACCATAATTCAAAGGTCATGTTGCCTGCGCAGTGCGAGTGCTCACGGGATCATGACAGGGGGGGGGGGGGGGGAGGAAGCTCTTCATTCGAAGGGGAACAAAGTAGAGGATCGCATACCTACAGCCGACCAGAGTTGACAGCTGCTGGAGTCGCGAGTCTTTTGTTGGGTGACCAGCACGCAGGTATATTTGCATGGGTGACCAATAGTCATCAGTCAATGAGTGTACAATACGTCCTACCTACGCTAAGCATGCGCGATTGCGCCAAGCTGCATGCAGAAGGCCAAAAATAATGCCGACATATCTTCCTCGCTGCGAATTCGTGATGTTTCACGTACGATGCAGGCATGCAGGTAAGACGCGCCTCGAGGCAAGCGAGCGGTCACGTGGGTGTTGACCAACGGGTCAAGGACAAATCAAGGGCAGATTCTATTCGGAGATGCGTGCATATGATAATTGGAGACAACGTCATATATGGACGTACCGCAATTTGGCTGTAGGGCCAATTGAGCCGTATTTCAAAATTGGCACTTATACGGCACCGTATGCCGTATTCAAGATTGCGCGCAGATTTGCTATGATGCGCGCAAACTTGAATTGTTAGACTAATCAAAATTTGAGTTGAATTGCGCGCGCAATTGGAATTCTAATCTGCAAGCGGAGCGTGTATTGGGCTCAATTACAGTCTCTGTGCGCGCAATGCTGATCTGGAACGCTAATTTTGTAATCTGCTGATGATAATGGATGCGCCCGCAGTCAGAAATGTAATCTGCATGTTAATTCATGTGATTCTCCTTTGATTGGTGTCTGCGCGCGCAGCGAAACATTAGTACGGCCACATTTGACGTACCGCAATTTGTTTGTACGGCATTTGTACGTCCATATGTGACGTTGTCTCCGAATATCATATGCACGCATCTCCGAATAGATTCTGCCCAAATCAAGTGCAGTGCAAAGAGTCAAGATTAACAATCTTGAATCGCGATGTTCAAGAATCCATCACGAACTGAAAATCGGACACAAGTTCGAACTCGAAAACAGCATTCGGACATTCACGCCGTATCGTCCAAGAGATACGCATCAACAAGTCTTTGATGATGATGATGATGATGATGATGATGATGATGATGATGATGATGATGATGATGATGATGA
This sequence comes from Ceraceosorus guamensis, assembly GCF_003144195.1. Classification (NCBI taxonomy): domain Eukaryota; kingdom Fungi; phylum Basidiomycota; class Exobasidiomycetes; order Ceraceosorales; family Ceraceosoraceae; genus Ceraceosorus; species Ceraceosorus guamensis. The sequence goes on from NW_020290018.1 coordinate 65,392, forward strand.
TCTATTCGTGATGGAAATGCGGACAAGACATGAACAATGTCAGGCACCCGTTGCTACATCACACCTCGGCGCTACGAGATGGCCTGCTGGTCTGACCGAGAACCTGCATTTCAACGGCTTCGTCCGAGCCGGTAGGTGAAGAGCTTCGCCAAGGAGTCGATGCTGCGCTGACCTTCGACGTTGCATCTCCTCGACGCTCCGTGGCATCGGTTGGAGGACGTGCCCGTGTCTGACGAGACTCGGAGGGGTGCTCTGAAGCTTCTCCTTGCTCGCGTTTCTTATCCTCTGAAGCGCGCGGAGGGTCTCGCACGCCGACGATGCCCTGTGAGGTGTGCAAATGAGGTAGAGATCAGAACGGCCCGTGCTTGCCGCGCAACATCATTCTGACTGACCACTTTGCGAAGCCATATGACAGCTACTACGAGAGCGTAGGCTGATGCGGCAAAGCAGGCCCAGCCAGCAGCTCGGTATCCTTCCAATAGTGCTGCCTCTGGAGACTTTGTCGAGCTTGCACGACGTGTAACGCCAGCAGCGATGGACTGCACAACGGTGCAAGAAAGTTCAGTCGTTTCGCGAGGGAAAGTAGGCAGGCTTCGAAGATGATGCTCACACTAGTGATGGCAAGGCCAAAGGATGTCGCTAGCCGAGTTGTCGTATTGAACACGGAGCCAGCAATGGAAGCTTGACGTGGCCCGACGCTTTGCACAGCCAAGAGTTGTGCGCTGGGAAAAGCGAGATCAGGTCCAACTTGCAGTACCATGACCTTGCACAGCTCGCAGCGCATCAGCGTGGTGGATGTTTCGCACAGAGAGGCAGATGTCGAGAGGCAGCACTCACCCAAAACATGCCCCTCCAGTAGCTCCATTGAGGGGACATGAGACTGAATATCAAAGCGGCAGCCATGACCATGAGATCGCCACAGATGATGAGAATGAAGGTGGACACTCTGCTGACGAGCCATCCAGCAGCCACGTTGAGGATCAGACCAACGAGCACGAGTGGCAGGAATCGCACAGATGTCTCTAGCGGTGCTGTGAGTTGTACTTTGGACGAGGCGACAGAGCTGGACTTTGAGCAGCTATCATTGACGCTCCAAGCACATCTTTTGCTGCTCACTTTCTTGAAGGAATAGCGTGCTGAAAAAGGAGAGGCAGTTAAAAGTCATCCTGTGGAAAGTTGCAATTTAGCTGCTGCTTGCGCACCACGACATCTGTCTGCGCGCCATCCTGGAGCGGAGCTCACCAAGCGCCGAAGATGTAGAGCAGCATGGGCCCAAATTTCGGCGCAAGCAGAACCGAAGGGGGCAAGATGGGTCTGCGGCAAGGGCTATTGGATGACGGATCGGAAGCTGCAAGCGCCAAGTACAAGCGCTCCAGTCTGCGTTCCCAGGCCACAAAAGAGCAAAGGATGACGACGGAGATGGAGAGCAGCGAAGGAATGTACGGCGTGGCCCATGCCCTGGGAGCCAGTTCAGCGTCTGCCAGACTGAAGGTGAGCAGAATCAGACCACTGGTGACCAAGATTGCACCCATGTAGTCAAAGGTGGCCAGCGATTGACGCCATGTGGGTCTTGTACCACCTGTCAGATTGTCTGTGCTGTTGGCATCGCTCTGCCCTCGCAGCGTCCCATCGGTATGGCCCTCAAGCGGCACGGTTCTGCCTGTGATGAGCATCTCGTCGTCCGCTGGCAGCACAGCGATGGCCAAGGCGAAGAAGAGGGCACTGAAGCCGATGATGAAGTAGTAGATGGCGCGCCACTTGGTCGCAAACACGCCGCCCAACAGCAGCCCACTGAGAGGAGAGAGCATGCAGCAAGGCGTGGTCGGATCGTGGCCAGAGGCGTGTCAGGAGAGTCGACCGGGTACGCCATGGCAGGGCTGGGGGAAAGAGATACGCACATGACGTAGCCCACCGGCTGGCCTCCTCCCAAGGCAGCGAACGCGTTGTTCTTAAAGTTACCCTCTGGAATACTGGCTCCAAGCATTCCAACGCAAGCCGGAGAGATGAGAGCCACGCCGACACCCATTGCAGCACTAGCCACGATCAGCTGCTGTCCGCTGGTGACAAAGATCGTTAGGAGAGAGACGATCTGGGAGGGGGAGGGGGAGGGGGAGAAGGAGGGCAATGCAGCGGTTGAAGCAAGTGCAAGCGGAAATGACGCGCAGGGCTGAGTGAAGGCGTTGTATGGCACGAACTCACCATCTGCCAAGCAACGCCGATGAGGAAGGAGGGCCTCCTGCCAAAGGTGTCGGCCAAACCACCGAAGACGAGCAGCAGGGCACCATTGACGAGGGACAAGCTGGTGAGCGGCCATTGAGCTTCCTGAACCGATAAGCCCACATCCTTGGCGATGGAAGGCAAAGCGATGGTCAGCGCTCCGTTGAGCATGGTCGATAGCACAGTGCTTCCCGTCGCTGCGATGACGCAGAGCATTGCTCGCAGCCTGGGGTGAGAGGACAAGAGCGTGGCGCGCATGATTGCGTGGCGTAGCGCGGAGAAAGGAGGAATGGGCGAGGAGGGCGAGGAATGGAGCGCGTGAGCGTGAGCGTGTGAGCGAGGATGTGAAGGGTATGGAGTATGCGAGATGTGACTAGACTGCTCGCTATACCACTTAGACTACTGTTACATTCAGATTGGCAAGCAGGAAGCAGCCGCGGAACATCCAGACACAAATGGCCAATGGATGCATGTGCAAATCAAGAATTAATTCTGAATCGATTCGTTCTTGATTCTGGTTTCTGTTTCTGATTCTTCCAGCATGCATAGCATGCAGCAGCAGCAGCAGCAGCAGCAGCAGCAGCAGCAGCAGCCAGCCCGCTCGCTCGCTCTGTCTGCAGGCGCCATGCGCAGCGCCATCACGCACGCGGCCGCGGCCCAGGTGGAATTTGCATTTGCATGCAGGAACGGCGGGCGGCATTCAAGACATGCCATGGATGCTGGCTGATGTTCACGATGATCACGATTCTGATTCTCGGAGAATTTAAATTTGCCGTAATCATCACGTGAGCGGGTGAGCATGGCTGACCTCATCAGCTCTTCGTTGCTGCTGCATGAGGTGGAGGTGAGGTATCGTGAATGGCGCATCGTCATGATAGACGCGTGAATGGAGTAGCACGCACGCACGCGACACCATCTACGTGTGAAGAGGCTTGTCACATCAACACCTCCTCCTCCTCCTTCTCCTCCTCCTCCTCCTTCTTCACACTCGCGACTTCTCTGCACCACCTTCATGTCTCGTCACACAGATACATAGGCTCTTCCCTCTCCGTCCAGCGGTCACCTCACCAAGACGCTCAGCTGACTCGCACCTTGACTGGCGCTTGTCCCCGCTACTCGAGCCATCGCCCGTCATTCAGCGGCTACTCTGCCTCAGCACTCATCCTTTAGGTGCCGCACGCCCGCAGCTCCACCCAGCGCTTTTCCTTCCCCTCTCGCAGTTAGGTCGGTGCAGCGCGACAGTGTGCGCCATGCCTAGACCTAAGCGATCAGTTGCGAACAGCGCAGCTTCCGCTCCTGTGACGACGACGACGAAGACAACCCCTCCTCGTCAAGTCAAACCTGGCTCCTTACCACCCACCCCACCGGCATCGGAGATGAAGCAGATGCTCGACACGGCATCCAGCAGCGCAAGCACGGGGCGCCGCGGCGCATCACGCGCATCCAGGGGCAAGGCGGTGAAGGAGGAGGTGGAGCAAGTGGAGCAAGCGGCTGAGAGGCAGACGACGGGCAAAGACGGCGACAGCGCCGCACCTTCGTCGCCTAGCAAGCAGACGCAATCGGAGAAGAAGCTGAATCTGTTGAGGAACTCGTTGGACACTGGTCCCTTTCCTAATCACGTGGCCCCAACGTCGGAGCAGGCTTGGGAGGTGGCCCACGTGCTCAGAGAGTGGCACGGATACAAGGACATTCCACGCAAGACCACAAATATGCACAGGGAGGACAAGTTTGGTGGTTGCGGCAACGTGTGAGTAGCGCCATCAGGTGGGCCAGGCAGTGCGAAGCGCGCCCTCGGTCCGGTGGCTGGCCGGTCGAGCGGGCGGGCGTGCGAAAAAGCATCCGAATGACGATCCTCCTACAACCCTGCATGTGGACCCACTCCCCACACTCAAGTCCAAATGTGCTGGACGCCCTGATCAGAACGGTCATGTCGTGCAACACAAGCAGCAAGAACAGCACAGCAGCTCACAAGGCCATGTGCGAAGCTTATGGCAGCAAAAACTTTCAAGCGCTATTGGATGCTCCCCACGCTCAGTTGGCAGAAGTGATACGCTGCGGTGGATTGCATGACAGAAAAGCTAGGATCATCCAAGGGGTGAGCTTGTGTTGCTCGGCGACCTCGGCTTGCATGCCAACACGTCTGAACTGGCTGACGCCAGCAAGCATGCTCACATCACCTTCTCCTGCCCCCCCCCCAATCATACACTCAGATACTTCGACGCACCTCGGAACTGCACGGTGTACTCTCGCTGGATCATTTACACTCTGCTCCTGCTCGACAAGTCATGGAGGAGCTGGTCGCTTTTGACGGCGTTGGTCCAAAGGTCGCAAGCTGCTGCAGTGCCTTTTGCATCGGCAACGACGAGATGGCCGTCGATACGCACGTATACAGGCTTTCCAAAGCGCTTGGGTGGGTGCCTGACAAGGCCACTCGAGATCAGACTTAGTGAGTTGCGCATGCCGGCGTACGTGCGTCCGTCTGCATCAGTTCGCTCCAGCCTCCAATTCTAAACTTGTACCATGTCTCTCATCTCTCGTCCACAGTTTTCATCTCGCGGAACGTCTACCTTCCGAGCTCAAGTACGGTCTGCACGTCTTGCTCATCAGACACGGCAAGAGCTGCGCCAACTGCAGCGCAAAGGGCTTTGCGACGGATCAGAGGGCGCGGCGACAAGATTCGGAGGATGCTGACGAGACGGGCGCTAGGGATGACAGCAAAACCAACGTTGCCATCAAGAAAGAGGAAAGCGGCACACAAGAGCTTGCCATCAAAGCAGAGACCGAAGATGCAGGCGGGGTAGATGAGCAAAGGGACGCGAAAGAACAAGTGCGAGAAGTCAAGGAAGAAGCAGACAAGGAACACAAGGCTCCAGCTGCTCTGCAATCCGATGTGTGCCCACTGAAAGCTGCTGGACTGCTTGGCAAAGGCAAGAGCCGCGTCAAGAAGAGCCAAGCTTCTCCACCAGCTGAAACGCATGCATCTCCGGGCACTGCTGACGCGACAGGCAAGCGCAGAGGCAGGCCAAAGAAGGAGAGTGCGCCGGAGGACTCTACACCGGCAAGACGCTCAAAAAGACAAAGGGTCTGAATGTTGCCATTGAAGCCTACCGTCTCGATGCTCGCAATGCGACACATTTTGCTACCTGGTGATGGTCACTCGGAAGCCTTTGAAATAGACTGCTTGCGGCCGAGGCGTGGCCCATTCGCTAGCGCGCAGAGAAGGAGGGGTTGTTGTCAGTCAGGAGAATTGTGCCGCGTTCGTATCCAGAAGCAATCCAACTCACTCTCCGTGACCACCAAAGAAGCTGTGCGGGAGAGGCGAGTCAATACGAACTGCGACGGCGCGGATGATGTTCGCAGCAGCGGATCGAACGACCTTATATCCAAAGGTGCCACTCACGTAGAAAAGAATAGACCCTTGTGCGCAGCGGGAAAAGCGACTCGATCGAAATGCAGCACCTGACGACCATTACTGTACACTGTCAATTTGCCGTCTTGCACATTGGCGCCTATCCCCAGCTCGATGGTCTGGGTCAGACGCGTCCATGCGCCCCTGGTGAAGCTGAAAGATCCTCGACCTAGTGAAAGACCATAGTCGCCCTTTGAAGCGAAGGTCGAGTTCAGCTTCTATCACGACCTTGCGCGTCGCAGAGTGGGTCCGCGTGCTCACATTGCAAATGGTGTGGGGCGGAAGCTGACAGATCGCTGGATCTTGTTGCACCTGTGGGACTGTCAGCTCGATCAAGAAGACCAAGATGGAGAGAATCAATTAGGACAAGCGTTCTCTCGGTAGTTTGCAGAACTGTCGCGAGTCGAAATGAGGCAGAAGTCTTGAAAAGCACGTCGACCTTCCAAACCGTTTGCTTGACAGGCGGCATGGCACTCGGCTGTGGGTCGAACGATGATCTCGAACTGATGAACGAAGATAGCGTCATTTGCTGAAATTCGATCCCAATTCTCGATCAAAGCCGTGTTGCAAGCGAGGCGCACGCAGCGTGACAGCATTCGCGCTCGTGTATCGCTCGGGCTGGGGAGCTCTGCAGGTTCAATGCGAACAGACTGTCAGACTCACGATACATGTACAATTCTCCTGCGCCCTTCTTACCCGGCAATTGACGCTCGTCAGAGGGGAGAGCTCGACGTCGAACGACCCGAGCAGCAGCGCGACGCGGACTCACATCCGGTCTCCACATGAACCTTGCGCTCCAGCAGTCGGACGCTTCATCACCACCCGAGCAGCTTTCCCGCCCACCGTACAAGCCGGGTAGCTTTCCCCCCTTGACCCAATCGAAAGAAGCGGGAAAAAAGACAGAGTAGGACAGAGTGACGGCGAGTGCGGATGTGAGGTTGAGTGGTGTTGCAGCGTAGAATTGCGTTCCTCCTACAGGTTCTGAGCCAGGATTTGACGAGCCTACGGGTAGAGACGACACTTCAGCGGCGTGTGGGCATCGTCAAGACACCCCGAGAAAGGAGCTCACCGGGGGGATAATACACCTGCAGGACCGAGTCTGGTGCGTTGCTTACCGCAGCCGAAAGTCCCGCATTCGCTTTGACTACAGAAGAGCGCGGCTGAACCACTCGCAGGGGCTGAGCAGATTTTCCCAGCATTGCCGCTGCTTGCTGAGCGCCAGAGGAGTACAATGTCGTATTCCTTGCTTGCTGGGCTTGACCTGCAGCCCCTTGATTATCGGCAGAGGCAGGCTGTGCTCCCCCAATATCAACTTGACCCCCCGTGCTTCCGTTGGCGATTCTGCCATTACCACTCTGCACGTCCTCGCCAACTTGACTCGCACTCAAATTAGCAGTCTGTGCTGCAGGAATAGCGAGTGCGGGAGGCGGTGGAGCAAAAGCGTAGTCTGGCAAACCGTTAGTCATGACGTCCATGTTTGCCTGTCCAGAACTGAAACGAAGAATGTTGAATGAGGTCATGTTCTGAAAGTGCGCAGGTAGCGACCAAGATTGACCGGCTTTGATCGAGCTTGTGGGCCATGCGATGTGTGCACTCGATCCGGCCTCGCTGCCATCTTCCGCTGAGCCCGGGACGCCTTGCGTGGCTGGTCCACGCTGGCCATCCTCTTCGCTGCCATTGTCATCTTCCTGCTCACTCGAGCCGTGAGCGTTACCGTCATCGCCCGTTCCTGCATTCTCTTCTTGCTGCCCTTCTTCTGCGCCTGCGTCTGCATCCGTATCATCCTCCACCTCATCATTTGCTCCTTGCCAAGCGGCTCGAAGAGGTGCCATTGCTGTCGGCGTCGCAGGGGATGATGGCGATCTCGTACTTCTGCGCCCCACGTTGTTCTTCTCATTCTCCTTCTTCTGCTTCGGCACTACCAAAAGCAGCGGGCGATCTGCTGCCGCTTCTGCCGCCTCGATCGCTCGTGCACACCTTCTCGAAAGCAATGGAGGCAGATCCTCTTGAGGCGACGCCTGCATCGGAGCTGTACGTGAGCTGTCTGGCGCAAAAGTGTGCGCTCTCCCTTGACGATACATGATCGCCAAGGTGATGCACAAGCACACGATGAGCAGCACCTTGCGCCTCTGAACACCACCGTCGCAGTTACTGTTCGATCGAGTTGCTTGACATCCTTGCCCAAGCTCTGAGCCCTGGATGGATGTGTTTCGATGTCTTCGAAGGCGCGTGTACGACATACTTGAACGAAAGACACACACACAAAGGGTCTGCTGTGTGTGAGCGAGCACTGCCTGATCCTAGCTGTGGCGAGAAGGAGCAGTGATGTGAAGAGAGTGCGAGTGAGGGAAAGCAAATCGCAAATGTCTGCAGACGCGCAAAATGTAGCGGAGCAGGAGATGCTGATTTGAGCGTCGAGAAGCATCGCTGTTCTTTCCGGACCCCCTCTTTTGTCAATCAACACGGCTCTCCACTCGTGACTCCAGTCGGCGGTGAACGGGGCAAGCAGTCTCTGGCAGCTCCAGCAATCGGCTCTCTAGGTGGAGCCAGAGCAGCTGCAGGATCATTCTCTCCTTACCACATCGATGCCGATGCTGCTGTATACAAGCGGTGCGAAAGCCGGTCAGCCGCTGAGCAACGGCAGAGGGCGTTCACACGGTAGAACCTGCTTCAACATCCGCCTGTCCTGTCCTGTCCTGTCCTTGGCCGAGCTGCTGTGATCCCTATCAATTCGGCTACTATAGCAAAGCAATTCATTGAATGGATGCTGAGGTCCAACGTGTGCCATACTTGACTCATACCACCGTCTCTCTTCCGCCAGTCAAACGGTCACGAGTCTTGAGGCGCGAGTGTGAGCGTGAGCGTGAGTGTGGGTCGGAAGACCATGGCTTGCGGCTGGCAGGCAGGCAGACAGGCAGACAGGCAGGCAGCTAGGAGACGCGAGTGCATGCATGGCGATCGAGGGGCGAGGAATTTGGCAGCATTAACGCGGCCCATTCATACCACGCAGCGTGTCGCGCGCGCGCGCGGTTACTCATAGTCACGTGAGTCCCATATGCCAAAAGACTCACGACTGCAGCAGATTGTTCCAGACTGCACTCAAAGTGTGAGCAAAGGTCTCCGGATTCACGCGCGTATCAGCACAACACGTGACTATCATGACACAACGCGCGCGTGAGACCGTGCGGAGCAACCGGGCGGGCGGGCGACTTCCTGCTGATGATCGATCGCGAGCTGCTGCTCCGTGCATATACGCGTGATGGGTGAGCGTCACGAGCCACGAGCCGCGTGAGTAGAGAAGCCAAGTCCGACTTTGCGTGCTTGGATGCGTAAATGTTGAATGGCAGCTAAGCAGCACGCAGCACGCAGCACGCAGGCCAACAGCCATGCAAGTGTGTGAGTCGCAGGTGGAGAGCAAAATCCGACTTCCCAGCACCCGTGCACGCCGGCCCACCCGGCGAGCAGCAGCTATGAGCGAGCGGTGCGAGCAGGCGAGGGAGCGCAGGCAGTTGTATACTGTATACCTATCCACATGCAGCAGTAGTAAGTAGTAAGCTGTCGGTGACTGAAGCACACCTGGCCATCCATCATCTTCCAGCTGCGATGCACGGCTGCCATTCGTGATTCCTCACCCTCACCCACACCCACACCCTCATCCTCACCACCATCATTCGCTCACGCAATCCATTTCATCCCCATTATTCGCTCAAACACACACACACACACACACACACACACACACACACACACACACATACACATCGCACATCATGGTCAAGGCTACTGTCATCGGAGCTGCGGGTGGTATTGGCCAACCGCTGTCCCTGCTGCTCAAGCAATCCACCATCATCACCGATCTCGCCCTGTACGATGTGTGCGTATGCGTACCTTGCATCTCAAAGGAATCCGCCATTCAAAAGTCGCTGACACATTCCACCTGCTCGTGTCTCCTCTCCCACACAGCGTCAATGCTCCTGGTGTCGCTGTAGACATTTCTCACATTGACACGCCCAGCGTCGTCCAAGGCTACCTGCCAGACAACGATGGTCTTGCAAACTCTCTCAAGGGCACCGACATCGTCGTCATTCCTGCTGGCGTGCCACGCAAGGTGAGCGTCGTGGCAGACTTGAGATGGCATGCTGCCAGCGAGCTTCGAGCAGATCGGGCAGAAAGCGCAGACTCTAGGCACACCGCACTTCCCTTGGCGGCGCCGCACCGCCTTTCTTGCCTGGTTGTGTACGCTCTCATAGCATTTGCGACCCATCAGCTTTCAACGTCATCAGGCTTCCTCAGCGACATCTATTGACGTGCGCTTCTGCCCACTCTCCATTTGTAGCCCGGCATGACTCGTGACGATCTTTTCAACGTGAGTGTCATGCCTCCCTCATTATGCGAGCTTCTCACCTTTGCCGGCACTTTTTGACACCGCTTCTTCCACAAACTTGCAGATCAACGCTGGTATCGTTCGTGACACTGCCATTGCTATCGCGACCCACGCTCCCAAGGCATTTGTGCTGGTCATCAGCAACCCAGTGAACAGCACCGTCCCAGTCGTCGCGGAGGTCTTCAAGAAGAAGGGCATCTACGACCCCAAGCGGTGAGACCTCGCGAGCTGTGAAATTTGCGCAGCAAGTCCAAGGCTGACACTTAGACTGCTGTGATTTCTCGCCCCCCCCCCCCCCCCCCCCCCCCCCCCCAGCCTCTTCGGTGTGACCACTCTGGACGTTGTCCGCGCCTCCACTTTCGTTTCAGAGGCAAATGGCGAGCCCACAAAGTCTCTGGACTACTCTGTCCCCATCGTCGGTGGACACTCTGGAGAGACCATTGTCCCTCTGCTCTCCGCTTCTCAACCGGCCATCAAGTTCGATGCCAGCAAGCAAGCTGAAATCGTCAAGCGCATCCAATTCGGAGGTGACGAGGTCGTCAAGGCAAAGGCTGGTGGAGGATCGGCCACCCTTTCCATGGCTTACGGTGCGTGAGACCATTCGTCGCTGCGCATCTTGCTACCTGCTGACGTTCCATTCCTTTCACGGACGTGCATGAGCAGCTGGTGCTCGCTTCGCAATCTCCGTTCTGGAGGCCGCTTTCGGCGGCAAGTCCTCGACCGAGTACAGCTACATCGATGTCAAGGCTATCGGTGCCGGAGAGTGGTCGGGCGTGGTCGGAAGCTTGGACTTCTTCTCTGTGCCCGTCAAGCTTGGCAAGTCGGGTGTCGAGAGCGTCGGCTCTGCGCCCAAGCCTACCGCAGAGGAGGAGAAGCTTCTCAAGGTTGCGCAGGACCAGCTCAGCGGCAACATCTCGAAGGGCGTTCAATTTGTGAGTATTGATGACGTGTCATCGGCATGCCGCGTCAATGTCCACTGTCTGCATGAGCTAATCGCTTGTACATCTGCAGGTCGCTGAGACTGCTCAAAAGGCAGGTCTCTAAACGCGCGAATGCAGCGAGGTGACCTTCATTGCCAAAAGATGATAGACATGCCCTGATGAACCTTTACGGGATGCCAAAGAAATACATCGCTCAATGGACCACGCGTGTGCATTCGCGAATGTGTGGAGCCCTAGTCCAATCGGCGTCGTAGGCTGAAGCGCAAGCAGGCCGGAGATGGCGGAGTGGTGTCCCAACTGCAAAATTCTCGAGCACGAACAAATTGAACAGCGCCTCTGGCCCAACTTGGCGCTGCGGGTGTTGACGAAATTGCACTCAACTGCAGCGACCGCTCGTGATTGATCGCATGAATTGGGCGGCGCTCTCAAGCATTGGCAGCACGCAAGACGTGAGCGGATTACAGATGCGCCAGAAGTGGGGGGCGGGGGTATCGAAAAGGAACAGGTGTTGGAAGGTTAGATGCGAAAGAGTGGGGGAGATAGGAGGGCACGAAGACGAACAGAAAGCGCACACGGAGCAGCTTGTATGCGCGGAGGAGCAAAGTGCAAAAAGAAAGAGGGCTGCATGGAAGTACCCGTATCCGCCCAAAGCGTTCATTGCCGCAGACTCCCAAGGTCACCTATATCCCGAGCTTGGCAAAGGAGGAAGAGGCGCCCCTCCAGGACCTCTTGATGCTCGTTGAATAGCGGGAGGTCTCTGTCGAGGCCCACCTCCAGCCGATGCTGCTGCTGCTCCCCCGCTGCCCATGGCTGCCTGCAGACTGCTGATCGTCGCGAATTGCTGTCTCAGAAAATCCGTCGTGCCGGGTCGCATACGAAGCAGACGCAGAATCACTGTGTTCAAAAAAGCCCGCAGTCGCGCTTGCGGTGTCAGTTTCGATGCGTCGCAATACGGAAAGCGCACAACTTTGCCCCCAAAACTCGCTTCGCTGCGCATCCCGAGACGAACCCTTGCTGCTCACCGTCCAGACTGTCATCCTGCTCCTCTCCCTTTTTGTCCTGCTTGCGCTTCTTGATTGTGCCAAGCGATCTTTGTTGAAGAACGCTCTTGTTCTTGGCGCGTCTGGAGGGTGCCCGACGGAGTCTCTGTTGAAGCTCGCGAACGCACGCCTCCATCAACGAATCCGTGTTGGCATCGTGATGTAGAGTGTATGCTACAATTTCGCGATACTTCGGTCCTTGCACTATTTCAAAAAAGAAGACATCCGGCCGCTTTGGTCAGACTGGTAATTGTTCGAGACTGAGCGAAATGGCAAGATGGCTGACTCACAGACTTCCAGGGGCACCCCGTGAGCAATGCCGGTTTCCTCGTCGTAGGCGTTGAAGTAGTTCCTAAGCATGCTCAGCCATTTAAAAACCACTTCGACTTCCTTGCCCGAAAGCTGCGGCATGTCCGAGGGAGCGTCTGATAGAGGTGGCAGCAGGATTGCATCGATAGTGTTCAGGACCTCTTTCCACACTTTAGTGAGCACTAGAAGAGATTCGCTCTCGCTCAGATTGCCTTTCAGAGTGGCTAGACATTCGTCAAGATAGTCAAGAAGTGGCAAGATAGCTCCTTCGATCTCCTGATCCGTAAGCTGGGCCGGCCTCTGCTTCTTCGGCAAGTCAGCTTGCACAGGCGGTATCGATGGTCCGTTGACATTGGTGCTGGCGAGCGCCTGAGCGTACAGTGCCTTGACATTGCCCAGCGCTTTGTCCAGATTGATGCCGCTGGTCCTGACGAGCGACTTCAGAACTTGCCGGGATAGGCATTGCCTGATGAAGATGCTCATCTGCAGAAGGATCCGAAGATGCACCTCTCATCGGTCAGCAAGGAATTTCTCACTCTTTCCTCGCGAGAAAAGCAACCCACCTTGTCCACAATGATGCGAATCATGTCGCTTTCGCACCGCTTTAGCGATCGGAACGCTCTTCCGAAGTGGAAGAGGATGTCATCCTTTTCACCTTCCATGCTGACTCTGGTGAGCAACTTGCCCTGAGTATCGAGATCCAACCAGAGCTCATGGGCTAGATGATCGGCAAAGTATCTAGGATCTAACCTCAGGTAAGCTCTGCCACAAAGCACATGATCTCCGACCAGCTTCCGGTCCCACACAGTTGCGGCCAGCCACATTTGCTTTTCTACAGGAATGTCGAAAGCTTCGTCCCATCTTGGATCGGGCGTCTCGTAGATTGTACGGGTTTTGGCAATCTTGTTGCCCCTCTCGTCGCTCAAAGTAACGAAAGAATCGATACGCGCTGTAGCTGAAGAGGACTTGATAGGCTGAAGGTTCTCCCCCAGCACGAGTTTGATAGTGAAGATATACCTATCTTGAGACTGCTTGTCCGGTACTCGAGGCCCCTGGGAGGTGATGATCCTAGCTTGCTCATCTGCGTCAATGCGTTGGTAGATCTTGTCGAGCAATGACCGTGCCGCTTCAATATTGTTCAGCTTGACGCAGGACTGCCAAGAGAAAGCGATGCCCGCAATGAGCAAAAGGCGCCATAAGACGAAGCGTTGTCTGACTCACAGTGGGTTGGAAGTGGAAAGGCTCGACTCGCTTCTCGCCCTGCAGCGTCTGCTTGGCTTTGACCATCCACGCGGATTGCTTCGACTGTACGTCCTGATCATCTGCCGTGCGTGGAAACATCTCTTCCATGAAGAGCTCCTCCACTCGACTACAGTATTGCTCAATCGATCTGCTCACGGTCTTCGCCAGACTTGTCAGAAATCGAGCATTGCTGTAAGGGTCGGGCCAGTCCATGCTGGATATGAAGTCTAGTGGCTGTTGAAGCGCACCGAATAGGTCGTCTATGGATGAGCTGTGAACAGCTCCCTCGCTTTCGATGGGCTGAAACCGATCAGAGGAGATGGCATTGTTGACCCACTCGCCTGTCTTCTTCTCGGTTAGAGTCAGCCATTGGTGGATATGGGGCTCAAACCATTCGGAAAGCACGAAGGATAGCTCAAGATCGGGACAGAATGCTGCATGCATCCGTAGCAAGCCCTTCACCCTGCCATAGAGCGTGTAGACATCTTCGAATGGCAGAGCATTCCGGTCTCGCCGCGCATGGTCGACAATTTGCTGCTTCATCGAGTCCAAATCGTCGAGATAGAGGCTGACTTGCTTTTCCAAGAGCAGCGAGACAGGGTCGACAGATCCTAGCACTGGTTCAGGGTACTTCCTGTCGATCTTCTTAGCTCCTTTCTCTACCCATTCCAAAAGTTGCACGAGTGGTACGATCTCGTTGTCCACAATTTGCGAGAACAGATCCGTCGTCTTTGCGGTGTACTCGTGGATGGCCATGATGCGTATCCGGTCTTTGAGATCTTCGACAAACCTCGACATGTCCAAAATTTCGCCCTCAAGCTGACCATCTGCATGAACAAGACCTGACTCGTGGAGATCGGTGATGAGAGCGAGGTAAGGTTGGACATCCTCCGGGTCGACATTGTGCATATCTTGAAATGCCTCGTGAATGAACCGCATGAAAGACTCGAAAAGCGATGTGCACACTTTGACGAGTTGCTCGTGGTCGCTCCTTGTCCAATTTTCGAGGTTTGTGTCGGTCATGGCGTGCTGCGTAGCAGAGAGGGCCTCTGAAATGCAGTCGAGCGGCACCTCCCCCCTGTCATACCTGTACTTGATGACATCGAGGTTGGTCAAATCACGGAACGAGCTCATCAAACGCCATCTCAGCGAGCAGTCGGCGAGTAGCTCGACGTGGGACCGTGATAAGATGCTCAGAGAGACCTCTTCATCTTCAGCCTGGTATTTGATCTGCTCTAGATCGTAGTCGATGCACAATTCCAGAGCTCTTCGATAGTATGCCCTCGGGTCGGGCGGAATGAACGTGAAAGCTCCGAACGTGGCCTCTTCATCTTCCGGATCCTGCCCATCGCCCGCGGCAGTAGCGTCCGCATCTCCCGCGCCTGGACCACTGCCGCCGTCCTCAGCACCGGCGCCACTACCGGCGCCGGTTCCGGTCCTGGGGTTGATGTCCGAATTGGTTGTGCGAAGCAACTCTGGGTTAGCTCGACACATTTGCGCCATGATTGAGGACAAGTCTTGCAACTCCTGTCCTCGCCATTTTTGATAAGCTTCATCAGACTTGAAGTCTTCTCTCCGTGCGGGCCAGGAGGCCTGAAGGTTGATGTTCTTTACGCAGTGCTTCAGATCTATCATGGCAGCCTGGAGCGTCCCGGCGTATGGAGCTATGTTGGTTAGCAGCTTCGCATGGGCAGAGGGCAACCGGTAACTCCTCGTGTATGCGGTAACAAGGGGTCTCACCTTCTCGGTAGCAGTAGCTTTCATGAAATCGACATCTTTTCGCAATTGCTCTTCTTCGACCTGAAACAGCTCGCCAACAGTGCGAATCATTGCAGACTCGGCAATCGGATTGCCGCCCCCCACAGCAGTGACCGAGCTCGCTGCGCTAGCCCTCCTTTCCGTGGCCAGTGCATTGGAGGAGGAAGCTACAGCATTGAGATCCGCTCCATTCGATTCCCGTTTCTTCGTCGCGTCGGGGTCAGCTTGGCCCAAACTGATGGGAGCGGGAGAGAGTTTGGCAGAGTAGCCATCCAGCCTGTCGGTGAGTTCTCGCGACACGCCATGCATAGTCTTCAAGCATTCGCGCACGATCTTGACGAATTGGCCGACCTGCTTGTTGAGTTCCTCCTTCCACCCATCCCCTTCTATCCTCGCTCTGAGAGTCTTTTGCGCAGATGTGACAAAGATCAAGATCAACTCCTCCACCTTCCTGTTCTCTCTGAATTGCTTCTGCAGGGAAGCCTCCTTGTAGGTGCCATAGAAGACTCCGACGGTCTGTCGGAGACTCTGGTCATTGTAGTAGGGATCCCGTCCCATGGCGATCCTTTCGAGCCTCTCACTGAGGCGCTTCAAGAGCTTTTCGGGGAATCGCGCAGCTTTGGAAGTGAGGCTGACATCCCTGACCATGTCTGCCAAGCCGCTTAAGCTCATCCAATCCGTCTTGCTAGTGGATGCCGAAGCAGCGGCAGCACCAGACGCCTCGGCCTTTTTGATCGTCGCCGCAGGCACAGAGGGCGGCACTTCGGTGGTAGGAGACTTGGAATCGGCTCCGGCTTGGTGCCGCTGCGCCCAAGAAAGGACCGATACTTGGAGCAGGAACTGATCACGGCAAAGTAGGCGGATCGTGGTCAATACCGTCAGCTCGACGCAAGCCTGCGTACATCATGAGCGGGAAGCATACAGCCTCTCAAGGATCGGTCACACTCACAACATAGACATCCCCATCCGTCATGCGCTCCTTGGCACTTCTGGTGCTGCGAGTACTGCGCGTCGTCATGATGTCCGAACGAGTTCAAAAATGGAGCGCATACGAGGACATAAGTTGGCGAAAGTCGCGCACTCGATGCTCTCGATACGCTCCTCCCTCTTGAGCAGCGTAGTGTGCCAAGGGGACCGGAAAAAGATCGCCACTCGTCTAGCAGTGATCTTGCAGCGCGGAGAACAGCCTCTAGGTCTCGCGTGTATGCAGACTTGTGACGACGATGGTGCTGAAGCCGACACTGGTTGCTCACGTTGCGGAGGGCGCAAATGGTGCCCGTCGAGCAAAGCTGAGCAAAGCCAGCCAAGCTCGTGCGTGGCCGATGTCTCGAAAGTCGTAGACTGTATATTCGCACAAAGGAGGAGCGCAATCGGAGGGGTGAAGATGACGAATGGCTTGTCGGCGAGTGCAGCGCGACTGCGGACGCTGTGCGATCCCGGGACTTGAATTTGGTGACTGCGGTCGTGAGTGAATCGGTCACAGTGTGAGTGACGATGTGTGTGTGTGGATGATGGGTCGATGGTGATGTTGCTCATGAGTGCGCTGATATGCGCGACGAATCTGATGCAGATTGGGTTCGAATGGAAATCCGAATGGCCTTCCTTACGCACGCACACAGCCTCGCTTGCTTGCTGATTGATGCCGATGCCCTTGCCCGTCGGTGCTCTTTCGTGATGTCTACGCGTTCGATCGCTGTGCGAGCTGATGATGTAGGATGCGCGCGTGTGTGCTCTCGAGCCCGTGTGCCTCACGCTCGGCCAGCTGCACTCACACTCGCGCGGCGGAGAATCTGGGGTTGATGCAAGTCACGTGCTAAAGCCCGAAACGCGCGCTCACGTGCGATGCAACATCGCAATCATGAATGTGAATCTTGAATTTGAATCTTGGATTAAGCTGTTGCGTAGCAGTCAAGCGTCAACAGCCAAAGTGGTGAGCTTAACAATTAAAAGCCGCCTCCACCGCGGGCAGAAGCGTATACACAGCACGGAGCAGCGTGACGCACGGGCTGATCGGGCAAGGCTGCGTTGTGAGCCATAACATGCAGCAGGGACTCATGACACGATTCGATTCGCACTCGAGACTCACGTTTCGCAGTTCGGGCATGTCGCAACTCATCAGTCGTGAGTCGGAGAAGCTGGGCCGACAGCTGCTTGCACACGTACACTTGTGACTACAGGTGCACGCACAGCTTGTTCTCCTTATGTGACAACCACCATACTCACCCTTTATGAACAGGTCGCATTGTAAGCACTCCCACCGAAACCACTCAATTTCTACAAGTCAACATGCTCGCTCGCACTGCGCTTGGCCGAATCGCTGCCGTCGCCCCGACGGCCAACGCTGGTAGCCGCCTTGGCCTCGCTAGCATGTCCATGGGCGTGCGCTCCAAGCACACGCTGCCAGACCTGCCATACGACTTTGGTGTGAGTCTGCTTTGCCAGGGTCGATGCTGGCTGCGCGCCGATGCGGTTGTATGCTCACCTTGACCCGACCGTGCCCTCTTCTAGGCTCTCGAGCCCTCGATTAGCGGACAGATCATGGAGCTCCACCATCAGAAGCACCACCAAACGTACGTCAACGGCCTCAATCAAGCCGAGGAAACTCTGGCAAATGCTGTTGCCAAGAACGATGTCAAGGCTGCCATCGCTACTCAAAAGGCTCTCAACTTCAACGGCGGAGGTCAGTAGCTCAACCGCTATGCGCAGTGCCACTTCGTTCCGTGCCACTGACCCAAATCGAGCGCGCTACGACGACACGCCCCACGCAGGTCACGTCAACCACTCTCTCTTTTGGCAAAATCTCGCTCCATCCAAGCAAGGTGGAGGAGAGCTCTCCGCAGGTCCGCTCAAAGAGGCAATCGAACGTGACTTTGGCTCTCTGGACGGGCTCAAGAGCAAATTCAATGCTCAGCTGGCTGGCATTCAGGGTTCTGGCTGGGGCTGGCTTGGACTCAATCCTTCTACCGGCAAGCTCGACATTATCACCACTGCAAACCAGGACCCACTCCTCTGTATGTGTCGACGCCAATTCACGTCAAAGTTGTGACGCGAGAACGTACTCGGTCTGACCCGCCCACGATTCTCCTCACAGCTCACGTTCCATTGATCGGTGTTGATGCTTGGTGAGCATGGAAAGCACTTTCACTTTGCGCTACGCTCTCACATTGGAGCAATTGTTGCGGTTTGTGATGGTAACACTCACCAATGGTCCTGTACAACATCTTGCGCGTACCGCAGGGAGCACGCATTCTACCTCCAATACCAGAACGTGAAGGCAGACTACTTCAAGGCCATCTGGAACGGTGAGCGCCGCTTTGAAGCGGTCAAGACGGAGACGCGACGGACTTACATATCATGCTGCTTTCTCCTTGCCTTGATAATTTCGTGACTGCTTCCGAGTAGTCATCAACTTCAAGACTGCCGAGGAGCGTCTGAAGCAAGCTCAATAAGCGTGATGCTTTGCGAGAGCATGTCGGAATCGGGCAACTCTACAGTCAATCGGATGAATCTAGAACATATCGTGCACATGTTTTCGGCTAGAACATATCGTGCACATGTTGTCGGCGTGTCGTTCGTGGGTTCAGAGGGAGCAGCGGCGCTTGAACTGGCGCGGACGTTTTCATTCGAGGGTCGGCGTGCACTGACGACGGGCCGTTCCCAAGTGTGTCTAAGAGTCGTGAGGCAAGCACAGGAGCCTCAAGTCACAGTTCTGCAGCGATTCTCTGGATGACATGTGGCGGACACTTCCACGCCTGTGGGCTGTGGCCAGCGCATGTCGTACAATCAAGAATGGCATATACGCAGCGTGTAGCTGACTGACGACCGTGCAGGCAGCAAAAGGCGTGCATACATGCGAGCGAAAGAGTCGACATCATTTCCTGTCGACAGTCCAGACGAAGGCGAGGAGGGCGAAGCAAGACGACGCTCGAGTACAACTCGCGTGCTTTGTTGTGCGCACCCCTGAACCTATCCATCTGTGAGACACTCGAGATTGCTTGTCGCTCGGGCGTGCCTATTGAATGGTTGAACCTACTCTTAGCGCCGCGAAACGGCGGTAAGTCAAGGTCGACCAGAGGCGGGACAAACTCCACCATGGAGCGGCTTGATGCTCTTATTCAGGCGCGCCGTACGGCGAAGAAGGAAGCGGGCCTAGCAGCGCTCGATAAGATGTGCAATCGTGGTCTGCATCACGATCTGAAAGCGCCTCGGACCACGGTGAGTGAATAGCGATGCGTGCGCTGGGTGCTTCGGTACCCCTCTCTCAGGCGAGATTCGATCTGGCAGCGGGCTTGCACAATACCGCTCCACAATTGGGGCATCGGCCCGGGTGGTTTCTTGTTTCGTAGCCTCGAGAGCGAATAATGCGCCTGGGGGACTGGCGGCGGGCATGCTAATCAACGAGGTGGAGTGACTGCAGATCCGTGTGCAAGCTAGATTTGGATTGATCGGTTGGTCAAGCCTCTGCTGACCTTCGGGCCGTTGTCATATACATTCCCCAGCGGAAACAATTGGCGCGAGATCGCCCCTCAAGCATCGGTCACGCTCGAAGTGCGCCGACCTGGCGGTGCAATTTGCTCACAGGGTGGCGGCCTATAGAAGAGTGCATCCTTTGCGAATGGAGGCAGGTTGGGATCGAGCGGTGGAGGAAGACGAGACACATTGTCATCTTTCTCCGTGGAAATCTGAGGCTCACGGCGTGCATCACGTCAAATCTGGACGTTCGTGATCCGATCTCAGCAGGCAATGGCGCATGGCAAGAAGCGATCGACATCCGCGCGAAGTGGTCAAATTGGTCATTGGGATGCATTCTGATGGACGACCTTGACGCTATAGACACAGGATCCGCTCTCATGGAAGGCTTAGTAACCGAGTCTCTCTCGTCGAAGCACTCTTCCATTGTTCCGCCTCTCTCTTCTCCAAGTAGGAGTTTTGAACCAATTTTCGGACCCGCGCGGCATTCCATCCCCCTTTCCGTTCGAGTTGCGTCTGTATTCTTCTTCCCATGGAGCTTCACCTCCTGCCCTTTCTTCGGGCAGCAACGAGAGGAGCGTGTCTAGCGTGACCAAGACGCGCAATGGAAGTGTGAGCTCATCTAATGAGTCTCGCAGAGAAGCATGCCAAGGAAAGCGACTCACCTACGTAGGCCGAATCTGACGGATTACCAAAGACGTGCGAACATATATTCGCTCCTTCATTCTCAAGCTGGAATGCCTCTTGCGACTCCAGCTTGGTACCACTTGCAAGCTTGGGATTGGGCCAGGTGGAAAGCCTCTCGTCTGTCGCTCTTTGACTTGTCCACCGCGCTGGGTCCGTAGTGGATAGGCGAGGATCTAGACGGGGTAGGCTACCTACGTTGCCCAGCCATCTATGCGCCACGTATCTGCGTGCAGCCATTGTGGGTCAGACCTGTTCGTCTCGGACAGTGTTATTGCGCTCGATGACACTCACCGAGCTTGAGCTTGTGTAAGGTGAAAGGGAATCACAGTGGTCGGAGCCCTGTGTTCAAAACTTTCGCGTTTCAGCCGAGTCCAGGTGATGAAGACGTTGAGAATCGCGCTTGCACCCACCCAAGGACGCAAATGCTGGCATCGCCCTCGTAAAACAACAACCAGTCATCCATATTTGAAAGGCGCGGAGCTGAAGACGGTGGTACGTAAGGTCCTCCTTGCCGTTCCAGGGCGCAGTGGAGTGCAGGGGACGACTCTCTTGGAGCATCGCTCGCTAACGTCGGCAAGAGTGGCACCTTGTCAAATGGCGCGTCATTTGTCAAGAACGGGAACTCGCTGAGGCGGACGAGCATGGCTTCAGCCAAGTGCGTCGAGTGTGTGCAACACAACGCTTGGGCGAGCAGAAGTCTGCACTCACAACACGAAACCAGTCGCAAATATGATCGCATCAAAATCATCGTGGACACTTTGGTCTTCGAAGATGATTTGGCCTGTGCTACCGTCTCGGGTTTCCACGTGCTTGATCCGAGGGAGTACCTGAATTTTGCGGCACCAGTCTGGACTAGCGGGATCTCTAGGGTCGTAATCCATTGGAGGAGGCTTGTCTACGTCTTCGACCGATTGGTAGACCTGAATTGGAGCTCTAGACAGCGCTTCCGACCACTTCGCAGCCGAGAGGTCGAATCCTTTGAGACCCGGGATCGCTCGGAACACAGAACCGTTCATTTCCCTGGCGATGTCCATTCCCGAACTCGCATTCCCGACGACGAGGACTTTCTGGACATTCAACGAGAGCGATTCTTGATCAGTTTACCGCGCGCGGCTAGGCTTCAGCTACGAGACGCACGCACCTTGCCCAGGAAAGGCACCGGTGATCTGTACCAGCTCGAGTGCATGATCTTGCCCCCATAATTCCAGAGCCCGTTTACTGGCGGTAGCGAAGGTCTAGCACAGCGTCCCGTCGCGATCTAATGACGATCAACAAGAGCGCGTCGAATGATCAGCTCGAATGGTCCCAAGACGATGTCGCCTGATTCGAGCCACGCACCACGACTTTGTCGAAACGCTCGACGATTCTGTGAGGAGCACCAGAGGAGGAGTCTTCCACAGCAGTGCTTGTCACTTCCCATCTTCCCTGTTGGCCTGGCACGTTGTGCAACCGGCGGAGCTTGTCGACCGAGCGATTGAATCGAATATGCCGCTCGACGTCGTGATCATCCCCATAGGCCTTCAAATAATCGTTCACCGTGGCTGTCAGGAGCGCGCACGAGAGAAGGCGATGGTCAGCGCTCGGCGCGAGCGAATCGGATCGTGGAGGAGGGCACACATGCTCACATCTGTCCGGAAACAGGTGAGTGCCTGGTGCAAATGGCGCATCTCGAAACGTCATGAGGTCGCTGGCAATGTTCGTCCTCACTTGCAAGCGAAAGGGTGGCGGATGAATGCGGTAACCATGAGCTTCCTAGAGCGAGACCTGAGTCCATCAAAGCGACTCGCGATTTTCCTCACATCCTTCAAACATGGCGCCGGGAGCCCAATCCCCGTTGACGGCTGTAGCGAGAGCATGAGCCCTTCCTTGCTCGTCGAAGAGGATCCGACTGCTCTTGATGTCTTCATGATTCCAGATGCCGCCCAATCGGCTCCTTCGCTCGAACACTGTTGGCTGAAATCTGCCCTGACCAACGCGCAAGAGCTCGATACAAGCTGACATGCCAGCTGGGCCACCTCCTAGAATTGCTACCCTCATCATCGGTGGGAAGTCAAGCGGATCAGATGGCATATTCAGATTCTGGATTAACCAGAGCAGTGGGAAATTGTGTCCAACTTTCACTCAAAAGTTTGTCTGGCCCAATCTGAATTCTTGATTCGACCTTCTTCCGGCGCTTCACGTGATGCTGGAATTCGAGAGGCTCGCTCTTCTTTGCTTGTAAGCCCTCCCTCTCCACGCTGAAGCGTCTGGTTATGCCACAAGACCAGCTAACCATCGATTGCAGATTGTGACAGCTCCTCGCCTCGTCAGCTTGGAATTGGGTTGGAGGTCACGTTCATGTTCACGGTCACAGTCACAGTCACAGTCACACAGTCTGATCTGAGTCGCAAGTCAACCCAGCCACCGCTCCCATACCGCGTGAGTGTCTTGGCAGCAGCTATCGCGTGCGTGTGTGGCCGGTACGCGTGCGTTGCTCGCATTGTGGAGGCACGCACGCATGCACGCGCCCGCTTGACGATGCTGCTGCTTTGCTTGCTTTGCTCGCCGATGGCCGGCGCCAGACGCAGCATCGCGGCCTCATCCGTGCATCGCAAGCATCGACGCATCCAGCAGCAGCAGCCGGCAGCCTAGCCGAGCAACCGTTGTGCGCGCGCGCGCGCTCGCGCTCGCGCTCGCAGTCGTGAGTTCTTCTTGCGCGCCGAACCTGATCGAGCATCAGCAGCTGGCACGTCACGCAAGCTTGATCGAATGACGAGTTCGCAACCTCGTTCACAGCCGTCCACGTTCAAACACTCACGACTCCCACCTTCACTCTCACAATCGTGACTCGGTCTTGACAGCTAGCACTTACGCCTTCGCTTTCCTCCCCTGAACCCCCCTCTTCTCTGCACACGACTTGTCTTCTCGACCCTTTTCCCATCCTCACTGCAGCTCGCCCACCCTCTTGATCTTGGCTCATTATGGCCACTTCCACCACTGCCAACACGCCCGCTGCGCCGGACCCAGGTGAGTGAGGATCGCGCAGAGTTTTTGGCAAAAGCATCAGCTGAGCCACACGTCTCCATCCACATGCTTTTGCCACGCGCAGCGGTTTTTGGCGGCAAAAAGTCAGACCAGAGCGGTAACAGCAGCGCCGAGTTGGCATATCTCAAGTCTCTCGTCTCGCAATTGAATGACAAGATCAAGTCGATCGAATCCACGGCCGGCTTGGTGCTTGGAAGTCTGGCCTCATCCAACGAGGGTGTTCGCATGATCCTCATCGGTCCTCCTGGTGCAGGCAAAGGAACGCAAGCTCCCAAGATCCTGCAAAGGTTCAGCGGGTCCATCTGTCACTTGGCTACGGGCGACATGCTTCGCGAACAAGTGGCACAGGGTACTGATCTTGGCAAGAAGGCAAAAGAGATTATGAATCAAGGAGGACTGGTCCCGGATGAGATCATGGTGGGCATGATCGAGAACCAGCTGGAGCAGAACAAACAATGTGCGAATGGGTGAGTTGGAGCAGAAAGCTTGTTCGAGGCAAAATACGAAGTTTGGGAGCGCAGCTCGGGGTTGGGATGCGTAGGCACACGCCTGAGCGCAAGGCTGATCGCTGCAGAGTGTGAGCCCTCACAACGCTCAGAAGTGCATCCGCTGAGCTCGTTTCGCTCATGGTTCTGGCATAGATTCATCCTGGATGGTTTCCCACGCACAACACCTCAAGCGGAGAAGCTAGACGACATGCTCAAGTCAAAACAGCAAAAGTTGGATCATGCTGTCGAGCTGAAGATCAATGACCAACTACTGATCTCTCGCATCACCGGAAGACTCATTCACCCGCCAAGCGGCAGGAGTTACCACAAGGAATTTCACCCTCCCAAGAAGCCCATGACGGATGATGTTACTGGCGAACCTCTGATTCAGAGGTCCGACGATAATGCCGAGACGCTCAAGAAGAGATTGGGCACCTACCACGCTCAGACCGCAGCTGTGACCGACTACTACAGAAAGCAAGGCATTTGGTGTAAGTGTATGCGCTTCGAATCGACAAGACCAAAATAGCTCGCAGCTGACGCGGCAACTACGCGACATGTCCTCGTGTCTCACTTTAGCCGCTGTGGATGCAGCTCAATCTCAACAGGTCGTCTGGTCTTCCATCTCGGCCATCTTTGACCAAAAATCAAAGTCTGCGCAAAAGTAAAACCTGGCGGCTTCGATGCGCTCTTGCTCAGCTCTTGGCTGGCACGTTGCGAGCTAGACGAGCGTGCCCAATCTCCTCACGATCATTCATCGAGTCAACGCAGGAATCACGAATGCAATGCATGGTGCACAATGGTCGTGATCGTGGATGCCGACTCGCTACTTGACGGGAAGGCCTATTCGCTCGGACTGTTCAACGCCTAGGTGCAGGGAGACGAGGATGAGCGCACTTCGATGTTTGATCAGGATTTGTCGGATACTCCAGACTGCGGAATTGATTAGCCAGCTCGTGCTTCGCTACTCATGATCCACGATTGCGTCGAGTCGTTCTCGGTAGGCTTGATGGGCGAGTTTGCGTCGACTGAGCATGAGATACCACACGGGCTCACCAAAAACCCTGCTTGACTTCTGAGCCTTCTTCGGGCTCATTCGGCATTAATGTCCTACAAAGATTCCCTTGATGAGCGATGCAGATATGCGAGCGAGCGACTTCCGAAACGGCCGCCCCCCGGGCTACGCAAGCGAAGTCCAGCGCTTTTTCGGGAAAGCACGTGGGAAGCAAGCCACGCGCGGGCGGGCTCGATGGACGCGCGCCGCGGCTGTGCAGCACCGGGCGAGGCCGGGAAGGGCATGCGTGGGCGGCACGCAACCCTGAATCACAGATGCACCAGACGGAAAAGTGCATGACTGTCTGGTCCACACAGCAGCAGCAGCATCATTCAGGATGGGGGGGGGGGGCGTGACTTGACTTGGACTCATGACCTGCGATTGTTCTTTGTGCTGGAGCAATGGTGAATTGAATGTAAGCTGCAGGATGTCGATGGTATTGATATGCGCTTCCCCAGCAGATTGGGAAGACGCAGAGGCGTCGAGGCTGCATATATGGGCAATCTAGAGCTTTTTTTGTAAAGCCCCTCGTGGTCGTGCTCATTTCACTCGGTTCCAAAATCCGATGTGTTTTTGCTTGGGGGAAGATCTTGCGGGAGCGCCTTCCTCGCCCATCATTTGCATGCGGCAGCAGCAGCAGCAGCAGCAGCAGCGATGTGTTGGGTCCATGCATGCTGGCTGAATGACGCTCGCGGCGCTTGATCGGTCGATCGCAATCAGCACAAGTTCAAGGCGGCGCGGCGGCTGCTGGATGGCGCGTGAACCGTGCGCTGCTGATGCTGTGCTCGAGTCTGAGTCACACGCGCAGAATTGATGCATGGCACGCGCATGCTGCTTATAATTGCGTGGCGAAAGGATGCTGCCGCGCGACCTTACCGCCACGCGCCTGCAACACCTCACCCGTGTTTGCCCATTGCAGGCAGGCAGGCAGGCAGCCAGCCAGCCAGCCAGCTCCATCATGCGCAGATCGCACAGGTGGAGACGTCCGTCGAAGGTCTACCGCGATTGTGCGTGTGGTCGGTCAGTCCATCGTCCGCAAATCAAATGCACACGCCTGGGTTGAGCGGAGGCGAGTCAGTGAGTGCAAAGCAAAGCAAAGCGAATCATTTCTGAATGTTCTTCTACCTTTCGTTCCTCAACCCCCAGTCACATCTTGACTTGCACAATCATCACATCCCCAAGCACACTCACGCACAATCCACTGTCGCACATCATGGCTGTCCAAGTAGGCATCAACGGGTGAGTTTGAAACAGTTTGAACAGGAGACAAGTGTGACTCTACGCGCCGCTCTACGTCCAAAGCTCACCCATCATGCCGCGTCTTCCACCACTCTCGCAGTTTCGGTCGTATTGGTCGTATCGTCTTCCGCGCTGCGATCAAGCACGGAAAGGCTGATGTCGTTGCCATCAACGACCCTTTCATCGACCTCGAGTACATGGTGAGCGGGGTAGGAGTGTGGTCTAATACGATGTCTCGAGGTTCAAAGACTGACAAGCGGTTACGCCCGGCATTTTGACAGGTCTACATGCTCAAGTGTAAGTGACATCGCCGATGACTGTGGGTCAAGCGAGTCAGCGGTTCGTGCGCGCTCTGGACTGAGGCAGATGCGCCCGGCACTCAGCACAAATGCTGGGCTCATGTCTGTGCGACTCTTCTCACATGTGACCAGAGCGTCGCACCGCATCGCACTGCATATGTCTCGTGGCGGCCGTGGACATTCGGGCAGCGCGCTGATTTTGCCTTGTCTCATGTCGGCTACAGACGACTCCACCCACGGACCTTTCCAGGGAGAAGTCTCTACCAAGGATGGCAAGCTCATCGTGAACGGCAAGGCCATCCAGGTCTTCGCTGAGCGCGACCCCGCCAACATCCCTTGGGGCAAGGCTGGCGCTCACTACGTCGTCGAGTCCACTGGTGTCTTTACCACCACCGACAAGGCTGCTGCTCACCTGAAGGGCGGCGCCAAGAAGGTCGTCATTTCTGCTCCTTCTGCCGATGCGCCCATGTTTGTGGTCGGTGTCAACCTTGACGCCTACGACCCCAAAATCCAGGTCATTTCCAACGCTTCTTGCACCACCAACTGCCTGGCGCCCCTCGCAAAGGTCATTCACGACAAGTTCGGCATCGCTGAGGGTCTCATGACCACTGTTCACGCCACCACCGCCACTCAAAAGACTGTGGACGGCCCCTCCGGCAAGGACTGGCGTGGCGGACGAAGTGCCTCGACCAACATCATTCCCTCTTCGACTGGTGCTGCCAAGGCCGTCGGCAAGGTCATTCCTTCCCTCAACGGAAAGCTCACCGGCATGTCTTTCCGTGTTCCCACCACCAACGTCTCCGTCGTTGACCTGACCGCTCGTCTGGAGAAGGGCGCTTCTTACGACGAGATCAAGGCTGAGATCAAGCGTGCCTCCGAGAGCGAGCTCAAGGGTATCCTTGCCTACACGGAGGACGATGTTGTCTCTACCGACTTTAACGGCAACACCAGCTCTTCTGTCTTTGACGCCAAGGCAGGTATCGCTCTCAGCCCCACTTTCGTCAAGGTGAGTAGCATTCGAAGAGCCCCGTTGTACGGTTCTGGAAACTGACTTGCTCACCTGACGCTGCCCCTACCTGCACTTGCGCGTCTAGCTCGTCTCTTGGTACGACAACGAGACCGGCTACTCCAACAGAGTTATTGACCTCCTGGTCTACGCCGCCTCCAAGGATACGGCGTGAGCTTCATTAGTGTGTTCTTCATTGGTGCCCCACTGTCCCGCCAGGTGAGGGCGGAACTACCTCACAAGGCAGGGGCTGCTTCGGTCCGTGATTGGCTGACGACCAAACAATTATCCCTCAATTTTTGCTTGCAGTGGTCCATCAAGGCTGTGAAGCGCAATCGTGCGAAAGTAACGTGGGGAAATAGACGCTTGTCCCGACAAAATTCACTTGCAATTTCATCACGAATTGACATGGCCTCTTGCGTGTGCCTGCGAGCAGCATTCTGGGCGCAATACGTCTTGATGCCACACCGAGGTGCTTTCTGTGGCATTAGCGGTTGTTTCGTGTGCAAGGTCACAAGGCACTTTTGGCATTGCGATTGGAGCTTAGCGTACGTATTACAGGTAAAGCATTTGTACAGCGCCAGGGATGCAGGCGGACTAGCACCCGCAGGGAACGAGCCACTGAAATCCGATGTGAGCAGTAATGAGTTGCGCTTGATCTGGATCTTGCGCAAAATTCGCGTTGCGCGTGGCGCAAGCAAGGCTAGGCGTATCGGCCAAAGTTTGCGGCGGTGAGCGGCCGGCGATTAGCGCGCGCGTGTGAGAAATGTTTCGATGCCCCGCGTTTGTGGGAAGGCGAGGAGCGCAAGAGGCGGGGGCGCCGACTTGGCGAGCGAGAGGAGAGGAGAGGGATAATCAGCCAAATGCTGGTGTGGGCGCCTTCTCAAACGCAAAAGCTAGATAGAGACCTGCGGACGAGCAGGCAAGGATACGTTCATCAGCAAGCGGCCCCCCTCTGCATCAAGCATGCCCTTGCACGATTTCGCGGCGATACTCACTGGCAGCTTCCCAAAGCGCAGGTTGCATGGGTATGGAGCAGGTCGATGGATGTGGAATGCGCATCGCGCCGAGCAGCCTATGCGCTTCCGAGTCCCTCTGTTCTCCAACCTCGAGCCACACCTCTTCGAAAGTCTTGCGGTAGATCAATCGAAGACCCATCTGATTTGCCAGGCTGCAAGCGCGACGCTGGATAGTCAGCCAGACTCGCGCACTTTCCGC
This sequence comes from Ceraceosorus guamensis, assembly GCF_003144195.1. Taxonomy (NCBI): domain Eukaryota; kingdom Fungi; phylum Basidiomycota; class Exobasidiomycetes; order Ceraceosorales; family Ceraceosoraceae; genus Ceraceosorus; species Ceraceosorus guamensis. The sequence continues at coordinate 94,177 of NW_020290018.1, forward strand.
ACGGCGTTTCTACGTGGCCCCTCACCTTTCAAACTGCTCAAAATCGACGACATACTCATCGCACTCGTCGATGGCATCCTTGAGCCAAAAGGTATACTTGTGGCCAAACGCAGGGCACGTCTCTTTCTTTTGTGGCGCTGTAGGATCGAATGAAACGCGAAAGTACTCGTTGCCAAAGGACAATTCGTCATTTGGCAACGCTTTGAGATCTCGCCTGTTGCGATCGGATGGAAGCGGTCAGCTTGATGGAAACTTTGGGTAATATAAATGAATCGGAAGTGTCCCTCTAACCTCAATCTGTCAGCGTCCGGAATGGTCCCGATAAAGATGCCGCCCGGCTTGAGGTATTTGGCCACGTTCTCCAACATCAGGTTGACTTTGGACACCTTGTCCCAGGCGTAGTGCATGCAGAATTGCAGCGAGACATTGTCGAAGAGAGGCTCCAGTATGCTTGCGGGAATGTGCTCAGAAACCGCACTGCCAAACGCATCGAAAGCAAAGAATTCCGCGTGATAGGTCTGCTTTCGCTCATCGTATCTTGCCTTTGCCTGCTCAATCGATTGTGCGGCAATGTCTGGAAGTTGCAGGAGAGAGGTGTTCCTCAGCAATTAGAGCTCGCATTCCATCCCTCCATTTCACACTTACCAACGAGCACGACCTCTTGCACGTGCTTTGCGTGCCATTTACGCAAGTCGCCGCCCTTTCCCGCTCCAAGATCGAGCACGCGACCGTTCCGCGCGCCAAACTTGGTTATGATTGTGCTCTTCACCCAGTTATTGAACTGTCTAAGCGGTAGAATGGGGCTGTCTCTCCTAGCGTCAAGGCCAGCGTCTGGCCTTGCGTTGTAGTGGGAAGCTACTGCAGACGCTCCAGAGGCACTGCTGCTAAGATCAGGCTTGCGCGGCAAGACGTGTACCGAAGCCGCGCTCGTGCGCAAGCCGCTGCGAGAGTCTTTGGACGCGGGGCCTTTTACTCGCGACTGTTCAGCGTCCCCATCAGCCTCAGCGGCGTATCGCTCAAACATCTCGTCCCAGCCATCGCTGCGACCCCTATTCTCTTCCTGCCAGGCCGCTCTAAGTGGATTCGAGGAGCGAAACCTAAAGCGTTCAAGCTCATGCTTTGCAAGAGGCACTCTAACCACTCCTGGCAGTGAGACCCGTTTTGCTTGGTAACGAGTGCGTGGTGCTTTCGAGGGAATCGCGGGCTGAATGGGCGACGGCATCTGAACTGGAGCCGGTGGTGTTGAGCCGGCGAGATCAGGAGAGCGGACCTTCGAGCTTTGCGCAGGATGATGAAAGTTTGAGTCCGGGCGTCCAAAGCGCGTTGCGGATTGATCACTGGTGCTGCTCTCGCATGATGACGGCTTGACTAGGGACGGAGAAGTGACAGAAGTCGCTCGCGTGGCAGTAGATTCTGCTTCTACAGCTGAAGAGGCTGCCTCTGACAGCGACATTGCAACACCTTCCGGTCCTGGCGAATCTGGGAGAAGTTGGGCCCTATTCGACAACGTACGGGCCTCTTCACCAACTCGATCTTCACCGCTCGCGGCTGCTGACGTGACAGTGCCGTTACCGCTTGAAGCTGCATCGGTTGCCGGCTGCTCCAGTGCGGACGGGAACGCCTGCTGAGCGCTGTCTACAACGTCGCGGGTTTCAATCCGTACATCGTATGAACCTCGGGACTCGTGGTCGTCTGGCGTGGTCTTGTCCTCTTCTGGAGCTGGGCTGAGACGACCAGTGCTCATCGATTTTGCCTTACCAGCCTTTGACTGCCGACGTCGAGGCGCATGCGCAGAGGGTTTTGACTCGGCATCATCCAACATCGAGTGCGTTGGGTCTTCTCGACTCTCTGCCGCTGCCAAGTCGTCCTGAGGCACTGGAGCCGTGCCACGTATGTCCCCTGCTGTCGACTCTCGCGTCGACGCTCTTCTCGCTTTCTTTGGTTTGGCACTGGGTGCCGAAGGGGACTCTTTCTGAGCTCTACCCGAGGGCTTTGCATCCAACGCGTCCACTGGACTTGACGAGGCGGCAATAGCATTTCCACTTCCGCTAGAGCGCTTTCGCTTTGCAACAGAAACAGCTATTGCCTTTGGTGGCTCGCCATCCGTGGCGTGGCTGCCGGAGACGCTCCCATGAGACATTTCGGAGTGCAGTCTTTCCCGGAGACGACGCTCGTCTGACCTTGCTTCTCCTTCATCTTGAGCTGCGGTCGGGAGCATGACCTCTCGCGACTGAGGCGAGGCATCTACGCTGCGAGTGCCGTTCATGTGGCCCTCGCGTCGAGCGCTGTGGGAGCTTTCACGAGCGTGCAACACAGTTGTGCTGGGACCTCCTTCTTGCGCGGACATGCGTCGAGGAATCGGCACTTGCACCAGGCTTCCGTAGTGCGAGGGAGAAGCCGCCGCAGGTGACATTTGGTAGCCATGAACCAGCGTTCCGGGAGGCTGCGAATGATAAAAGTAGCCTGCTGGCCCACTGCTTTCTAATGAAGAGCCACCAGGCGTAGGCGGGGGCTGATACTCACCATACGGCCCAATGCCGCCAGGTGTGACTGGCGTGCGAGGCATGGCACCAGAGGTAGGTATGTAGCCGGGTGGAAAGTGAGAGGCCCCCGGAGTAGGCGGAAGTCCTTGTGGGTACGCCTCAGCAGGCGAGTCCATAGGTAGGTACTGCGGACCACCGTGAAGTGTCGGATACTCCGGAGGACCTACAGGCGTCGGACTCGCTGCAAAAGCCGGCAAGGTCGCCCTTCTGCTTTCGGGGCTTCGTCGAGGAAGCTGTGGCACAGCAAACTGCTCGACCTGTGCAAGCGGGCCAACAGAGCTTCCTGCCGTAGCTCTGGGATTAGCGAGAAGCGTAGCATGATGTGGGCTGCCTGTGTGGGGGACAATGCTTCGACTCGTATCAACGTGGAAGAGCCGAGGAGGGTGCCTTCTGACCTCGCCGGGCGACATTGACGGGCTAACCTGACTTGCAGCATTGGCGGTGCCAGGTGTCTGCAGTATCGAGTTGTGCGTGGGTGACATGCTTGCACCAAAGCGCGACGGAGGAATGATTACTTCAGTCCCTGCTGAAGCGGAGTGACTTGAACGAAGCACGGAAGGACTAGGATCATGTCGCACGGATACCGGCATAGCAAAGTTACCGCTAGAGTTGTGATGCCTTCCTTCGTCTGCGCTAGTGGAGTTGAGAAGGTTCACCAGAGCAGGTGACCGAGGCGATTGCTCTGCTCGATGGCTTGCGCTAGCCGCGGCGGCCCCGCTCCCAGAGGAGGACACGCTCCCACCTCTGCGCACGTCGTGTGGCGGCAAAAGCGCATGCCTCTCTCCAGGGGATCCCTGCAAAGGACGTCGAAGAGGTAAAGGCGAGCGCGACGAGCCGATCTGCCTGTGGGGATTTGAGCTTTGCTCAGCAGACCCGGAGCCACTACCTCCACTCGCATTGCGGATGAGTGGACCTCTTTCTCCGTCATTGAGCATGTCAGCTATGCTAGCCGACCTTGATGGGCGTCGTGTACCGTGCGGCTCCGTGGGCGGCTGCGCAGGCCCAAGTGAGCTGCGCGTCCCTTGACTGTGGTGGGAATCGTTGCTGGACGTCCGGGCAAGTTGAGGCACCGGCGGTGGCGGATGCATCGGATGATGAAGATATGACTGTTGCTGCGCTGGGTGAGATTGGTGAAGCAGCTGCTGTCGTATCTCGGGACTCGCTCCCACGCTCGAAGAGGAATCCGCACGCCTCGGGTCTGGTTGGTACAACACCTGGGCATGGTGTGGATGCTGATGTATTGGCGACGCCCTCGTATCTCGAACCGCATCGAAACCTGATGCTCGCAATCTCATTCCCTCAGTTTCCGCCTCGGAGTCGTAGTGCACAGGTGATCGCTGGTGATCTGGCCTGCTAGAGTAGTATCCTGCCTCCATTCTTGAGCGAGGCGATGGTATGGGAGGCGACGCGCTTCTTCTGCGTGCGTAGCCGCTTTCCGCATGAGCGACGTAGTGCGGATGTACCGTCCCCGCATGATAGTCATCCTGCGCTCTTGATGAGGACGCAAGTACCTGTCGAGAGCCGAGCTCGGGACTCAGATACATCTGGCGTTGCGCGCTCGTGGCGGGCGCAGCATCCCGCACGGGGTCGAATCCCACAGGCATAGCGATGTTAGAGCTCAGTCAGTCCTTCACCTTACCAGCGGAGGATAGAGGCGTGCGATTCCTGACGCATACAAGATGCCGATGCTGCTTTCTGTGCGCCTCGATGGCCTTGTACGTCAGGGCAGCCTAGATGGTGCGCTGCGCGGATCAGAGATACGAGGTGGGCGGCGACATTTGCCAGGAAGCGGGTAGACGTGTCCACAAGTTCGGCAGGGAATGGCAATCCTAAGAGGCAGTGCATGTGGACGAGGAGCAAGAGTAATTGGCGTGGAAGTTCTCGAGAGGGATGGCGAGTCCACGAAGCACGAGTCTTGCCATGATGCACCTAGAGCCATCTTCGGGCTCGATCGCCGAAGCTCACGACGTGGAAGCGCGAAGCAGCGATCGCCATGCAGTGGTCCTGATGCCATGCACACAACCATCTTGCGCGCGCGCGCATCAGTGCACGCTACGCGTCACGCTACCCGCGGAGTCGCTACCGGTAAAGAACGGCGAGCTTTATGCCAAATCTTGAATCTGAATTGAATGTGAGTTTTCAATGTGTGTCTCTTGATGATTAGGAGCTTAAATCCTAGGCTTCAAGAGTCAATAATCATCGTTTACGTCTCGAGTCTTACATTCAAAAGTCGAGGAAAGATTTTTGTATATGCATGACGTGCCGAAGTCAAAAGTGGGATCTTGGACGTCGGGACTACCGCGGCAACCACCTTGATCGTTCAACCTGATGCTCGTGATCAGCACGACCGACCTCACATCTCCGCGCCTTTCAACCTTGGCCGGCTAAATACCGATCTATCCAACTCTCTCTGCAGCGAGCTTTGTTCGATTCGCAACCTGGCTGTCCAGACTCATCGACTGACCACAGCATCGACAGCTTGTGCTGGCTCAAGTGCGAGTGACAGTCTGGATGCGCCAAGCGAACACCGGATCATATCCTATAGGACGCTTCGAGTGGTCAGCCAGACGTCGCTCATCATAGCTGCATCCTGTCATGAATATGAGCCATCCAACTTGGGACGACATATCCAAGGTGATATCTGGTAGGTGCTCAAGCCGTCTTGAACATCAAGTGCATGGCATACTGGATGCCTGGCTCACATCGCTTTTGAATCACGCCGTGCAGCTTCACCAAGCCCATCCTCACCCTCCAGACCAGTCCATCCAGCATGGTATGACGAAGACATCGACATCACGGACTTCGGCCCATCTCCACTGCATGATCGCATAAAATTGGTCAAGTGTAGCGTCTGTGGAAGGACAGTTCTCAAAGATGCCTGGGTATTTCACACAAGTGAGCATACATGCAGGCGCCATTGGCCTCGTAAACTCAGCCCGACGCGGTACGTTGACAGTGTAGCGATGACATCAACTGTAAACTCCATACAGAGAACTGTGCTATCGCTGCAGGCTTGGCAGAGGGCAGATTATCTCCGAGTATTCTGGCTCTGCCTATCGACAGCCTCAACGCGAGGCGCGGCAGTCTGGATGGAGGCAGCGGTGAGCATGACCGGCAAGCTGAGCCTGCATGATCTGCCGTCAGAAATGGTAACGAGCTGTATCCTTCATAACCACCTAGACGCGGATGTACGCTTGTCACGCAACGGCGCCGGGGGCAAGCCTTTGTCGAAGAAGGCTCAGAAGGAGGCAGAGGCTGCCCAACGTCGGCTTGAGCGCGCCAAGAAGAAGGAGGACAAGCTCAAGAACAAGAGCAAGCGAGTTGGTAAGTCGTTATGCGGACCCTCTTCCGCGTCGATGTTACGTCTAGGGTACACGCACTCACATGTCGGCCTTCGTGTAGGAGCTGGGCCCCTCGATGTGGACAGGCAGTGTGGGGTACCGACAGAGAAAGGCCTATGCGCTCGTAGCTTGACTTGCAAGACACACAGTATGAGAGCCAAACGAGAGGTTCCAGGACGATCTCAACCGTACGATGACTTGCTGTTGGAATGGCAGAAGGCACATAATCCTAATTTTGTTGCAAAACTGGAAGAGAAGGAGAGGATGCTGGCTGCAAATGCCGAAGCGAAAGCAAAAAGAGCAAAGGAAAAGCTCAAGGCAAAGAGAAAGGGCAATTTAGGCAGAAAGCTCGACGCACAGACCGATAAAGGCACTGTGCGTGTTCTGAATGCTGAGGAGGAGGAAGAAGAGGACGAAGATATGGACGACGAGTTGGACAGTGTGCTGCATTCTTTGCGAGATGCATCGCGGACCGCAAGCACTCGAGCATTGCCAATAATGGTGCCTGACTTTGCTGGGATATATACCGCGCGAAGAAGAAGGCTCATCAGGTGTCGAGAGCTATTCAGAACGGCTATCGGCACTCAACCGATGCCCTTGCCGATACCTCCGCCCTTTGCTGTAAATCACGACAATACCGTCGCAACACCTAGGAACCGAGCTCGTATGAGCGTCAGCCACGCAGCCGGAGGGCCTCTCGTTGGAACATCGATGCAGGTGCCGGGTGCGAATCCAGGAGGCAGCATCCCTACTTCAGCAGGCTTCTCAGGTCCGCCTCCCATGGGACCCGGGGCTATGCCCATGGCAACTCCTCCGACTGGCGGCATTCCTTGGATGCACCACGCATTCCCCATTCCTCCCATGCCTGGAAGTGCTGGAATGGCACCAGGCGCTGGTCATCCCAACAGCATGCACCCAAACGGCCCACCTTCGGCGTCAACGGCCCCACCAAACGGCTGGCCTTCTTCACCAAACAGGGCGTTCCCAATACCTAGCCAATAGTCAGACGAGACGTTTGATGTCCTTCACGAGCCACTCAGAACGTGCGCATGGCCGGCTGCGTTTGCTCATTTCCTTGTCCCGCGCGCGAGAGCGATGTACAAGCTACGCCTCATATCGTGTATTATTAACATATACCTCATCTTCACCAAGCATTCACGGACAGTTTCGGCGGCAGACTCTTGTTCTCATTGGACGTCACCAGTCTCGGTGACATCATTCTCGTGTGACGTGGCATCATCCTCTCTGCCCACTTCCTGCCCAACCGTGGCCCATGCTCCATCATCTTCGTCCCCGACGCCCGTAGCTGCGCTGCCTTCGTTGTCTTTCAAAGTATCCTCATCGACCTCCATCACCTCGACCAAGACATCCTCTTCCTCATCTTCCTCTTCATCTTCCTCTTCCTCTTCCTCTGTGACGATTTCTATCAGCCCGCTCGCAAAGGCAGTGCCGACGATGCCGATCAGAGCAGTGAGTATCCAAGCTGTTCTGCCGAGCATGATCCTTCTCCTTTCTGCTCTCTGCGTCGCGTTCTCTGGCTCTTGCCCTGCGCCGCCTCTTTGAATTTGCGTTGCTCGAGGAGCGGCCAAGGAACGAAGCGTAAGGGGAAGGGTGCGCAGCCTCGACCAAAGACTGCCCATTGCGTGCCCTGTCGCGAAGATGAGTCCTTCGTCCGTTTGCGAATGCGGTGCAGTTGAGGGTGCGTGTTGCTCGTCGCTGGGCAGCAAGGGCCAATTCACGCCTCTGTGGGTATCGTCCGAGGCAGACACCTCTGTGGGCCACAAGAGCTTTCGAAGCCTTGCGGTATGCGAGACGAGGTTGCGGTAGGTGTGCAAAAGGGAGGTCAAGGAGCTCGTTTCCAGCGCGTCGTAGACTTTGCCCGCGCTCGGCGGGAGCAGCAAAGGGGCGAGGTAGGCGAAGAGCAGGACGTCTAGCGTCGAAGGCCTGCGAGCAGAGCAACAAGAGATGAAAGAGTGAGCAAGCGCTTTTCCTGTAGCTCTCGAGCGGCAATGCACATTTGGACTTACTGTGCTGATCCAGAAAAGTACGCTTGCTCATTCAATGCTGACGATAGTGTGTCGAACACTTTTGCAACGTGAGCAGCAAGCTGAAAAGGGACATGGTGGAGGAAGGATTCCAGCGTTTGAAACCGTCGAGCTGCTGTCCGTTGCGCTGAACAGGTTCTGCACCAACGTCTCACCTTGGTCTGACCAAATTTTAGTCGAACCTCTCTCCGCTCTTTCTCATCCAGGCCCTTCTTCAGCCTCAATTGTACCCCAGCTTTCTTGATCAGCTCTTCCTGCTCCCTCTCCTTCTCGATGCGTCCATCATCAAGCATGTCGCCAAGGCCAATTTGCCTCAACTTGCTCTTCAGCCAGGGTCTGAGCTGTGTTCTTAGGCTGTGAGGCGTAGAGCGGCTGCGGGGAAACCACAGGCCTTGAGAGTAGGTTGGGACGATGTAGGCTTTGAAGAGCGGAGTGAACCAGAGGTGATAGAGGAGGCAAGGTATCAATTCCGCCTCGACGAGACTGTGGAGAGCCGCAATAGAAGAGTGGGAGATGGAGGGCGCTAGAGGAGTGACAGGTCGAGAAAGATCGGCCGAAGTATTGGTCGCAGCTCTGCTGCCGTTGCTCCGTTTGTCATCCTCTGTTGTGCATTCGTAAAGAGCAGCAAAGACCGACTCTTGGATCTCTTCTGTTCCTGACGCGATGACCAGGCCGCTCCTCACTTGACACAGCGCTGGCACGACAGGGTGAAGAAGCGCTGAAGGGCACCTGAGCCGGTCCAAGCGCAGCGATGGCCCATCTGTAGAAACAGACCCGCTCGAATTCGCCGCCGCATCGCTAGCCAGTGAGGCACGAGAGCGCAGGAGACTGGCAGCATACAAGCTGGAAGGGTCCAGGGTTGGCAGACCGGTTTCGGCTGCAGACGATGGAGCCCATACTACCAGCTCTTGGACATCCTGCTCGCGTATGCGCTGCGCCCCCTGTGCAGTCGGACGCGAAGACGCCATGGTGCCCGACATGCGTTGAAAGTGCGTGCAAGGCAACCAATCCAGCGCCCAACGCGGGGCTGTCGAGTGCGTTCGCTGCCCAACACAGACTGACCACGTCTTACGTTCTGGAGCACGGCGCTAGTGGTCGCCCTGCGATGAGTTGTGTATGTGCGCTGTTTCGAATGAGGAAGCGCTCGCTTCACGTCTTGGGTGGCGACGGGACTTCTGAATCCATTCATAGATCCAGCACTCAGCTGTGCAGATTCGTCGCGGGTATATGAGTCGTCGCAGTCACGAGTTGCGCAACGTCACTTTTGACTGGAGAACATTGTGTGCTGTGTGGTATCGATCATGAGTCGAATCACGACTTCCCTTGAAATGTTCGAGTTCTAAGTGAAGAGGTACCACAGATACTCACACTTTTGACTGCTGATCAAGACTTTTGACTTTTGACTTGTGACTCAAGTTCGTATGCCCGCGTACTCGAGAACACACGTGACTCGCATCGCGACCCTCAAATATCAAGAATCACGAATCAAGAGCGCGGCGACCCGTATGCCCCGGCCGGACCAGCAAAGGCAGAAGGGCAGGGCGGGAGAGGCGGGGGCATTTTGAGTCTGCTGAGTGCATATGCAACCGTCATCGAGCAGCAGGTACGGTAGGGATAGGCGCAGGTGTGCTACAGCGGGACCCCTGAAAGTCAGTCGTGAGTCACAACCCCGCCGCGAACACCGCCTCTCCTCACTTGTGACTCACGACTGATGCATGACTAATTCACTTATTCACTGATCCACATTCTTGATTCACATTTCGGCCAGTTCCTCACACGGCGCGTTGACCCGCACCTCGACCAAACACATCTGAGAACCATCAGACTCATGACTTGTACTCCGCTCCTCTTGGCGTCGCGCGTGCCCCAGCATGAGTCACACTCACGACTGAACGACCCTGACTCTCTTGGCATCCACGTATATATGCTCTCTGATCATGAATCTGACGGGGATATATGTGTAGACGCTCCTCAGTCGCTTGCATGCTTGCATGCATGCATGCAGCAGCACCCATTTTTGATTCGATCGAGCTTGTCGGAGGCGAGGTCTGAACGCGGAGGATGATTGATCGAGACTCACGACTGCGTGCAAACTTGTGATTGCGCCGCGTTCCACGTTGGCGCCAATTGTAGTCACGCTTCTCTCTCTCACACACACACACACACGTGTCACGGCACATCTTACCTCCTCGCTCCCATCAGCCACAAGGCTTGCAATCTTCCATCATCCTCTTTCTTAGGGCGAAAAATCATCAGAGTGCAACACTTTTGGGCGAGCTCGACGACAAGCTCATTCCCGCTTCGCTGCGTCCCGCACCCAACATCCACGTTTGTTCGGGCACCCCCGCGGTTGGCGCCGACTCGACTGCACGTTCTGCATCCGACCTCGACCTCACACTTGCTTCCATTCATCCCACCTTCGCCCGCATAGGTACCCATGAGCAGAGACTCTGACTACGGCTAGAAACGTGTGACCATCCACGAGTGCTGGTCAACCCTTCTTTGTGCGCGTCCAAGCATCCATCGATCAAGACGCTACACGCGTACAATTCACAAGGATCTGCGCATCTCAGCTTCCTGGCCGCGTGTCGAACCCTTGCACGCATTGGTGTTCTCTACACGAGCATCTTCTGATCTGCCCGTTCGAGGTGGCGTATTCTGACCCTGCTTCATCGCGTTCATTTGGTGCTGCCATCCTCCTGCCTTTCGAACTCCTTCATCATCCCTTGCTGAAGGCCTGTCATCATGGCGGTGCCGGCGCCCGTCAAGACCCACATGGGAAGCGGCGGCTCTTCCGAGGGTCCCAAAGGTGTTCTTAGCAACGTGGTCTCAGCCTTGGCGACTTCTTCATCCGCATCCTCGTCTGGACCCTCAAAGAAGGTGGAGGATACCAAGTCACAGGGACAAGACGCGCAGGACGGTGCGCCCGCCGCTCTTACGGCCGCCTCTGCTTCTGCCGACAAGAGCGGGTCGACGCAAGGTGCTTCTGCTGCGAACCACGCACCCTCCAATATACAATTTGATGAAGCCTCCTTGCTATCTTCACCACCTCGGAGCGGCAATCGGCTCCCATCACCAGCCTCAGAGCACTCTAAGTTGCACAGCGCAACGGAGCGGGCTTCTGTCGGAAATACAAGTGGTGGGGCCGGGCCGAATGGCGTGGGATCCACAGCAGGTCAATCAAACCACACCTTCGGTGGACTGGGACTCGGCTTGAGCCAGGTTGGCAGGAATCATAGAGGCAGCGAGCTGAGCTTGGGAGGGACCACTAGCTACGCCAGCAGTGTCCGTGATAACAGAGCTGAAGGCTCAAGCAGCGGGACGCCTCACGGAACCCTGAATAGGAGCAAAATCAGCACAAGGCCTCGTAAGTCATGCCCAGCATTCAGAGTTGGCATACAGCAAGGCGCTGACGTTGCCAATGTACGCTCAGCTTGGGCTCGCAATGACCCACCTTCACCTCCTACATCACCACCCGTTCGAGCCTCGCATGGAGCAAAGCCATCGGAACTCAGCCTAGAGGCACGGCCACAAGCGCGGGGGGCAGCTTCACCCCAGAAACCTGACTCGACCGAGTCACCTCAGGTGGGCAGGCCTCGGAGCGAGAGCGATGATTCTGACGGCGCCAGCTCTTCGGGCGAGCCAGGCCCCACTCGGTTCTGGACCTTTACACTGCCAGCAAAATACCGAGCGCGATTGCATTCCCATCATTTGCGTATGCAGCAAAGTTCCCAAACGCAGACTCATACTCAGACTGAGGAAGAGAGCAGAGACAGCTCCATCGATCAGGGAGAGCACCTGGACGGTGGAAGAGAAAGGTCCAGGAGAGCCAGTGGAACTGGTGTGGCTGGGGGAGCGGGAAGACAGAGTGCAGCCGAGCTAGCAGGGAGCGGGCTTATGGGGTGGAGAAGGAAGAGCGCAAAGGGAAGCCAAGAGCTGAAGGAAGACGATGCGCCATTGAGTCCGACATCTCAAGAAGGACGCTGGCCCTCAAGCGCTGGATCGCGATCTGGAAAGAGAGGCCAAGAGCAGAGCGATGAGGCGCCATCACCCAATCTACCAGATGCAACCATGAATGCACATATCAAGAGCGGGCCTGTGCACCAGGATAGCTTTACGCGCCATCAACCACACACGCCAGGCTGGGAATCTCCATGGAGACCCGAGACGTACTCTGGCGGCTCCATCGAAATCGGCAGGTATCGCTTTGGCGGTCACGATCTACGAGGGGAGAAAATGGAAAGGCACGACACCTCTCCGAGGCTCGATTGGTGGAGGAATTTTCTGCTTCACAATGCATTCGTTCCTGGTCTCTTCCGTTTCATCAATATCGGCTTCACTAGCGCCACGTTGGCCATTGCCATCCGATTGTACGTGGTGCTGAAGCAGCAAGCAGCGGCGGACTCGGTAGGGTCAAGTCCCTTGGTAGCCATCATCTTCGGACCTCCGACGCTGTTGCACGTCGGCTGGCAGATCTACTTGGAATATTTTGGCAAGCCGATTGGACTATGGGCAGTGCGCAACAAGCTGCTGTACTCGCTCGTAGATCTCGTCTTCATATGCATGTGGAGCGCAGAACTCAGCTTGTCCTTTGACAATTACCTGACCAGCAGTCTGGTGTGTGTCGCCGATATTAATCCCTTCGCGGGACTAGAAACCCAAAGCCCCTTGACGGATCCTGCAAAGAAGCCGATCATCTGCAGGCTACAAGGAACCCTGATTGGGCTGGTGTTCGTCAGCCTCATAGCTTACGTCATTGTCCTCGTTTTGAGGTGAGCCCAAGCTGCCGGCAGCGATGCTCAACCATTCTTTTCCTCAGTCGTTTCGTCGCCCTGCTGACTTTTCGCGCGCACGTGTTCCATTTTTGCCAGCCTCTTCCGCATCTTTGTCCGCGTCTCTGGCCCTAGGACCAAGGGCACCTACGCATGAGCGGACATTCGGAGGAGTGACACGCCCTAGTCGAGTCGGTCCTGCGCGTCGCCGCGACTTTGTCCAACATCTGCATCGATTTTTAGCTTCCGAACATGGATTGTGCATCAGACATGCAAGGCTCGCAATGGAACGCTGCGGAGATTGCTCGTCTTTCCAATCGTACGCAGACTCCTTGCTGTTCTGTCGCGTGTCTGTAGGCATTTGGGAAGTTGTATCAGAATGGTCGGGTGTGGAAGGTTGCGATCCCGCGACGCCAGACAATTGGAGCATGATTGTGACTTTTGGCCGTTGATTGATGATTGTTGGTATTTCGAAGCTATCGACGACCTCTTTCAATCTGAAGAGAAACTCATTCGTGCCGTACCGCTGCATGTCAGACGTTTTGATGCTGCCGTTTCTGGAAAAGGTTCGTTCAGTCGGTCACGCAGACAGCGCGACTTGGTTCGTCGATGTCCAGATCTGGTACACTTCGCAAGCTGGCACTCTGGATGCCGTTACATGATTGCCATCAGGTTACCGCAAACTATGCGGTGGCTGGTGCAAGTCATCAGCCTCCCGATTCAGCAGAATCACGAATGACGTGATCTACGCAAGTTGGAACTTTTGAAGCACCAAACTCGATTGAGCTTGTGAATCGCAAAGCCTAAGTAGCCAATGACGAATGCGTGTCGAGATTCACAGCCTCGTCAATCTAGTCACAAGTGTATGAGTCTGATGAGTGTGCTGCTTAGATAGCCCACCGTCCACCTCATGATTTGCCTCAGGGGTCCAAGAATTCGCCTGTGATGAAGCACGCGATGGACGAGCAAGGTCACCTCTCGATCACCTTTTTAATTCTGCCATATCTGTTCGCCAAGCGCAATTATTACACGCGCGTGAAGCGTGAACGTGACGCGTTCCTGCCGCGGCCGAGCGCCCGCTGATGCTGTTTGATTGCTTTGCTCCCACGAACACCAGCACGCTGCAGCATAGTAGTTAATGCGAGCGCCAATAATCGTCAGCTGGTTTCGCTTTGTGCTCTCAACTCGATGACGGGAGCGCTGTCACTAGCGACACCTGGCACCGTCAACGCGCCTACAGCACAAAGGCACGCCGCCGACCATCAGCGGTCGAGCGTCCGTTGGGCCGGCATGCGGATGCGCGGGACGCGCGAGACGCGTAAGAGCAGGCTGAGAGTGTGAGGTCCATCCATTGGGATCACCTCACCCCTACACGGCTACATTGGTGATTCACGATTGAACGCAAGATTCGACACTTTCGGCCCAGGCTCGGCAATCCAAGCAGCCGTGCGCAGAGCAGATTGGAGCTCCAAATCTTGTTTTGGAGGCGCTAAATGTCAAGATGAGGCAAGGCAAGCTCATCTGCATTCCACAGCTCCAATCAAGGCAAACCTTGTTGCTACGAGTGAGACGAGTAGGCAAGAGGAGAAGGGGCGAGCAGAATTTGGAGCTAGGCATGCGCTAGGACTACTAGTGCAACATCTATCTATCTCTGCCTTGCTGCGATCTTGTGCAACTCCGTCCGAAGCGGCGGATCGGCGGGCAACTCCGCTCGAGAGCCCGCCGCTGTTGATGTGCAGCGAGCGAGCGCCCCACGCTTGCAACGTGAATGTGAATGGTGCCGGGGGGCCTTGACCGTCGGAGTCGTTGTCGGGACGAACTGTATGCAGGACAAGCCATGCAAGTGGCGGTTGAGCGTCTATGCTGCTGCTTGCTCCTTCCGTTCGGGCTATTTACTTCCGTCGTGTCTCGGACCGGCCCAGATCTGACCCCCTCCCCTCCTTGGATTCTCTTCTCCTTGTCTCACTTTTTACGATCTTGACGATATACTCCTTCTTCCATTCTTGCTGGGTGTCGCACTCAGTGCCCCCTTCACAGCATTCTCGCAATCATCATTTTATCCATCGACCACGCCAGACCCGGAGCTGCGCTCTGAGACATCTGGTGCCGTGGCCGACTTTTTTTTTAGGCGTCGCTACTTTTTCATCCGACTAGGCAGTGCCTGTCGCCGCTTTGCGCAGTCCATTATCACGACTTTTTCGGAATCTCCTCGCATCACCGCATTGTCCGCCCCTCCTCCCCAACGCGGAACCCCTGCAGCGCGACTCGCCAGGCTCCTCAAAACTTTGTTAAGGTTGGTGGCGCAGAGGAGCAGCGGTCATGCCATGTGTCACGCCGAGGCATTAAAGTCACACCGAAGAGCAGCGAGCCACAGCTCAGGCGCGCCACGAGGAAAACATCGCGCGGCTAGCTCTTGCTTGCTTCGAGCGGTCATTGTGAGCTTGCTATGGCCAGCCTTGCTCGGCAGCTCACAGGGTGGCTCTGCCACTGTGGCAGCAGTCGCATTGCCACCCGCAGCTGCGGACTCGAGATACATGGCTTCAGCGAATGGCCAGGGAACGTTTGAGAGCACATCTGACGGTAGCACAGCGCTGCTGTTCAGAGATGCGCACTCAACGGGGAGCACACAAGACGCCGCATCAGGAGCCTTGCCGACTGGACCGTCAAGAAAGGATGACTTTAATCCCGGACCGAGATGGGGGCATACAGCCGCTTATCTACCTTCTGCCAAGTCGATCATCTTCATCGGTGGCCAAGTGCCCTCGAATAGCAGCGAGAAAGCTGGCATGGTCACTAACGACGTGTTCGCTCTCGACGTCTCGGAACTCGTCGCTGCAAACGTCTCGGCGGCGCAGCAAGCAGGTCGCAGGGGCGACAGTGGCGAGCACTGGACGCTCCTAAACTCTGCGAACTTGCCTCCGCATGCATTTGCAGCGCGTGCCTTGACACACAAGGCCAATCAAGAAAATGGTCAGATCTGGTTGGTGGGCGGGGCAACAGACGACTGCGCTGGCAACGCTCCAGTCTATCGATGGTCCACCTCAACATCCAACTTGACCGACGGCAAGTGGGACGCCTTGCATGATCTGCCAAGCAATGTGAATGTCTCGGCGCCGGTGCGCAGACGTGGAGCACGTGCAGTACAAGTGCCAAACGAGCTGGGCTTGCAGAACATGCAGGACGAGAAGAAGGCACGCCAAGCTGGTGCAACCACCTTCATGGTTGTTGGTGGCACTACGGACGGCAGCACCTGTGCACCCGTGGCATCCACCAGCAAAGGAACGGCAGACTACTTTGGTGTCGATTTTTGGTCAGCGCTCCCCTCTGCTTCTGCAAAGGGCGGCGCGATTTCTGCTCGATCGCTAGCTCTGGACAGTCACATGAGTGGCTTTCCCGTCGTAGATTATGCTACCGTTCTACTACCAGCCAATAGCGTGACTAAGAGCAACGCTAGAGTCCTTTTCCTAGGCGGGAGGGATAGTCATCAGTCGCTGGTCGACATGAATCACATCTGGGCTTTGGATTTGGCAACAGGAAAGTGGGAGCGGTGGATAACAACAGCTTCTGTCGATGCTCAAGACATGCCAGCTGGTCGTCTCGGGCACACGGCGAGCCGCACGTCAGATGGCAAGATCATCATGCACGGCGGATTCCTCTCCACGGCAGCATCTGGCGTCCACAGAAATGCCACGGATGAAGTTTTCGTGCTCGACCCAACCGTGACGCCTGCCAGATGGAGTCGCGTGTCCGGCATGAGCGGCAAAGTACCTGCTCGCGCCTTCCATACTGCGATCTGGGCTGACAAAGTTTTGGTCATTGGCTTTGGACAAGAATCGGAAGGTACGTCGGCGGTAGATCAAGCCTTGTCAACACGAGCCCAATCGGACACGCAAGCACGTGCTTCTTCTGGTCTTTTGTACTACCTCGACACAGCAGCGCCTGGTGGTTGGAGGTGGAGCAGCAGCATTGCAGAGGTCTTGTCCAATCGTCAAAGCTCTCCGACCGATCCGGACACAAGGCCCCAAACAGAAGCTCAGCACACCTCAAACGGCGAAGCGCCCAAGGGCGCGATCTCGAGCGACCATCAAACAGGCGCCGGGGCAGCGAAAGATCATTTGATGCCGCAGTCGGATCCACTGCGCAATGTCGGGACGCAGCACATCATTTCGGGTCTCGGCAATGGGGAAACATCAGCCCACGCCGACACAGCTCCGAACGCGATTGCTCCTTCTTCCCCATCCTCAACTCTTTCGCAGCCTGGCAAGAGTGGAGTGATTGCCGGTAGCGTTCTCGGTGCCGCCGCTCTGGTAGCTGCGTTCGCTGGTGTGTATGCAGCTCGGACTCGCAAGCGTCGGCGACTGGAAGAGAAGGATGCGCTGCAGAGCTACTACGCTCGTGACGTTGTATCTCCGGTCGACACGCTTGCTGACCGTGGCCCGCCCGTGTCGTCTTTGTGGATCAATCAGCCAAAGACGTGGGCTAATAGCGCTAGCAGGGGCTTGAAACGCCATGCCAGTAATGCCAGTAACGCCATCTTCAATCGAGGAAGAAGGGAGGACCAGACTGATAGGGACATCGACGAAGAGAAGAGCACATATACGTCTCACATGCAAGGTCCGGGGGCCGTCAGTGCGTTCAAAATCAAACGCAAGGCCCCGCCGCGCGTCAGATCAAGCATGCGTCGTCAACAAGAAGCAGTCAGAGCGGTACTAGGCGATCCTCCTCATGCCTCGAGCTTTGAAGCGAGCAGAGCTGGCTTGCCAGAAGCTTTCATCGAGGCTGTGGTCGCTGATGTTTATGATGCGTACGCGCCGGCGAGCGCGCAGCGTACCGTCCGTGGCGGCAGGCGCGCCCCTCACGACCTGAGGGACTCACGAGGTGCGGATGGGGAGGAGTTGCGCGAATACTTGGATGTTCCCGATATGGGTCAGCCATTGGAGCGCATGATGACGCGCGCTCCTTCGAGCGAGAGTCTGGGAAGCGTGGGGACAGCTAGTCACTTTAGTTACCCCTACCTTGCAGCGATGCATCGACCAAGCATGGCTACAATGTGCTCTCCGGGACAAGCAACACTCGACCTCGGAAGCAGTCCCGCTCGGACCCGCACGAGTCCAGCTTTGCGGACCTTGGAGCTTCCCAATGCTATGCGGCAGCATAGGATTCGGAGGCATCAAGCCCCATACGCTGCTGCTGCTTTGCGCGAGTATGGCCGCATGTGTCCTCCCACACCTGTTCGTGTCAGCAGCCGACAAGAGACGCCAGCTTGGTGGAAGGAGATGATGACTAGTCCGGAAAGGAAAGGAATGCTTTGGTCGCCGACGCTCTTGTCTCCGAAGACTTCGCTGCGACGGGGAGATCGGGAGCCCAGCGATGAGGGTACCGAGGAGATGCTGGTCAACGCCGCGGAGATGGATGGCGCGACGAGTCCTACCATCACAGACTTTGCCATGGACGTCGCTGCGCAAGAGGATGGCAGGCGTCGAAGAAGCATGAGCTCGCCTTTGTTTCCCTGGGAAGAGAATGTCAACGTCGGAGGCACTACCTTGAGAGCATCTTCGCCTGTGCCGTTCCATCATCACCTACCAACCAGACCCGCTAGCGCGCTTATGAAGACGGAGCTAGTCGGCACCAAGCAACCTCTTCCCGTCATCGGCCCGGATGCCGAGGTAGAAGCTACCCTCGATGCTCAGCGCAGGCGCTCCCAGCACGCATCGCGTCGAAAGGCTCGCAAGTCCACTCTCCGCGTCATGAACGCCGTCGTGCGGCCTTCGAGCTCCGAAGAATGCGCCGAAAGGACTCCAACGCTCTGCTGAGTCCCTCTTTCGTGCCAGTTGTGCCATCTTTCGCATCGTGTGTCTATTCGGAGGCGCTCGTGTCCCTCACGAAGGCATTGATCCTCTCCCACTCGGTTTTGCACATTATCTTACATCACTAATGCAATATTAATGTTATTACACTTTCAGAGAATCCACTCCACGACCGTCGATGTGCGCCTACACGGCGTCCGTGAGCATGCTGTTCATGCCACCAGATAATCTTTGAGCTCTCCGAGCATCTCATCTCGAGTGATCTGCCTAGGCGTGTGCTTTCCTCGCGTCGGATGAGAGGTGAGATGCTCCGGATCCTCAATGTCAGAGTTGGCTATAGTCTCGAGGCGGTCCGACGTCCCATCGTCTTCGCCTCGCGCAGTGAGCCGCTCCATGGTATTGCCATCTGGGTGAACAAGCTTTTGTAGATGAACACGTTCGGCTTGTAGCTCTTTGCTGGCCTCGTGCAAGACGTACTCTGGCAGATACATCACGGCAGAACTTGACTCCATCTCGGCGAGGAAAGGGGCCCCTCGGAAGACGGGCGCCGGGTCCGGTGTCTCCAAAATCTGAGCGCACGCGTAGCAGAGCAAGCGTCCCAGATCGATGGTAGTCTCTTCAGCTTGATCCGTCAATGACTGCTTGAGCTGCGCCTCGGGAACGTGTACACGCAAAGCATCGGTCCACTGGTGCCGTTGACGGCTAGCAGGCAACAAACACAACGGACACGAGGGGCTCCACGCGTGGAGACCGTCGGCGTGCTCAAAAGCATCGCCTTGACCAGGCGACCTTTTTGCGGTTCGGTGGCTGATGGCTGGACTCTTCCACTTGGGCGAGTCCCTCGCTGCTGAGAGTAAGCGCCGAGCGGCTGTGCCTAGATTTTGTTCTTTACCACAAACGGCGCTCGCAGTCTGCTGGGCTCGCTTCAAGGGTAGGGGAACAGACGGCCCGGCTATCACTGTAGGCCAACGGCTTCGATCCGTGGCAATGTCATCCGCGCTTGGGTCGAGCGCAGCGCTGGATCCGGATTGCTCCGGCTGGAAGACGAGTTTCGAACTGGTCTTGTTGATGGTGCTGACAGTGGACGGGGCGTTTGATTCCAACAGGGAAATGAAGGCTGGGTGATGAGAAGCAAGTAAAGTATGGTCAGATCGTACTATGAAAGGATGCTTCCCAGTCACGGCTCTCACCTTGCGTGAGACGGCCGATGCTACTCTTGTCCCCGCGCAAGCTAGCCATTCCTGATGATTTAGCCCCGTCATCGAAGATTGCAGAGGCGTATTTAAGCCGCTGATGGTGGGCGTAATAGATTACCTCCTTGAGCAGCGCTTCGCGCAGTGGTCGTACAATCAGGACATCTGCAAGGCAAGGGAGGATCATCGGCACACATGAGCTCAGAGTGGGCCACCATGATGTGATATCTGTGGTACCGATACCCTGCCTGGAAAGTGATGGCATAGATAGCCCTTGCTTACTCGTGTACTCACCTTCTCGCCACCCGTCGCGTCCTGCAATTTGAACAGCGTACCCGCCTCCATGCACAATGCCTCCAAGCAGTGCATTGGCACAACCTGTTCCACTTTGCGATAGTAGCAGACATGTGGCGCCCACTTCCTTGGTCGTGCGAAACAGGACTCTCTCGGTGAAGACCTTGCGGAGCGAGATAATGCGAGAGAGACAGGACGCTGCTTGGGCGCGGGGTGCGTCTGGTGGGTTCAACGCACTGCGAAGGTGAGACAGAGCTGCCTCAGCAGCATGGCTGGAAGAACCTTGAGAGTCTGCGGCGCTTCCATCGGGAAGCGACTCGTGGTCTTGAGAAAGACGACGCGGCCCTGTGCGGAAAGGAAGGGGACCCGTGAGCAGATCCGCGAGCGATGGAGTGAGGCGAGGCCGGTGCGCATCTCGTCTCTGCCCAAAAGACGCTCATCGCCCTGTCTTGATTGTCATCCGACCACACTCTCCCTGCCCTTGCTGACGAGATTCACCGTATTGCGATGATACATGTGGTTCTTGCGTTGCTGGGTCACGGACTCACCTCTAGGATAAGCGCTGCAGCGGACCTTGCCAGAAACCTTCCCCCTCGAGAACACGCTTGACAAAGGCACGCATACAAGTCGCAAACCAGCGTCCTTTCCACCCTCCTCTGCCACTGCGGCTTCGATGAGCTGTCTTCTGCTATGCGAACTAGAAGCCGGCGTGCTGTCGTCATACACGTGTATCACTACTATGTGCTTGATTTCTTGTGGCCTTTGCGTTCCCTTCCTGCTGAGACGCTTCACCTGTGAGGGCGGCAGCGCCACGCCGTTTGCACCTTCCCGGTCATCTTGCAGAGCGGCTTCGCGGTGGACGCCTGAGCCAATGTTACCACTGCTGGTGTGAAGAAGCTCTGAACAGGCGAGACGGAGCAGCACGCTGTATCAGGTGCGCAATTGAGCTCAGAGGGCAGTCTATAGCACGCGCTGAGGTATCGCTGCTGCACACTCACCGGCCCTCGACGCCTCCATCCCAGGCCAGAGCGATGGTGCCATGCTGTGTCCTGGCCCGTCTCCCTGGCGACCTTGGACGCTCCCCATCATCGGTGCCACTTGTCTTGGCAAGTTCGGACGACCCGTCCTGGCTCAGCGATGCCCAGAGCTCCGCTCCTCTGCACTTGTCAAAAGAAGGCTTCAGTCGATTGACCAGACCTGCTTCGGCGCAGATAGCGCACGCTGCTCCGGTGCTTCCTCCTCGTGTCTGCAAAGATGCTGGCCGAGCGCGACATCGAGCACAGGTCAGCGCGCTCCGCCGTCCGGTGGGTGCCGAGCTGGACGTCTCTAGTAGGACTGGCATCGCTAGCTACACATGCGTCGTGGTGTCTATCTGCGGTGGGCAGAAGCGCAGTGGAACAGTGTCGTATGGTGCGAACTGCGTCTTCTGAGATGTGAGCTAGCTGCGATCGAGTTTGGGACCATCGTAACTCGAAAGAATCACCCGAGTTCGGAGCCAAATGTCGATTCACAATCAAGTAATTACCGGTCAGCAAAATACACTTTTGAATCAGAATCAAGAATCCACACTCAGTGCACGTGACTAAGGGTCTTCGGCGATTTTCGAAGTTGAGGCGCCTCGCATATGGGACCGCCTGTGATTCACCACTGCCTCAGAAGGTTCTTCTATTTTGCTACTCACGTATGTTGTCGCACTGGCAGCAGAAAACATCTGCACCTCACTCAAAGTCTGGGAAGGACGCGGCTCTGCGCAACGATTGAGTACCTTACCTCCCACACCTCACCTCTTGAGATCTGTGCGCAAAAGCAAGTTTAGAGCGTACTCTATAGCCCTCATCCCGACCATACTCGCCTAGTCCGAAGGGTATCAACGCGATGCTTTCGGTTGCCCTCCAGGACGTCTTTCATTGACTCTTGCACCGATTCTTCCTATACGATCAGCTTCTTCAGGCTGCCTTTCTTGACACTTTGCGACCATCGGCCGGTAATGAGACAAACTCTCGAGCGCAGAATGAAAATATTGCCCAAAAAAGCTCTCTCCCGGGGAATCGAACCCCGGCCTCGACCGTTTTCTTGCAAGTTCCTGCGGATCTTGTTAATTGACAAGGTCACATCCTAACCACTAGACGAGGAGAGACTCGCTTGATGTTGGCACGAATCTTCTTTCGCAATATAAAGTCTTTCGCATTATAAAGAGACACGTCTTTACGTTGTTCTGATGCGCTGCGCAGCCCCCGTCCCGGCTCAAATTACCAATCCTAAATCAGAATCACGAATCTTGAATGGTAGGCGCCCAACGAGCGCTTTCATTCACGCGTCTCAAAATCAAGCTGCGCTCCGCGCGAACCCACCAAGCTGTGCAGCAAATGCGTCAAGAGCGAAGCACAGAGAATCGACCCGCGAAAACTCATCCGTGCAGGTAGAGAGTACCCGAAGTCGACTATGTCTAGGACCTAGAGGATGCACACACCGAAGAATACATAGTGAATCACAGACACACAGCCAAAGCTGGCCGACTAGCCACCTGTCAAAGCGCAGGGGAAAGGTAATTCCGACACATGTCTGCTACCTGATGAGCTTGCTCTCTTCCTTAGCCTCAACCATCGCTCCGCACAGGTTAGCTCCTCCAGACTTTCAGGCACCCGTATATCGACTGCACACAAGCTCAATTCCCGAAGCAGTGCCACGGATGGTTTCAGCCCTGATGAATTTGCAAATCAAAAAGACTCGCTGATACAAGGGTGCATTCCGAGGGAGTCCCACGAATTTCATCGTCTGCCCGTCGAGACCTTGGAGGCGCCTCATGTCAGGGCACGGCCAAGGAAGACATTGGCAAATCGCTGCCCTAAGTGACCACGCATTTCAAATTGGCTCCGACTAGGATGAGTGCACATCTATTCGCAATTTGCATAGAATGCATTTGATTGAACAGGCTGTGTGAACCATTGCTCAAGTGCTTTCGCCCCGGTGGCGACTACGCCTGCTGTTCGTGACAACATCGAGCAACTCAACAATCAAATCGACTTGTCTGCTCAGCAACTCGGCGTGAGACGAGTCCTCGTCGTGATCCTGGCGCTCCCTCCTGCTCGCAAGCGCTCCATTCGTAACGCGCTCCGTAGATTTGTTCAAAAAGTAGGCCAAGATGAGTAGGGTGTCGCGCTGTTCATTGGTAAGCGGTGCGGGAATCCCATCTTCTGATGTCTTGGCTTTTTTGTCGGGTCGAGCGATGTGGGCTGCAGTCAGCCACGCTGCCGGTATAGATGCTCTGATGGATTCGGCGTGCGCGACCAACGTGGGTCGAGCAGCGGAGTCGGGCGAAGAGATCTTCCTTTCCATCAGCAATGCGATCACGCGCGCAGCCACGTGAGGATCGTGGCGACTGGCTTCGTGCATTGTCAAGAGAGAAGACAGATCTGAGGCAGAAGCCTTCGACAGCCGCAAGCCTAGCTTCGTCAAATTCAGCGATATCTCTTCGAAAGGCGGCACGATCTTCCACTCGGCGATGCCTGCTTGAACGAATTGCTCGTAGATTTGGTCAATAATCTCAGAGAGTCTTGCACCAACATCTGAAGACGATTCCGAGCGTACGCCGTAGTAGGATGGGTTGATTGACGCTCGTACGAAGAGGTACGTCCAAGAGAGGAAGTCGAGCGCGGCGCCTTTGGTCGTTGCTCTGCCGCTGCACAGCTCCTCAAAGAGAATAGACTGCAGGTGTGCAGGGTTGTCGAGAATACTCGATTCCAGAGGTAGGCCGAAGGACAGCATACGACGCAAGTAATCGACTTGATCCGCCTGAGTCAGAATCGTGCATTCTCCCAGCGGGCTCGAAGATCCAGGCTGCACAGCTAAGCTGCTCATCCTGGTAAGCTCAATCAGACTATAATCTACAACTTGACGATCCGTGGCCCTAGCCTTCTCTGCGCCAGTCAACGCTGACATATCGACCAGTCGCACGTACTGCGTGCTCATGATAATGACCAGCGCGGCTCGCAATGTCAGTGTCCAGCACGCTTCGCGCGGCACTACGAGTACTCTGATGGCGCCCTGATCGAAGAGATCCAGCATGACTGCCTGATCCCGTGCGGTCAAGCCTTCGTGCCAGATGCCGACGCCATGGAGTAGAGGGTCGATTAGACCCTTGTCGCTTAGAACGTCGCACAGCGGCTCCAGGTCGGTCTCCGGAACTGTAAGAAACGATTCCGCTTCTATATCCGTCGCAGAGCGAGTGGAAAGCTCAGTGGCGGTCGCTGAGCACTGCGATCGAGAGGGCACGAAAACGACGCATGACCCGCGGTGGATTGCTGACTTGATCCGATCATATGCTGGCTTTGACATGACTTTGAGAAGATGCAGAGAGTGCGGCAGGTCGAATCCTTCAATGTCGAGACGCAGCGGTGAAGGTCGATGTGATGGATGGAAATCAAACGTAGAGGCGGGTTTCACTTTGAGCCACTCTTGCAAGCTCGACACGTCTGCCAAGCTTGAAGTTGTAGCAACAATGCGTGTCTGGTCTCGTGAAATTGTGCGGCGGAGGTGCGTGATGCAGGTCTCGTAGGTCGCATCCAGCATGTGCAGATCCTCGAGCACAATAAGCTGGACATGAGCCCTCACGTCGATGTGTTCGGCCGATCTGGAGCGCATCGCTCGCAGCAACAGTGATGGCTCAGCAAACAGAACCGTCGGCGTGGGTGGCGAGCTCTCTGCAAAGTCTGCAGGCTTCCGCGCCACACGGACCGTGACACCTGCAAGGTCTTTGAATCGTCGGCGAAAGCTCTCAGCCTGCACGTGTGCAAGACTGCGCAAGGGTAATACCACGAGAACAGTCCCAAGTCTATTTTTTCTCAAGGCCCTCCAAACCGCCATCTCGCAGAGTGTTGACTTTCCCGATGCGCTCGGCGCAGAGAGCAGCAAGTCCGAACGGGTGTGCATCGCGGAGTGGAACACCTGCGTCTCGATTGCGTTGAAGGCTTTGAAGCTATAAGAATAGACCGATTCGACCACCTGGCTGTGGAGCGCATCACGAACAGACAGAAGTGGAAGCTCGAGAAGCGTGGTGGAGGAAGGCGGCCTGGCTGGCATGTGCAAATCGTCGTAGGACTGCCACAACTCGCCTTCTGCACCGAGCCACCGATCCGAGATCCATCGAATGTTGACACCGCGTGGGATATTCTCAGACAAAGTAATGACGAAAGAGATCTTCACCATCGTCGTCTGAGGACGCAAGCTGATGCGCTGCCATTGGAGAATTTCAGTTGCACTTTCGTCTTCAGCCCATACGATGAATGGCTCCATACCGCCATGCAACCGCTCGCTCCATTCGAAGTCCACTTCCATCTCCAGAGATATGCGCAAAAGGTCGTAAGTGAGGGGACGTAGGTCTGCTTTTGCAGTGAGTGTTGGGAAGTGGCGCGCCGCTTGCCGGACAAATCCGCCTTGGCGCTCATTCATATGGATCAAATCACCTACTTCGGCTGCCGACATTTTCGCAAATGTGCCGACATCTACCTCGTCGGCCCATCTAGTAATATTGTACACCGTCTCTGGCGTTAGCTTGCTCTGCTCCAAAGCCAATGGATGCTCGAATGGCCACATGCGACGCTCTACCGCCTTGCTCATCGCGATTAGTGAGGTGGTCGTCATGGCCCATTTCTTGCTTAGAGCTATTTCCATCAATGCCCGAATGATACGGCCGGCATTCTGGGCCACGTACATCGAGTCCGAGACCAGGGCAAAGTCTTCGACAAATACCTTGGAGATGTAAGCTTGAAGCAGCACATTGACTTTGCCAGGAGAATGGCCGTAGCCGCCGGGGACTTCGCACGGCGCGTTTTCCTGCATCTTCTTGAGCTCCTTTTCTTCGCTGTCGCGCGGTATAATCTGGGCAAAGTCTGTAGCAAGACTGAGCACTGATAGAACGTCGGCTTCTGTCATGCGAGGTTTGAGCTTCTCGTTGAAGATCTCGATGGTGCCATTGGGTATATAATACTTCGCCGCGATGCGGCCCAAGTCTGTGATTGCCAAGTGGCCCGCGGTCTCGTCTAGCTCGCACATGCGACAAGCAGACAGGCGACGAGCCGCAGACTGGATGAGTTGCAGACGTTTAGCGCCGAGCTGCGGATCATCCGCGACCTCCGAGTGACCCATGCCATAACCTAAAGGATTGCGCCTCATCCTTGTGAACATGTACGTGTATGAAAGCCACGTCTGTCCATCGTCAAGACTTGTGACCGTCCCCAGAGCTACTTCAGCGTTTAGTGAGTCGACGAGCCCGGTGATGAATTTAGATTCAATGGGGTGCTGAGAAGTGATTGCGTCGATGTAGTGCGCAAGCTTGTCCTCGTTGGTGCAAATGAAACCTACACCCAAGTCTTCGTACTGCGGTCGACCTGCACGTCCAAAGATCTGCAGCACGTCAAGGATCGAGAGGTCGACAAAGCGACCAACGCTCGAGTCGTACACCTCCGTGCCTTTGATCAGCACGGCGTAAGCTGGCAAATTTACGCCCCAAGCAAGAGTTGAGGTGCAGCACAAGATACGGGTCAGTCCATTCTCGAACAGTCTCTCGCTCAGGTTGCGATCGGGACGCAGCATCCCCGCATGATGGATGCCGATGCCGCTCTCGAAGAGCTCGCGAAGCTCCTTGTTGCGACTCATTGATACATCTTTCTTCATCAAAGCCGTAGCCGTGCCAGTGCTGGCGTTCTCCTTGCCCTCCTGCAGCAGCTGCTCTAAGCCTTCGGCCCGAAAAGCTTCTCGTAGCGCCATGCCGGTCTTGACGGTCTCCTTTCTGGCATGAACAAATATCATGACCTGGTGTCCTTCACCCAAAAGATCCGACACCTTTTTAAACACAGCCTTGTCGAGGTTTGCACGAGAAGTAGGGCTTCCAGCTTTGCCCTTGATACCAAGAAAGTGCTGTTTAAGAGGCACCGGTCGGAAAGATGAGTCGAAGTAAAACAGGCCCTGCATTCGATTGACGTGCAAAAAATCGGCCACGTCGACGTAATTAGGCAAGGTTGCAGAGAGACCCACGATCCGGATAAGGCTCTGGGATGACTCTACCAGTCGCAATGTCCTTGCCACTATTGTCTCGATGACTGCTCCTCTCTCTTCGTGCAGCAGGTGCACTTCGTCGATGATCAGTAGCTTGACTTTCGATGCGAGCTCTCCTTCTCCTAATGGCTTTCGTGTTACTACGTCCCACTTCTCTGGAGTCGTGACGATCATTTGCGTCTCTGCGATCTCTTGCCTCGTGAGCTGCATGTCACCTGTAAGCTCCCGCACCTTGACGCCGAGATATGCTAATCTTTTGGAGAATTTCCGCACGATTTCCGACGCGAGCGCCTTCATTGGCGCCACGTAGATTATTTTGAAGTCATCCTTGCGGATTTGCTGGTGCAGGTTGCCACGCGCTTTCGTCTCGTCGGCATATTGGCTGATGGTTCGCAAGACTGTCAGCATAGCAACGTCGGTCTTTCCTGCACCGGTAGGTGCGCAGACGAGTAGGTTCTCGTTTGTGCCAAACCCGAGGGGATAGACCGCCGACTGGAGCCTGTTCAAGCTCTTGTAGCCAGGAAACGCTTGATGGAAGATGCTTGGTAGCTCAGAAATCGAGATTAGCCTCTCAGTGTCACGAAAAGGCAGCTGCTTTGGCGGTGGGATCATCACCTCCTCCCACCCATCGAATGGCGTCCGCGTCGTGCCGGCTGGCAAGGCGAACTTCTGACCCATTGTACTGAGTATATTACCTTTTGCACCCGATGAGAAGACGTGTGGATACTGTGGCTCCGAGGAGGAAGTGGACGAGCCCGTGAACAGAGGCCTGTTGGCAGCCGCTGCGAGCTGCTCTTCTCTGATTCGCTCCATTTCCTCGAGACTCAGCTGTCCTGCTGAACCTGGACTCGCCTCCAGGTCTGCACGAGTCCGAGCGAGCTTTCTTGCTTCAGCTTTGGCCCTCTTAATATTTGCGAGCTCGTCTGAGCTCTGGAATTTGATCTGTGAGCCGGGCACGTAGGGCTGCGCGCGACGTTCGGATTGTCTCTGTAGCCGCAGCCCGGTATGTGTTGCTGCAAAGCTTGGTGCTGTCTTGATAGGATCCAATGCTTGAGATCGCTACGGCAAGGAGTCGAATGATATACGGTTGGCTAGCCATGCCTCGACTGGCAGCGAACAGTTCCCCAGCGTTTGCACTTACCTGTGCGTATTTGGGTGCAAGCAAAGACTTTTGAATCTCGGACCTTTTGCTCACGAGCTGCTCGACCAAGCCAAGGGCATCCCAGCCTAAAGCTTCGGCCAGCTCAGCGCTGACCTCGTCAGATGATCTTTTGCTGGACAGAGCATCCAGAACCGTCGAGCGCATCGCCGCTGCAACCGCGCTATCCCTGACATTCATCTCGAGGTGTCTGATAGCAAGGCGTGGCCGTGAGATGGTCAGGATGCACGAGCGATGCGCAGCACACGCACGCTTTTATGTTTTGCCTGACTCACTCGTCCAACGCCTGCACTTCGCTCATAGCAGCACCAGACCCTAGCCCGTCGTCGTAGCTCTCCGGCCCTCTGTTAGCGCCGGCTCCGAGCATGGACAGGTCATCTCCATCCAGCGAGCAAGCAGCCTCGAGAAGCTGATCCCACAGAGACTTGACGCCGATGCGCGGCTCAAGCCGCTCTTCCTCATCGAGCTCCGCTTCTAGCTCCTCGATATCCTTCTTGCCATGGTGGGCACATCGGCTACCCTCTGGCAGCTGCTCAATCGAAGCGGACAGCGCATTGATCTCTTCTACGTTCGGAGCGTACATGGAGCTCTTCATCCGCCAGACGGAAGGGTCTGACCCATGACCACGGGGATCGATCGTCATCGTCAAAGCCGTCCTGATGAGATCAGACTCGCGCCGAGAGGATACATGCGCTGCTGTTGCGCTTCGAGACTCTCGTTGATGAATCCAATGAATGCGCCGTCGTGACCAGGATCTACTGTCTCGAGTCTAGCAAGCTGGTAGCCACACAGATGCGATGAGGCAATCGAGGCATGGTCAATTCTTCGGTTTGAGAGTTTTGAGTTTGAGAGTAGTCTCGAATCAAGAATCAAGGATGAAGGTCTTGACTTGCATGATTCAAGATTGCTTGTTCAGGACAAGATCAGTGATTCAAAACTGTTCATTCACATTCAAATAATGATTACATGTGTGATTCAAGATTGCGTCGCAAAGCTCGCTGCGCTGTGCTTCATCTGATGTCCCAGATGTGATTGACCATTTGTGCTTTTCGGGTACCAAGAGCTCGTCAAGATTTGAACGTCAATTTCAATCGTGACTCGTGACTTTACTTGTTGGCTAGCCTTGAGTCCTGTCATATCCTTGATTGTTGTTGTTATTATTAACTTGAGTCTTGATTCTTGATTAGGATCCAAATCGTATTATTGCCTCACTGGTCAAGTGTCACGTGAACATATATGACGAGCAACGCCTGCACGCGACATCATGCGTGCACAGCCACAGCCACATCCACTACGACCCTCGACCGACTCATCAGATGTCGTGAAGAGCGCAACAGCGCAACCCACGTAGCTTTCTCGAATCGACTACGAGCTACACCTTCGACATTTTGCAAGCCCAAATAATCATCTGCCTTCGACTGACCTCAGAATCGATCATGCCGGACTGGGTTGACGAGAAGATTGCAGCCGAAGATAAGGCCAATGAGGCGGCATCGAACGAGAAACAACGCGAAGCGTCGCCTCCACCGCTTTACGGAGCCACGCCGACAGGAGCGTCGACTTCGAGCATCTCACCATCAAATCAGCAATTTCCGGTCCCATCAGTGAGAGACGCAGCAGCACCAGCAACGACTTTTGCACCTCCTCCCGGACCACCACCTGGATTTGCTGCGCCGAACTACGAGCCCTTTGACTTTCGCGCGGCGTGGTCCGCAAATCAGCCGAATGGCAAAGCTCAATACTCTGCACCGAACTGGCACAAAGTGCCCACTTACGAAGTTCACATGCACCGAGACTTGATTGAATTTCAGGTGCCACCTCCTCCACCTCGTAGCGTGCCTTGCTCGTGTCCGGCCCAAGGTGACTTGAGTAGGTGCGGCTGCGGCCGGACCATGGACCCGCTGTATCGATGTGAACCTCGGGACAACAAAGGCGGCAGAAGCTTCATGCTTTCTACTGCCAACGAGAATCCTGACTTGCCATACGATGCGAGTCTCATTGCTAGTAAATCGCTGCTAGGCAGCAAGCTAGAAGTCAAGGCCTCCAACGGGGAGAAGACTGGAGTAGTCATCAGAACCAAGCAAGCACAGTCTGCAGTGACGTTCAACGAGTGAGCGCCGCGTGTCGGCAGGTCCTCCATCCGTTTGGCTCTATCCTCACACGATCGCTCTCCCTGAACACGATTTCAAATACACAGCCACGAAGGTCGAGATCTCGAATGGGTCTCGCTGCCGGCAAGGCACGAATTGATTCGGAAGCAAGATCAAGCCTTGATTGCCGTGCTGCACGGTGCAGATGCTGCTGGCCAAGACGCGCTGCCATCGCGCCGCACCACCGCCAAGCTAGAGTTGACGGCTTTTGCTTGGTCGAGGATGCCGCAAGATGGCTTGTATTGCGATGTGGACGGTTGTCCATTGAATCCCATCTTTGGATTCGTCTTTCGATGTCAGAGTGTGAGTTGTACTCGCCAATGCTCGAACCTCCCTTTGCACCACGCCACTAGAGCAGCGCTGACCGTTGCTTTAGCTCGGACCGGCAAGCAGTGCTCGGACGCCAATCTGGCTGTGGACGACACCTTCGACGTGTGCGAGGCGCATTTGCGACAAGCCGCTAGCGAACACAATCCGAACCAGTGAGTCATCTTGAGTACCGCTTGATAGCCAAAAGGCGCCGAGCTGAGCCTTCATCCAACCTGATCCTCACACCGCTTGCTGCTACACGCCCGCCTCAGTCGATTTGTGCGCATTCCGCGGATCTATGCTCCTCCAGACTCGGAGGATGAGCCTCTGCTGTCGCTCGATCAGCTCCTTGCTGAGCGCAAGCAGCTCGAGGTCGTGCTGCTGACTTTGGGCGTGGCGCTCTTGCAAAAGTTCTGAAAGAACCATCCACATTCTGTGGCCTCCTCCTTGTCACACCTCTACCGTACATAGCCATTCTGATTGCGACCTGTCCGCGCGAATCTCAAAGTCGGCTTTTCGAGCCATTCCGGCACTCTGTCCGCCCCAAAGACGTCTGCTGTCACGTCTCACCACACTTGTAGGCACTGCGAGTCTCAAACGGGGAACTGTCTTCGCTAGCATTGAGAGCATGCCCGTATTCCGAGATACCTGCAGAAGCGGTCTGATCAACCATGCAAAGGGCACGTCGCGCGGACATAGCACGCGTGGTGCGTTGTGAGGCCACAGTTCATTGAGTGTGAAGTGTCTGGCCGCCTCCATGCCGATTGCCTCTCGGCGAGCACCTTGTGGCGGTCGCAAAGGCATGAATGCCCAACGCTGTGTGATCATGGTGTCAGAGTGAGAAGGTCATGTTCGCGATTGACGGGTCTTGCGCTTGTCCCCTCCCCTCCCCTCGCGACTCACTGACGGCTGTCGAGATCGAAATGACGTTGATCAGATCTTGCTCACGGGCGCACCCTCCTGCAGGCGGCGTTGTGTGTGATGGCCAGTGCTTCAAACCCGGGGCCAAGTGCATGGCAGCAAGCCGGGGCAAATGAGCAGATACAGTCACAATCACAGTCGTGAGTGGTAGCAGATGGGCATTCTTGATTCTTTCGTCTTCTGCAAGCGAAGATCGAGCTTGCAGGGCGATCGAGCGCAGCTGCCCTTGTGCGGTGGGGGTACGTGGAGTCATGAGTGCGCGCAGTATACTTTTCAGCATGCACATCGATCAGCGCCAACTCATCAGTCTTCTAATCAGTCTTCTAAGGCAACCCCGCGTTTTGGTGGTACTGTACTCGATCGTGACTCGTGACTCAGACTGCACTCGTGCGTGATTCGCGCGTCCCTGCGTGTGCGCCGCCGAAAGATGATGATGTTGTCTGCAGCAGGCGCACCGCACCTATTATACAGCTGCGCATGTGCGTACGCTGAGTTCTGAGCGCGCAGCCAGCCATGCAGCTTAATTGCAGCGCTGCCGAGGCTTCATCTCCTCCGTCTTTGATCGTGACAATCGTGAATGGCAGCACACTCATCAACTCTTGACTCCACGACTCGATCGCGACTCGCCCAGCGACCCTTGTATCAGCGCGTGCTGCCGAAGCTCGTCGTCAATCAACACTCAGACTGCAGTCAAGAGTCGCGAGTGCGAGTGCGAGTGCGAGTGCGAGTGCGAGTGCGAGTCACGAGTGTGCTGATGAGTGATCGAGTCGCGACTCGATCCCCATCACGCTTATTTCTCGCCCGTGCGCGTCGTCCGCCCCCCCGGCTTAGCGCATCACAGCGTGCATTTCCGCGCGCCTGATGCGCGGTGCGGTGCGGTGCGGCGCGATCGCTTCAATTCGTTTCAAGGTCAAACCGCCCGCGGCGTCAGCAGCTGCCATCACGCCAACATCAGCGCAGCTCACCTGCTGCTGCTGCATCTGACATCCAGCGTCAGCAGCAGCGGACAAGCATAGCAGGCACACGCCAGCCAGAAAAAGCGGAGCGCGAAAGCTTCTCTGGCACAGCGCGTGACGCGTGCGGTGATCGCAATGGAGATAGTTGCTTTGGAGCAGTCAGAGTCGCGATGCGATCCCTTTGCAGTCCCACTTTCTTGCCCACCATTACCTCATCTTCCTTGTCACCCTTGGCCAAAGCACGCCCTTGAGCTGAAGCGCTCTGGATGAACGAGGAGCTCTTGCTGCTTTACTCTTCACTGGCATTGACCTTTTTGACTCTTCTTGCAGCCGTCCACCTCCTGGCCAGCTTCACCTCTTACCCTCCTCTCGTTGCGCTGGCAGAAGCTACGAACATTATGGATCCCAACGCAATCATCGCTTTTGCCGTCGGCCTCGTCGCCTCGGTCGGCTTCCTGGTCTTTATCAACTCTGGCAGTGAGTAGGCTGTCCCTCATTCTTCAAGGCATTGCGGCTCACATTGCCCATCCGACTCGCTTATGAATGCGCACATTGTGATAGAGGCGAAACCTGTCCTGAACCCCACCGAGTGGCAGACGTTCAAGCTCACTGAGAAGCGGCAGCTGTCCGAGAACACTGCTCTGTGAGTACCCAATAGCAGCAGCGAGGTGCGGAACCTTGGCATCTGCAGCGTCATGCGCGTTTGAATGCGCCGAGCTTCGAATTCTGACTGCTCCGTCTGGTTACCCGCTACAGCTACCGCTTCCGCCTTCCCTCCGACAACTCCATCCTTGGACTGCCCATTGGTCAGCATGTCAGCGTTCAGGCCAACATCAATGGCAAGAATGTCATGAGGTCCTACACCCCTGTCTCCTCCGACGATGACCGCGGCTTCTTCGACCTTCTTATCAAGGTGAGTGGCTGCTTACGAGATGCAGCATGGGCGGGGACATTACATGTGTCATCCCTCAATGCTCATCGCCTCTTGTCCTCGCTCGATCAGACGTACGACAAGGGCAACATCAGCAAGCACGTCTCCACTCTCAAGATCGGGGATGGTCTGGAGGTGCGAGGGCCCAAGGGTCAGATGCGCTACTCGAACGGGCTTGTGCGTCACCTGGGAATGCTGGCGGGTGGCACAGGCATCACGCCAATGCTTCAAATCATCCGCGCCATCGCCAAGGATCCCCAGGACAAGACCGAGGTGGACCTCATCTACGCCAACGTCAGCGAGGCTGATATCTTGTGTCGCAAGGAGCTGGACGACCTGGCGGCCAAGAACAAGCAATTTAGAGTCCACTACTTCTTGAACAACCCTCCTGAGGGCTGGAAGGGGGGCGAGGGCTTCGTCACCAAGGAAGCTATCAACGATAATTTCCCCACGCCCGCCGAAGACATCAAGATTTTGCTTTGTGGTGAGTTGTCATGCGGACGCAAGTCTCGATGGAAACGACGCTGATTTGTCTGATTGTGCCGTGCTTTCAGGCCCTCCTCCTATGATAAATGCTATGAAGAAGCACCTGGAGGAGCTCAAGTACGACCCGCCTAAGCCTGTGTCTAAGCTGCCAGACGTGAGTGCAGAATCTCGCCTGACCGCGTACGTGACACCGCTCTCAAAGCTTCCTCCTTTCCTTTCGCTCTTTGCTCGTCGAGCAGCAAGTCTTTTCCTTCTGAGAGCACGTGTTCAATTGGAGACGAGTCAAAACCTAAACAAGGCGAGGGGACACGTCTGCGGGAGTGTAACAGTGAGGGAAGGGATCGCATGGCTCAAGGAGGAATTGGACGAAAGCGCGCAAGGATTGCGATTCGCGCCGGACAGACAATACAAGCCGCAAAACTCGCAGCTGCGCGCTTGCGCAGTTGGGAGTCCTCGAAAGTATAGTATTGAAATGTCGATGCCTACGTGAAGATGGGCGGCGCACAAAGTGGCAGTGCGCTGTGTCAAGTGCGTCCAGAAATTGGAGAACCTGCGATGCGGGCGTCAAAAAGGTCTATTGTGCCTCTTGCCGCTGCAAACATCATCTTTGGCCGCCTGCCGGCTTCAACATGGCGAGCAGTTGTTGCATCGATTGTGCGCTGTTTGTTTGCCCTTGGGCAGGCTGAGCAGGCTGAGCGGGCGGGTTTTGCTGCAAGCCTCCACCGGCCTGCTTGAGAAGAGCAGCCAGGCCAGCTGGGAGGCCAGGCGTGGGTGCGGGGGAAGCTGCTGGCTTGGCAGCGGTGGCGCTGGGCGCTTGTTGAGCTTGACCTGCACCGGGCTGCGGGGAGTGGCTATGCTGCGGTGGAGTCGAATTTCCTGCACCTTTGAGCGACGCAAGTAGCTGTAGCGCGGCGAGACAAGTGCGGGGAGTGTCAATCGGGCGTGTTTCTCTCACGCCACATAGCTCAGCATGACTCACCTGTTGAACTTTTTGAGCTTGGTCCAAGCGCTGCGTGATGTTGGAAGAGAAAGAGGCCCAATGTCAATTAAAGGCGCCCCCAAACGCGCGCGAATGTGTGCATTGCTCACGCCTGGATCATTGCTCTGTCCGCTGGGCGGAGCTGTGCCATAAGGTGAGGCGTTTCCAGTCGCCGCGTAGGACTGGTTGTTAGGTGCTGGAGGTCTAGCCGCCCAGCCTCCTTGACCTCCCGAGGCGCTTGGAGCAGCATAGC
The DNA here is from genome assembly GCF_003144195.1 of Ceraceosorus guamensis. Taxonomy (NCBI): domain Eukaryota; kingdom Fungi; phylum Basidiomycota; class Exobasidiomycetes; order Ceraceosorales; family Ceraceosoraceae; genus Ceraceosorus; species Ceraceosorus guamensis. The sequence goes on from NW_020290018.1 coordinate 129,369, forward strand.
TACCGGGACCTGGATGTGGGGCCTGCGCCGGTCCAGCGTCATTCGACGAGCCGGCGTTGCCGCCTGCGCCCCACCTTCTCATTGGCGTCTCGACCTGATTTGCTGAGAGGCCACCACTTGCGGGAGGTCCGTGACTTTGAGGACCGCCTGGGGACACCCCGCTTCCTGCAGATCGGTTGGCTTGAGAGGGTGCGCTCTGTCCGTACTGGTTATTGTAGCCGGCTGGCGCCAGAGGTCCTTGACTAGGCGGCGGAAGGCCTGCAAGATCGGGCGAGGCGGCTTCAGTCCGCGTCATCGTTTACCTCGTGCCAAGCTGCGGGAACGTTGCTACTCACTCGGTGCATCGTCTTGCGGCAGATGCCAGTCCCATACGAATGACAAGTCCCATTGCCCGCCTTGCCAGAGTTGATTTTGCATGCGATCATAGGCAAGTTGTGCGGCACGGCTGTCGAAAAATTCCAAGTATCTCGCATTGGCCTGCAGGAATGCATCTGGCGGACGCCCACTGCAGAACACGAAAGGGCTGTCAACGACGAGCATTCGAGCCGATCAATCGCGAAGCAACTCCGACTGAGACTCACTCTGGAAGCTTGTGGATGCGGAGGAGACGTTTGATGTCACCGAACTCTCCAAAAGTGGCTGCAACAGCGGCATCTTGAATCGACTGTTGAGGATTCTGAAGGAGCAGCAGCAAAGTTCCCTGCGAGGTCCAGTTGAAATGATTGAGAGGCAAGAACATTTATCGCTGGCCGACCTTGTAACTTACTTGGTTCTTGTCTCGGTCGCAAGCGGCCACTCGCTCAGCCTCCTTGGGTAGGCAGTAGTGAATAGAGATCTGAGGCGAAACGCATGTCAGTACGTATGAGTCCCTGCATCTTTCTGCTTGGCCGCCACCGCGGCACTCACTGGTCTCCCGTTCAGCTGCAGACCTTGCAAGCCGTTCATGGCAGCAGTGGCTTGGCGACTATCGTACTGTGGGAAGGCACGTCGGGTCGCGACCAGACACATTGCTGTTCAGTCTTCGCAACGCTCAATCTGTGAAAATCGAAACGACTACTCACATACGTGACGAACAAGATGCCGCGTTTATGTGAGGGTGCGTAGCAAGCTTTAAGTTCTCCATACTCTGCGAAACGCGTCCGTAGATAATCTGGATCCGTGTCGTAATCGATGCTACGAATGAACAGATTACGACCGGGTCGCTCCGGATCTTGGCCCCGAGCTTGCTGTGCCGCAGAAGCGTTTGGAATGAATTGCGCAGCGGAATACATCCTTCCGCCGGGAGTATCGGCAGCGATCGGAGCTGAAGGTGGTCTTTGGTTCCATCCGGAGCTCGCGTCGCTGCCATACGACACAGCCGACGGATGACCGAGAGGTGGAGGACGTGCGGACGAAGCTGTGTTCAAGAAGCACATTGGGACGCGAAGTGATCGTCGCCAGTCAGCGGATCTTTCGCTCTCAGCTGCACATCAATCGCGCATATGCGCCTCTACCGGGCAGAGTAGAGTGCCACCGTGAATGGTCGACACTCGGGCCCGAGGACTCTGTGTGCCGTGGCTCGCCACGGAAATCCAATCGACCAGCGACGGCTGACCCTTTTCGAGCCGAAAAGGACAGGGGGTCGCGAACGCGTCAAGCAGCAGCCGCATCTTGCGCATGCTCCATCCTCCTCTTCATCACATCCATGACAGCTCAACCCAGCTACGCGCGCAGAATCATGACAAAACGAAGCGCACCTTGATATGATCCAGATCCGGAAGAGCCGCCATACGACGTCGCAGAAGAAGCGCTTAGAGGCGGTGGTGCATGCGGCGCCACACCTTGGACCCCGTTGCCATAGCCCGGTGGCATTGAAGGAGGCAGACCACCCATCAGAGGTGGGGGCGCGCCAGGCATGCCACGACTTGGCGGAGGCGGCTGACCTGGAGGTCCTGAGTTGGGCGAAAGGCCGCCTGAAGCGCCATAGCCCGTCTGCTGATACGGCTGCGGAGGAGGCCGATAGCCACCATGCCCAGCTACATGCGAGGATTGGTTGTTGGTGTGGGGAGGTGGTTGCCAAGCGGGATAATCGCGGTTCGGCCCTGGGCCTCCACTGTCAAGCCGAGCACCTGGAGGCGGTCCAGTCACGCTGCCGCTTCTTCCACCGACACCTCTGCCGTAGCCGCCAGACGCAGCACCGCCGCGTTGCGATGATGCATCATAACCAGCGTATGGATGGTGCCTGCGCATCTTTTTCGTGCTCCTCAAGAGATCGTCAATCAAGATATTCGTCACGTGGGCTTTCCTTCAGAACGATCGAGACTTCACCGAGATCCGACACTTTGGTCAATCAATCGCGACGAGGCTGGTTGCCTGAGAAGCGTGTATGCTCAATGGTCAACCTGTGCACTCGTGGCCCGAAATGCGCTGCAACACAGGCACACTCTCTGGAGCTGACCAATGAAACACCCAGATCGGCGCGTCAGGGGGAGAGGCGACTTAGGTGTTGCTGCTGGTGACAACGGATATGTGCGCCACCTTCTTTCTGTCGATGTAGCAGGTCTCCTTTGTGTGCGATGCGTGTCAACGCTAGCCAATGCTATTTCACCAAGCGAAGCCGAGCCGGGCTTTGTCAGAATTCAACGTTGCTTCTTGCTTTCAGGGGTCGTGCGTATGATCGAGCATAAACCGGCAGGCGCCACGTGAGTCTCACACAGCGCGCACTGCAATTGAGATCAAGTGACTGCTACTGCGCAAGGGCCGAACAAGATGATCTTCGATTTGGTGATCGAACGTTTGCTGCGGATTCAAAGCGACTTGAGGTGGAAGTGGAATCGTGGTTAGGAGTAGAGGATCTCGTGGCGCTGCCAACGCGCACGAGTTTAGGAGGCGAGGCGTGATTCGGAGCTGCTGCAGAGGGACAAGAGGCGCGAGAGATCAGCCACGTGGGATTTCTACTCAGCATTTCGCTCGCATGCGGACGGCTGCTCTGCCTCCCCTAAATATAAGCTGCTGCATGCGCTGATGCTGCTGGATGCAATCGTGGCGCGCATGCTTGTACCGCGCAAGGAGGCCGCAACGTTGCCGCGCGCGAGACCAGCACCCACGATCTGCCGCGGCGAGGAAGGCGACTGATGCATGGACATGCAGCACGCGTACGAGAGTTGCGCATGGCTCTTTTACCTGTCGAGCCACGCTTGGATATATAAGCTTGCCCTGTGATGTCCTCAGCAGCGGCTGCGCCTTGAGTGGCGCCTGCTTCGTTCTCATTTGCGGCCTCACTCAAGCAAGAATGACTGCACGGCTTGGCACATCTAGCATTGCCGGCCGCTATATACGCATCCAGCATTGCTTGCTGCTTCCACAGACCGGTTCTTGCGTTTCATGCGATTTTCTCCATTTGCATAGAGTAACAGTCTGAGTATGGCATAGTCGGATGAACCCTCGCGACGGCGGAAGCGCAAGTGCTAGTGAGGGAGAGCAGCTAGTCGAGTCACGAGCAGGCCGAGCTGTGCTGATGAAATCAATAAATAATGTGTCCACGTCTTCTGCCGTTCGTGGCCGGCCCAGCTATAGAGCTGCCTGCCTCGCGGCCCGCATGCATATATATACGCATACAGTAAGCGGAGCCATGCAATCTGAATGCACCTCTACTGAGATAATCAAAGACAGACGTCGTATTGTTAAATTACTGCTGGCGACTCTTGACTCAGACTGCATCAGTCTGAGTCTTGTGTGAATTGGCCCTGCATCAGTCTAGGTCGGTCAGCATACAAGAGTGTGCACCAAAGGCGGCGGCCAGCTGGGGCCCATGCATGAGCATCGCGCCGCAACGCGACGAACAAGAACAGACGTGGCTGCATTCACGATTTGTGATTCTCTGCTGCGTGCTGCGTGCTGAGCTTCTGTGCTGCTCCTGCTCCTCATGCTTCTGCTGCATGTGCACGTATCTGCGAGGTGTGTCGCTCGACCCCTTCCTTCGTGCCACGGCCGCGCGCGCGGACATCTCTTGGTTGCACTTCACCGCTCCATAAGGCGCGAGCGATTGCTGGCGATCGCGCAGTGAACATCGACGGCCCTCGCACTCACAACAGAGTGCGACAGAGACGAACAAGGACACGTAGCACTGTTCAGATCCTGAGCATCCCCACGCTCTGCCCCTTCACCCCTCACTTTGAGCTCGCCTTGCGCGTACGTCGTCTACATCGGATCAGTAAGCTCCACGCCCTTCTCTCGACCTCTCTTCCTTGCCCGGATTCTCGGGTGGCACAGAAGTGGCTGCGCCATCTGCGGCTGTCTTGCACGACAACACATAATCACGCACTGTGGGCTCACGGTGCCTACTGGTGCGCGTCCAGAGGCATCGCCTCGCGCCACAGCCGGCCGATCTCTGTTTATTCTTCAGTCGACACTCTTCGATCTGCGCCGAGCTCGGTGTTCTGCATATCATAGAGCACTGCACAGCTCTCCGACGCTGAAGGGCCAAGAAGCAGCTGCGACGTCGCCTTCGATGTGCTGCCAATCGCAGGCAATATGACCGCCGAGCACGCCTTCACTCGCGCTGCTGCTCACGCTCGTCGGATCGCCAACACCAGTGGTGGCGCTCACCCAAGCAGCATCACCAGTTCCGACAATGTTCGACCCTCAGGCCCACAATCGTCCTTGTCCACTACACCCTCGGCTCAGGATAGCGACCTCAAGGCTACCGAGAGTCCCGAATCGATGGCAGTCAGCACTGTCAATCAGGGAGGAGCAGTGGCGCCCATGAATGCACAGCAAGCGTCACTTCCACCGCGCCGCACTACTACGAGGACACGCAAGATTCCCAGTCGCTTGCTTTCCCCTGAACCAAGCGCGCTGCGCGTCTCTGGTAGCTCGAAGAAAGCGTCTGAAAAGGCTTCTGCGACTCCAGCTACTGGCTCTGTACCACAAAGTACGCCGAGCAAGAAGTCCACGCGCCTCGGTACCCCACAGGCTCCGGCCAACGCTGAAGGAAGCTCTGAGAAAATGGTCAGGATCGAGAGCAGTGACGCCACAGGCTCGATACATTCTCCCGCTGAAGACTTGGGTCCAGGCAAACGGAAGAGAAAGTGAGTGGCATTATTGTGCGGCATGCAAGCCTAACGTGGCACTCCTCGTGATAGGCGACTGACGCAGTCATCGTTCCCCGACTTAACAGACCGAGCAGCATGTCTCGACCACCTTCCACCATCACTTCGCCACCCCTCCAGACACAGCAGCCCAGTATCGCCCCCGCGCAGGCTCCGACTCCGACAAGCATCTCTCGGCCCGTAGTGCCGCGCATCAAGGTGCGCCTTAGCAACAATCGCGGTAGCTCCGAGCTCAAGGCTTCCGCTTCACCCGAGGCCAGCTTGCCAGATACACTGCGCAGTGTATCGCCCGAGAAGCGAAAACTGCAAAAGTCGGCGTCTTCGTCGAGCATACTGCGAACCAGCGCAGCTGCATCTGTGCTGGACAGCACGTCGATGGATTACGACTCGGATGGTGGCGGGATAGCGACTCGCGCTGCTCTGCTCGCCGAGCCAGATGAGGAAGCCGAAGACTCTGACACAGCTGGTGGTGACCAGGTGCGAATTCGCCCGAAACCTTGGCACCATGCCAAACACTTGCGAGTTAATTCGGCTGCGTTTAGCCCTCCTTCTTTGCTGGCGCACAACGCTCAAAGTTCAGCGTGGCCATCCCGTCCATCGATCCACGCTCGTGCCGCCACCACTGGTGCCGCTGCTGTGGATGTGGCCACGGGAAATGGGGCAACACATAACACTGCGAGGCGCACTGCCAGCCTGCCGCTCAAACGTCTGGCATTCGCGGAGGAGACAGCGCGACGCTTGAACATCTCTAGTGAGGAAACGGACGGCGAGGACGAGGAAGAAAATGACTTTCACAAGATCATGCTCAGCGGAGGTGATCAAGATTCGCTCGAAGGTTTTACCAGCACATTCAGTCCAAAGTGGAACTTGAGCAAAGGCACCGGCAGCTCGGGCGAGGAAGACACGCCTGCTACGACACCACGCAGCCCTCAAAGCTGTGTTGAGCTACCGATGACGGACAGTGCGGAGCCCATCGAATTGGAGACTGAACCTTCGATCGGAGGCGATCAATCCGATCCCACAAATCGTCGTCAGGACTCAGAAAAAGCCGAGCCTGTAGACTCTTCGTCGATGTCAGCAGATGACTCGGTGTTTGTACACGCTCTGCCTCCTTCCTCTCGTCGCGCGCATGCGCACGCTGGTACTCTGACGCTCTCGCTCCCTTTCGAGGAGGCAGATGTCTCGATGCATAGCAGCCCTCGGCTGAATCTGGGTTCATCTCGAGGATCGACGCCTCTGTTGGAACGCAGAGCACAGAAGGCAACGCACTTCGGTCTCGAGTCTTCCGATGCCCAAAGCAGCGACCCCATGCTCTCACCAGAGCAAGCCTTGCTTGGACTAAGCGCGCCCCCACAAGCGGGATCTAGCAGCGCGACTGCCAGCCCCTTCGTTCTACCTGTGGGCATCCCGACGAGCCCAGCGCCACTCGTGCTACCCCCAACAAAGGACCGTCTCCAAGTGGAAGACGAGAATGGACGCGCGTCCCCTCGTCAAGCGCTGCTCAAAGCAGCTGCAGCCCTAGTACGTGGCCGCCGGGACAATCCGAGTGATCCACCTGTGCAGCGTTCACGCTCTCTGCTGCGCAATAGCGACGAGGCATCGTGGCTGAACGAGTCGCGCTCCATCAGCCCGCATTCCAGCTTGTCTGCACGTATGGATGAGGACGAGGATGACGTGTTTGGTCCGCCGGAGGCTATGGGCCTATCTGAGCTCGATCGTGCTTGGGACAGAGACCATCGGTCCAGAGAGCGCTCGGAGCAATACGTCGAGTGTCACAGCGACAACGAAGTACTTGAAGCTCTCGCAGGTAACGAAGAGCAGCGCGATGATCCTCAAGCCGATTCTGCGCCGGCCAAGCTTCGCCAACTCGCCAACCGCGCCCTTGAAGCTCGACAAATAGAAGAGGGACCAGGAGCTCGCGGCGCGACGAGAAGGGCAGCTTCCAGATCGCGCTTCTCGCAGCGCTCATCATGAGCTAGCTGCACATCCACACTCTTCTCATTTTTTGGTTGTCTTGTCCTTTTTCATTCACCTCTCTACTTGCGAATCCTGCCAAAGCACCGCTCAAAGCGAAATCACCAATCAAAGTACTGGAAACCGATCGCAGATGCCTCGCCTCGATGTATACTAGCCTACTACACTACTACAAGACAAGATCAAAGCTGACCGCCTTTTGCCAGGGTCACATCCAACGTAAAACAAAACAACAGAAGAGACGCTTAAAATCTAATTCCGAGGCTGTTGCGGCGGCAACAAGGTTGCCGCACCGAAATTCATCTCTGTTCGCATTCGTTTGATTGCTTTGCGACTAGTTACGTCGTCGAGCTACGTTCGTGATATGCTTGCTGAAGGGGTCAATTCGATTCATCAGTGTGGTGGCTGGGATCCTTTTCCTCGTCATCGCATAGTGTGAAATGTAGGATTGCGCGCGGCGCTACAGGAAAGAAGATGGCGGAGTCCGCGCTTTAGGGGTCAAGAACCATTTTGCGGAAAGCCGGTGTTGTGATTTGCGTGATGCTAACGTCCACGCAGGAGAAGGACGGCGCCGATGGGAAAAAGTGGTTCACGGGTCTAGGTCGTTCGCACAGAACGCTGCTTGCCGACGAATTTGATGCCTTTGGGTTGTATCCAGTCGCTGGCGAGGGAAGCGACACTCTCGGATCAGTCAAGACATGCCAAGCTGGCGACTCCCGGACAGTCTAGCACTTACGAGATCGCATTGCATGCAAAGGCCGAAATGTGACGCAAGCTGCTGCAGCCTTCTTGCGGACTGCAGAGATCCATGATGACGCTATCGTCGAAAGCGCGCACGAATCCAACATCCAGCTTGACGAGCTTGTGACAGTGCTTGGCGATCAGCCTGAGTGCGTCGGAAGTGAGAGCATCGCACGAGTTGATGTTGAGCTCGACGAGCGAGGAGCCAGAGTGCTTCAACAAAGCTTCGAATGCCTCGTCGTTTAGTTTGAGACAACGCTCGAGGTTCAGATGCGTCAAAGGAGCGTGGCCGCGCTCGGCGCGGCCTGTGAAGAAAGCGACCCAGTCGTCGACAGAAAGACCATCGTTCTCAAAATGTGAAAGGCTGAGGTCGCTCAAGCCGTTGCAGTTAGCAAGAATGCCCTCCAAAAGCGTCTTGGAGCTCAGTTCAGCATTGCCTCCCACGTTGAGAGTGACCAAGGAAGATCCAACGTTCTGAAGCAAGCTCACGACATCCTCGTCCTTTAGGCTTTCGGGCGGAACGCCTGGTCTGCTGGTGCCTGGGTCGCTGACGTCCAGGTAGGTAAGGCCTGTCAGGGCGCGAAGAACTCCAAGACACTCGCCGTTCAAGGGGCCAACCTGCGCCAAGCCTACTTCCTTCAGCTTTGGACAAAGAGCAACAAGCTTTTGACAGCAGCTCAGATCAAAACGTGGAGATTCGCGAATCTTGAAGCTTTCCAAAGCCGCGCCACGCGCGTCAAAGAAGTCGTGCCATGCCTTGATGTAGACAGAGTAGGGACCGTAAAGCTCAAGGCGCCGTAATTTGGTGAGCTTGATGGAGAGTTGTGACATGGCCTCGTTGTTGAGCCGTCCGCACAGCTGGAGATTGAGGTCCTCGACATCGGGCGCAAATACTCCGATGCTTGCGAGAGCATCGCTGTCAAGACCTTTAATACAAGCACACCGGCACGCGCGTGGTTTCAGCAATGTCCAGCGAAACTTGCTGCAGGTTGATGACAGCTGTACTTACCAGAGCAGTCATAGAATGCAAGCTTGGTTGCACCGCGCTCGAGGAAAAGCTGCAGGGTGCTGTTGTTGAGTCGGCGATTGCGGCTGATGCTCTGTACGAAGCGCAGGACCCAGACACTCAATGAGCGACTTGCCGAGAGTTCGCACGAGAAGATTGGGCTCACCTTGGAGAGTGCGTCCATATTTTGTTTGCCGACGCCGGTCAGCTCCTCCACAAGATCAATATTTTGGCTAATGATCTGTATGACCCGACGAATCCGTCAGCGGAAAGTGTGACAGAAAGAGAATCAATTTGAGACAGTCGAGCATGACTCACGTCGATGCAGAGACTCTGCAGCGTCGGCAGCTTGTACTCGGTCATGGTGGCGCGAGCCTTTTTGCGGGCAGCATTGGCAGCAGCCTTCTGCGAGCGGCCCTTTGGCTGAGCGTAGGCAGCCTCGTCCTCATCCTCTGCCAGCTTCGCTTGGTTGGTCTCCTTTTGAGATCTACGCGCTTTGACCGTGCTCTTTGCTCTAGTGATTGCTCCACATTTGCGGCAGAGTGGACCGCTCACACTGTGAAAAGTGTTTGAAGTCACGCTGAACTCGTCGAAGCAGCTGGGACATTCTTGCTGAGATCCGATGGCAGATCGCTTCACACCGGCAGCGAGTGGAGCTAGTCCTTCTGCAGTTCCCTGATCTCCGGATGCGCCCACAGTGGGGCCATCCAGATGGTTGTTGCTTTTGCGAGTGGCGCGTGCGGTTCTAGCACCTTTGCCCTTGCCGTGCACAGGATGCACATAATCCTCTTCCTGCTCGGTGAGAGAGCTTTGGTCCTCTGCCGAGTCATCCTCGTCCTCGTCAAAATTCATGGAGCTGCTCTTGCTCATGCGACGTCGCTTCGAGGCTGCAGTGGCCCTCTGTGCCGCGGCACGCTTGGGTCCGTTTCGAGACGGAGCTGCTTGAGCTGCGACATCGCGATCATCATCATCTTCATCCTCATCTTCGTCGAAGCGCAGGGATGATCTCGAAGAGGCGCTCTTCGTGATACCCGGGCGACCTCCGCGAGTACTGGCTCGCCCGGCGGCAGGCGCACGTCGGGCGGCAGAAGACGTGCTGGGACCAGCCTGAGGTGGCGAAGGTGCGGCATGGGAGGAGGCGCCACCTTCGCCACTCTGAGCTACATCTGCATTCTGGTTGCTGTCCCTGCGCCTGAAGCGATCAGTGTTTCTGATGGAAATGTTCTTCTCTTTCAAGAATTCGGTCAATGCAGACGTGGGTCCGCGCACGTTGGACATGGTAGCTGTGGCAAATGCAGGTCACAAACGCGGCCGGCGGTGGTTGGACAGGTCGTACGATTGTGCCCGCAAGCATCGACTGTGTTTGGATGGAAAGGATTTTTGTGCGCAATCCAATGAAGATGAAGAGGCGGATGATGGGCCAGTCACAGTGTTATGACGGCGGTTCTGCGACTCTATCGTGTCCCTCGGCGAGCGTGAGCGGTGAGGGGTGGAGACTCACCAGTTTGAATGCCGCATTGGCCTGGGCGTCGTCGAACGGCAGGCACTCAACGCAGCAAGCAGGACTTTTGAATTTTGAGCATGCAGCCGCGACGCAACAGCGTGCAGTATAGCAGCCCAGTGGAAGTGACAAAAGACCGGCCGAGAAGAACTGCGAGTCTCAATTTACACGACGCGTCGCGCGCGCGTCGACAGCAGCGCAGGCCACGACGCGCTGTGATGATGGGCTTCGTGACGGTGGCGTATAGCGTGCATCCATCAGCAGCCGCGATGAGTCGGCAGAGATGTGATTGCATCAGCAGCGAGCATTCAGATTCGTGATTGTCTATGCGCGTGCAGCACATTTTGATTTGATTGATCGTGATTCTGATTACAGGCACACAGAGCCACGACGAGTTGAACGACGCCACTCAGGTCACGAGACGAGCACAAAAGCAGCTATACAGTCTCGAGTCTCGAGTCTCGAGTCAAAGCGCGCGCAGGTCAGCCCTCCACAAATTTCCCCTCAATTTGTCTGGGTCCTCGCGCAAAGCTTGTAGGGTGAGGGAAGGATGGACGGATGGTGTACGTGTCGAGATTGATCCACCTGCTCTGATAACCGCTCAGACTCTGCCCCGGTCCCCAGCAACCCCCGCCGACCGCATTGTGCTCAAGCCTCTCGCAGATAGATAGCCTCGCATCTTGACAGCAACATGGCTCGTAAGAAGGTACAGCCAGAGCACAGCCCCACGCCCGAAGAAGATTCGGCGGAGAGCGAACTGCAGCAGGTGGATGGTGATAGTGATGGCGAGGACTAGTGAGTGAGGACTACCCTCGAGATTATCCTTGGGCACGCATACAAAGTCGCACCACTCATTCACTCGACACCCGTAGCGAGAAGCAGCGGCTTGCCAACATCGCAAAAAATGAAGCCCTGTTACGCGAGCTGGGAGTCACAGGCGGCTTGTCCGGCAGAGCATCTCGCAAGACGCAGCATTTGGGAGGCACAAACAAGCCGCAGCCAAAGCCAAAGCCAAGGCAGCGACGTAAGACAACTCCGCCTCCAGCCGTTGACCGGCCACGCAGGATCAGCAGCAGATTAAAAGGCATCGAGGCGGACAGCGATGCTTTGAAGCGCAAATACGAGGTGAGCCGAGGCTGCGTGCGCGCAATGCCCGCCCTGTTCCGCATTCGCTCAGACGGACGCTCTCTTGGAACACATGCTTGACGCAGGAGGAGGCAGAGGCGCTCCGAGTAGAGCAAGAAGCCGCAAAACGCGCGCGGCATGAGGATCATAAATTACAAGAGCTTCTCACCGGGCGCAACGAGGCGGAGATAAAGGGCAAGGCTCAGTCGCTAGCTGCTGCTCTCGCTGCCGAACAATCGGGGAGGAAGAATGCGCGCGCGCTAGCCAACAAGGATGCAAAGCCCGAAACAGCATCCAAAGCTGAACTTCGCAAGGTGATAGACAAGATGGAGTTGCGCTCCGCCGACAAGGTGGTCGATAAACGAATTTACACAATGGTAGTGCACCCTCGTGCCGACTCGGAGCGAGGCGACCTCGTCTTCGTCGGAGACAAAGAAGGTTGTATTGGAGTGTGGGAGCCTCTCGCGCCATCAAGCGAGCCAGCAGGCGAGGATGATGACGGCGCCGCAGAAGATGGCTCTGAGCTGCCTTCCGGCTCGTCTTGGAGATTGCAGGCGCACGGCAAGAGCCCAGTGACATGCCTCAAGCTCGATCCTACGTCTGACAGGACGCTCTACAGCTCGTCGTATGATTCGTCCATCAGAGCACTCGACCTGGACAAGGGAGTAAGCGCGGAAGTATGGGCGGGTCAAGATGACGTGCTGCTCTCCGTATTCGATGTGCTTCCAGGCCTGGTTGCTGCAGAACGAAATCTTTGGGTAGCAGATCATCGAGGTGGCCTCATCAGCATTGACAAGCGAGCACGTCGCACTCGATCGCAAAGATGGCAAGTCTGCGAAAAGAAGGTGAGCTCATCAAATCCTGTCGAACCGCACTTTGCATCCCTTGTCTCATGTCTTCTTGCGCGCCATGCACATCAGATCGGGGGCATGTCTGTGAATCCACTTCGACCGCGCTGCATCGCTGTAGCATCTCTAGATCAACATATTCGGCTGTTTGACGTACGCGCGATGCGATCGATGCCTACAGAAGAGATTGCACCCTACAGTGTACGGCATGTCGACTTTGACGCTCTTGAGAAAACCACCAAGGCGGCTCAGATTGGAGAGCACCAAGCCAGGCTGGCGTGCACAAGCGTCGACTTTTCTCCTCGTGGAGACAATCTTGTCGGTGTCAGCTACGATGATGTTGTTAAAGGTGGGTCTCCACTGCAAGCGATTCAAGCTTCACTGATCCTTACGCTGACGCGTTGAGCTCGGCGCGCCCGCAGTCTGGGACTTGCACCCCAGCTGGTTGGCGAAAGGCGACGAAGCGACCAAGAGGAATCAGAAGGTCAAAATTGAGCCTCGAGTAGCCAGAGCGCCAGCTCCGAAGCCCAATGGCAAGCAGGCGGTTGCTGAAGACTTGGGAAATTTGCGTCAAACCAGGCGCTCGGCGTCTGGGCGTCCAGCGCCTGTCAAGCGTGAGAGCTCCGGCTTGATGCGCTGGTTTACGAGCAAAGAGGGGCCCAAAAGCGAATCCGAGGAAGGCGACCAGACCGACGAGTCCGAAGAGGAAGTAATTACTCCAGGTCAAGCCGCAAAGAAGACAAGGCCTCCCGCCCTGGAAGATGACGACGACGAATGGGCAGCCCGCGCCGATGCGCCTTCGAAGCCGAGCGACGTGCTTCAATCACCGCATATCATTCCTCACAACAACCAGACCGGCAAGTGGCTGACGCTGTTTAGAGCGCGCTGGAACACCAATGCAGAGGCTGAGCCTCATTTCAGCGTGAGTGACTGGTGAATGTCGTCGTAAGCTGCTTTCGAGGTCCTTGCTGACGAGTGCATGAGCTTGTTGGACCTGCAGATGGGATCAATGAAGAGGGAGGCCGAGATATGGGCATCGGACGGGACGCTTCTTAGAAGTCTGTACGATGGAGACCATGTCACTGCTGTGCCAGCCGTGACCGCTATGCATCCCACCAGGCTAGGTCGTCTCGCCACAGGAAACGGGAGCGGCAGATGCCATTTCTGGGCGCCATTGGATGAGTGAGCGCGGCATCGGTCAGCGCCACGGACCGGTCTCGCAGGCAGCAGCACAGGAGGAAAGCTAGACGCCCACCAGAGCATTGCCATCCTGGTCGTCCCGACAGTTCATTTTCCATTTTCTGCATACCGATGCTTTCATGCCACCTGACTTTCAGATTTTTTTTAACAATACGTCCATATATGATGTTGTCTCCGAACATTGACCGCACGCGTCTCCGAGTAAAATCTGCCAACACCAACAGCTGGAACAAATTATCGCTGATCACGTGTGCCCCGCTGCACGCGCAGATTCTTGATTTTGAAAGCTGATTCCAAGTGATTCAAGATTGCATATTGCTGTTTGTCCTTCATTCTTGTTGTGTATATTCGACGGACCAAATGCTTGGAGGTCGTCCAATCCTCTTGGCTCAAGGCAGTGCCCACTTAGTGCACTTCATCTACTGGCAGTCACGAGTATCAAGCCAAGTTGCGCTCCCATTTTTGTTCGACGACCGAACATGGTCAACACACCAGCGCTGGCGTCCCTTTTTCAAGCGGCGCTGTGGAGGCCAGGCCTCCTGGTGCCCCACGCGACCATCACCGACATCAGAGCTTTGGATTGGAGCGTCCTGTACAATTCTGGAGTGAGGGCAGTGATATGCGACAAGGACAATTGTTTGGTGAGTCGAGGAATTTCTACACAACCTTTGCTACGCTTTATTTGACCCTTTTGGTGTCTTTTCGGGATGGCCCCTCACCTGAAGACTAAGCCAAAGGAGGATGGCTTGGCGCCTGCTCTGCGGGTGAGTACTACTCATTCGCTCAGCCAAGCTTCGTCAGCGCCCAAGTTGACTCTGCAGAACCGAATGATATAATCTCAGCACGCTTGGCAGGAATGTAGATTCACCTTTGGTCCCGACCGTATCATCATTGTCTCAAATAGCGCGGGAAGCTCGAGCGATTCGGGAGGCGTAGGTGTGAGCATACATGCCGCCGACGAGTTACTGTCGCTGGCCACCAAACAAGCGTCGCTTCACCTGCCTATCGATTCTGACTCGAGCATCTTCCGCCCTCCGATCTGCCTTGCAGGCCGAAAGTCTGTCGAGGCATCTGCAGGTCCCCGTGTTGGCTCATCGGGGCAAGAAACCGGCCCGCTCGTGTGTCAGGGACATCGTTGCTGCGCTCAATGCGTCTAGCACCCACGATCCCTCATCGTCTGTCAGGACGACCTGGACCGGGCGCGTCCTCGTGTTGGGCGACAGGCCCACCACAGACATGGTGCTTGCCCACCGTCTCAACACCGCTCTCCGACGGCTGAGCAGAACGCGCTCGAAGCTCGAGAAGAGGGCCCAGCTTCGCCAGATCATCCCAGGTAGGAACGATGCCGAGCCAGACGAAGCACCTGATCCCTTATCTGATCCTTCGATAGCGCGAGCGCAGGCTGCTGAGTCTTCTCTCGACGCGGCACCGCATGCTCTGGCAGTCCTTACGACCACGCTTTGGGCCAGAGAGAGGATAGGCACGAGATTGATGAGGTCAGCAGAGAATGCAGCGCTTAGCTTCTTGGGCAAAAGGGGCATTCAACCTGGCGCAGGCTGGACCCGGAATGACAGCTTATCTATCGAAGCGGGCGAAGGGTCGGATATTCTGAAAAGATCCATTGCTGCGCGAGCTGAGCTTGCCAAGCGCGGCCAAGCTGGTGTCCACTTCGCAGCTCAGGCAGGACTTCTCGCTGGGCGTGGAGATTGCTCGCAAGAGTTGCATTCTACGCCGCACCTAGGACAATCCCTTCACCCACTACAGCCCACGTCAGCAGCACCTACGCTCATGGAAGCCCTCATTGCGCAGCCCGCACTGCCTCATTGGCTTGTCGCGGCTCTCAAGGGAACTCGGCGTCTCTGGACCTCTTCTCCCACGCTGTTCCTTCGAGGCCAGCTCCATGCGCTCTGGAAGCTGGTGCGGCAGGGCTTGAAAGAGGGCACATCGCCCGGCCTGCAATCCAGGTTGGGCTGGACCTCGAATGATGCGCCAAGAAGATTCAGAACTCAGGATTGGGCCAGCAAGGCCGGTCCGGGAAGTAGGCGGAGCTTGTCAACGAGCACTGCGCCAGCTCTTCCGCGGATTTTGAACGTGCCTGGCACTGCTTTCAACAAGAGGGAATACAACACGCGTCCTAGACGAGAAGAGGAGCGCAAGGAAAGCAAATCCGATTCCGAAATGAATTTCAACAAGCGGGTAAACAGATCGTTCAGGAAACTCTTGATCCTTTCCGGCATCATGGTTCCGCTTTGCTTCTACCTCGGCATCAAAATCAGCGAGGTGAGGCACTCGGAGGTCAGGCCTGAGAGCACAGAGCTGGTGTTGGCGGAGAGGGCGACGGGCACAGGCATCTCGACAGCCGGCAGCACCGCGCAGCTTGAGAAGGCAACTGAGGCCTCACCGACATCGCTCGCGATGCGTGAAACCGAAAGCGGAAAACGCACTACCCTTTACCGGAATGCAGCTGCCGAGAGGGAAATTTACCACCTACAGCGCGAGCTTCAGGACGTCAATAGCAAGTTGGAGAGACTTAGCAAGCGAGATGGCTCGGCGAAGCTGGTCTGACGGCGATGTTTCAAGCGACTGTGGCGCGCTGCTGGCTCCATGGGACTGCAGTACTCACCAGTGCTTCTGCTCAACACGTATCACCAAGAACGAGAATTGCTGTTTCACCGAAATTCAGACAGAACCTGTGTGTAATCGACCTAATAATACCTTTGCATTGGTGTACAGAGCGACTCAAGTGCTAGGCAGTGCGGACCGCAGAGCGGGAAGGGGGGGGGGGGGGGGGGGGGGGGGGGGGGGGGGGGGGGGGGGGGGGGGGGGATCGAACCTCATCCTGTGACATGCGCGATGTCAGGTCGAGCGATTGTCGCGATTGTCCACAGTGCGATTAGAATCGCGGAGGAGGGCCTGGGTGCGCCGGGAAGGTGGGCATGGATGGTGGGGGGCCTGGAGGCAAGGAGTCGCTGTGGCGAGCAAGTGGCGATGCCAACGCATGTGAGTCTTTGCTATTTGCACCCGAGACTGAAAGCATGGCGCTGAGCCCGGGCGGCAAACCAAAGTGAGCCACGGCCTTGGGGCTCGCTGGAGTGCCCAACGTTGTGCCGGACCCAGTATTCGACGCTGTGCCATGGGAGCCGAGGGATCCGGCGTCTGCTTCATCTACGATGCTACTTGATCCGTCGCCATCGGGTACCCAGGCCGCATGCTCATTTGACGGACGGCCTTGGCGCGAGGAGTGGCCGCCACGCGATTCTGGAGGCGAATCTGTTCTGCTTGAGCTGCGATTTGCATGGGCCGATGATGAGTCGCCATTGAGCGCTGGCTTGCCCTTCCTAGCGATCAACTTTCCGATGTACTCGTTTGCGAATGTCTTCATCTTCGTCTTTTTTTCTGCTGTCAGCGTCTCCAACTTGCCCTCTGCAGGCGGCCAGGATGTATGCTTCATCTCCTTTGCGCAAACGACATCTGTGAGCTGTGGGACACAAAAGGCCGCGCAGGTCAGCCGATGCACAGGCGCAGAACGAGATTTGCAAAGTCAGTTCGCCGACTTACGTCTCGAGCATGCTTCTTGAAGACGTCGCGATCCAGCCTGTCAGAGTATTTGCTCATGCATTTGACAACGACTTCGCCGACCAGCTTTCGCAATTTCTTTTCTGGATCAGTGGACGAGGAATGATGCCTCGAGGATGCGGATGCCGATCCGTGTTTCCGTCGCTTGCTAGAACTTCCGTGCTCTCCATGGCGCTCCCTGTCGCCTCTGGAAGATCTCTTGCGTGCTTTGCGCTCTCGTTGCCTTTCCTTTTCTCTCTCACGTTCGACTCGAGCGACATCGTCGGAAAGTTGTGTTTGCAGCGCCGCGTCCGCATTGGCCTGTCTGATAATCTCCTCCAGGCTTTTCTGCCGCGGTTTGACCGGCGCTGGAGATGCATGTTCTGGTGTTCGAGGGGTAAAGGGCGATCCTTGCAATGCTCGCCTTCGAGGAGGAGGATGAATCGCAGGAGCGGCAACAGCGAGCGTGCCGAGGGGTCGTGGGAATAAAGAATGAAGAGACGTTGAGATTGCGTTGGGGGCTCGTGCATTGCTCCAGGCTACCGCAATCTCCTCGGACTCATCCGCTCGCCGCTGTTCCATCCAAGATGGGGTTTCACGCGTGGAATCGTCTGCGTCCAGAGGGACCTCTCTTCTGGCGATGCGATAGCTCAGCTCCAGTGCTTCCCACGCATCCAACAGACTTTGTGCGAGCTCGGCAATGTCCTTGTTTTGGTCGGACGTCAAATCTCGGACCGTGCTGTCCACGCCCGAGTCCACAACCTTGTTGCGCGCAATGAGCGGCCAACGAGCCATGCTCCCCATCACCAAAAGCAGAATTGCTCTGTCGTCCCGCCACTCCTCCATGATGGCCGCCATCAGAACGAAACCATGCAGCCTGACGAGCGCCTTCTGCACTGCGACGTCTGTTGTCATGTGTATGCGCTCCAGTAGCTTCTGCAAGATTCTCTTGTCCGACTGCGCTTGTCGAACTGCTGCGATCACTCGAGCGACTTCATGAGCCTCGATAGGTCGCATGACCGGCTGCACAGTCGTGATTTACGAGACGGGCAAGCAAGGATGTGAGCATCAAGAGACAAGAAGAGACAGGCAAATCGCTCGCAGTACGCACGTTGAAGTCTTCATCCAAATGCCTGCTCTTCTTTCGCCGCGAACCTTTTGCTTCCAAAGCATCCACCTCCTCGGCTATGCCAAGAGCATCAATGTACAGCTGGTCCATGCCCCCGATATCGGTCTGGGTCTTCCCTCCAAGCGTGCCAACGCAATTTGGCTCTCCACAGAAGCACTCTTGCGCGTCATGGCCGTATCGATCAACGTTGTAATTGAAAGTCAATTCTTCGCCAGCTGTGATGCTTCGCTGAGCGAAGATGCCCATCCGCATGTGCTTGCCAACGTGCCATTTTGCAACATAACAGTTTGGCGAGCAGCTATGATTTATGAACCGCGCTTTGCCGCCCTTTTTCGTGGCATCGAGGTACTGTCAGAGGAGACGTCAGTGTCAGTAGACCACTCCATCTTGCAGGGGCTTGATGGATGGAGCAGCAGTCCTTACCTCTTCTCGCTGCAGCATCATGAAGTAGAAGTGCCTGACACCTTCTTGGGCGTACTGCTGCATCCGCTTCATGAAAGTCTTGTGCTCGACGACCTCGCCAATATACTCGTATATAAACGCGTCGCTACAAGTTGAAGAGGCACAGCGATCAGTGAGGGGCTGATCAGACGCTTTTGGCTGATTCAATCGCTCTCTATACACGACTCACGCGGGCAAATCATTGGCTGCGCGCAAGCCAAAGCCCTTCTTTTCGGTTTGGACGATTTCAATGTTGGCGTATTGCGCTCGTTGGAATCTGCGAGTGAACAAAGCCCACAGCGGTGTGCCGCGCATCAGCCACCAATCGACACTTTGTCAAGCGAGGCAGGCGCTCGTATACTGACCGCTGATTCTGACAATGCTCTTTGCATTGGCAATCTGAAGCCAGACATTCGACCTGCGTCAGGCGATTGATACAACCAGAGTCCTCGCTGCAGGCAACAAGTGCAGGGTCATCGCCTGATGCACCACGCCAAGCGAATTGGTGAGGACATGAGAGGGAAAAGATTCGCTCAGCAGCCCGAGTACGTGCGCCACTCCCACGCAACGCTGCGCAAACCCGCTACTCACCACTTCGATATCTACACTCGCAAACCATCCCTTCCTCTTGTCCTTTGCTCCTGCCCAGCTTTGCTCTCTCGTACCAGTTGCGCGGCAGCTCATCAAAAGTCTGCATGGCTTCCCACTCTGCCAGTGGCAAATGTTGTATGAGCTGAGGCGGCCTGGCGGGCTCCTTTGGTTGGCGCCTAGGTGCCTTGGATGGTCCTGAGGATGCGGCACTTTTGATGGGAGATGCTGAAGAAGATGCTGTCGACTGATACGGCTCTGCCTTGGGCTCAAAGGACAAGGAGCGCGAGGAGGATGCGCTGGAGCTGCTCTCGCTCGCGCTCGACCCTACGCTCGCTGAGTCCTCATGCTCGTCCCACGCAGGCGCCTTCTCGTCGTCGGATGGCAACAAGCCATTCTTGTCGTCAACACTGGCATGACTGCTGTGCGCAGAAGGGGTTTGAAAACGCAACTTGGACCTCTTTGGCTTTTCGCTGTCGGACTCTTCTTTGACAACGAGCTGGGCTGTGGGCGCGCACGACCTCATCTCCACCTCGTCAGGTCGCGATTCCAGAGCTCCTGCCGCAGCGCGACGTTCCTCTTCTGATGATGTTGGCAAAGCAGGACTCATCTTCTTCTGTCCATTGCCCGAACCACAACAAGCCGAATATAGAGGAGAGACGCAAGCCCCCCGTGTGTCCTTTGCCTCTGGTCAGAACCGCTGCTCCTTTCCTGCTTAAGGTGGCTGGGGATAAAAAGGGACTTATGGTGGGGGTGGGGTGGATGAAGCCTGTTCCAAGCGCTTGCAAAAAGCTGTGAGATCGAGCGCAGGATGTACGATACGAATTTGGAAGCGTGAGGAATGAGCAAAGGTATGAAGATGGTGGGCGACTACTCTTTGACTCCAATAAGCGAGCGAGGGGTAAAGGTAGGCATCAGGCCGCAAAGAAACGTGACTTTTGCACCAAACGCGACAGGCCTGGCCGCGTCGTGCGTCATGTGAGGCACCCAACGCGCGCGGTGCACGCATGTCGCTCGCTGATGCGCGGGCGTGAAGGTCCCAGTCGTTTCACACTCGCCATCTGCTGCGAAGGGGTCCGCTGCGTGCCTTGGATCTTCGGCTTTCCAATGAGCAGCGAGCGTAACATGCGGATTTCCAGATTCACCACTCCATCTCTCGATGCTTTGCCCTGACATCACCGAGAGGCACAGTGGAGAGCGGATATAGATGCGATCCGCATCACTGCATGACCCACTCTGCTCGAGACCGAAGCAGCCGAGCTCGTCGAACCCGGCAGAGACTCTTCATTTCAACGCAATGATGATGCTCATACGATTGCATCTCCAAGCATGGCAAAGTACACTCGAACGTGGCGAAAGCGGAAGGACACAGGGACAGACGGAGCAAAGCAGGCTGTTGGTGCTGCACATTCTAGATGCTCACAGCAGTCAGCTCAGTGGAGCCATCTCGCAACGAAACGCGTTGCCAGGGCTTTGTCCAGCACAACTGCATTGGCCAAGAAAGGCTGCGATTCGATCCGAATGAGGCCCTCGGATCAGTAACACGCTAGACGGCGCCGCACGACCGTGCATGACTCACTTCCATTTCGCCTACTTTCAGCGTTACGTGGCGGTCTGCACTCGCCATCGCCTCGTAAGTATCGCTGAGCTTGAGGGCAGGTATGTCGCTCAATTTAGAGATGAGCTCATCCTGCTTCAGCGAAGCGCTGGGACGAAGTGCTTGGAGACCCTTCAGCCACTCTCGATAGGGCAGCACTTTGGCGACCGGAAGCGTCGGCGCGAAAGATTTTTCGATGAGACTTGCCGGAGCTGACTTTGGATTGATCAGATGTACCACGTTGGTGGAGCTAGCAGAAGTGAAGCCAGGCGCACTGGGCGCGCTGGCGTAGCTCAAGATTCCGACTGCGGTATCGTTCACTTTGATCCAAGCAGAGAACGCGTTAGCTGTGCAAGGAACTTGAGCGCAAGAAGGCTCTCACTCACTCGAAATCCAGTCCACATCACCCAGCTCAGGACCTGTCGGCAGACTACCCAATGCCTCGGGCGTGGCCGAGCGGACAATCGACGGCCACCATTCGTCGGGATTCCAGACTCCAGTCCGATAGTCACCCATCAATTGGCCGCACCTGACCGACACTGCGTGTAGACCAGGAATGGTTCGGACTGCTTGGCAAACCAGCTTCTCTCCTATGAGCTTGCTCTCCTGCTCAAATAGTGACGGGGCGTTCAGTAAAGAGCCCAATTGCCGCACGTCGCAGGAGGTTTCACTCACGCCGTAGCCGCCCGACGCCCACTCTAGGGGCACCTGGGTAGACTCCTCGATGCGGACGGTCTCTGTAGGATTGCCGGTAAGAGTCTGTTTCACCGCTGCTACAGATGAGAGAAAGACCAGCTTGGCAGACTCTATAGCTGCCAATCCAAGCAGGTTCACAAGGCCCGCGATGCTCTTCTCGAAGCTCGAGAGCGGCAGATCAAATCGCACCGGCCAAGCGTTGTGAACTATCAAGCCCAGGCGATGACCTTGCAAAGCATCCTGAAATTGTTGGATGGTCAGATCCCAAATGTTGCCATCCACAAAGGTGAGCTTGTCTGACTGCGCTAGCGTCTGATCCATGGCGCGTTCTTCGAAAGCTGCGCTTTGGCGCTCGCGACCACTGGCATTTGAGGCATGCTTAGCCCTGTTGACGCAGATGATCGTCGCGTACTGCTTGTCTTGTAGTAGTTGCTCCACAAGTATACAGCCCAGACCACCAGTCGTGCCAGTGACCAGCGCCGCCATCGATTTGAACTTGCTTTCGGGTCTCCTACCGAGCTCGGTGAAGGGCTTCAAGCGTGCCTCCAAGTCTCTGCGGAAGTGACTCAATGTGTCGTGCGCTTGCTCCAAAGACGATGTGGTCACGGTTGTGGCATCGCCTTCGACCAGCCGAGCGACGGCGTGCTTTCGAAAGCAGAGCGAGGAGCGAAAAGGTTAGTCATCATCGCGCTTGCATGGTCGCGAGACATCGTCCTCTTCCAAACTTACCACAAGCTTTTGAGGAGTAGCATTGTCAAAGGCGAAGCTAGCAGGGATTGCCCGGTCTAGCTGTTCAGAATCGGTGGATCGACCATTCGCCAACCCTTGGACATTGTGGCGAACGGCTCGAAGCACTGCACCACGGATCAGCGATGACCTCAGAGAGTCCAGGCCAAGGTCGAAGAGGTCGCGAGACTCGGTCAATTCGGCGACGTCGACACCGAGAACTCCAACCAAGGTCTTCTTGACAAACTTCTCGACATCCTCCTTCGTCTTCAAGGTGATGTCGCTCTCTCCCGGTCCGACTAGAGGTCCGGTATCTCTTTCGTAGACTTGAGCCACCTCATCTGCGTACAGCTGCAACGCTAGCTTCTTTTTCACCGTGCCCTTGTCTGTCTTTGGTAGTGGTTTGCTAGGGGTCGCGAGCAGGATTCTTGACGGCTGAAAGAAGGCAGGCTTTCAGCATCTTAATCAGCAGATCCAGATCGGATCGAAAATTGCAGATGCTCACAAAGACCGTTGCAAAAGCCGGCTGCTCGCGATTGACACTGTCTACGAGCTTCATCAGCTCTACGAGGTCCGCCTCGCTCCATTTGCTGGCGTCAGTCGTCTCAATCAACAGCCCAGCTGACGATTTGCCATGCCCAAAGATGACGGCGGTCTGTACGGATGGGTGCTTGCAAGCCGCCGACTCGAAAGGCAGAGTCGGCACATTTTCGCCATTTGAAAGGATGACCAAATCTCCGATCCTACCGTCTAGCCTGATGACAGAGTCTGGAGCGTCGGGATGTCGTTCACATAGATCTCCCGTGTTGCAAACACCGGCCGAGGTCTCGAACGGCAATGGAACTCGACCCGTCGACTTGACCACCAGCTCAAATAGCTCTTTCGATTGCGTAGCTTGCGTTGGTGGGGCAGGCTCGAAAATGTAGTCGAACTCGGAACGAAGAGTGATCCATGTGCCTCCGGCATCTCTTTGCGATTCCGGCGCTAGCTCGTGGGCGCCCGCGACGGCGCCCTGTTGGGATCAGATTTTGGTTCTGAGTTAGTCGCGTCGCCTTGACACCACTTTGCTCGCTTCAGCTCACTGTTTCTGTCAGACCATAAGCGCTGCAGAGCTTGACCCCATTCTTGGCGAGCGTTTCTTGACTTTGTGGTCCAAGCGGCGCCCCGCCGTACCAGATTGCCTTGCACTTAGCCAAGGCCGCAGTAGCGGCAGCATCAATACTCATTTCGTCCAGCTGGGAAGGGACAATCAGAGCACGATCCGCTCTGCCACTTGTGAGCAAATGCGTCAGGGTAGAGACTGGTGGAGGAGGTCCAGGAGCGGGTGCCAAGGAAATGGCACCGATGGTCAATGCTGAGAACGATGCGCAAAGCAGGCATTGAGGAGAAATGAGAGACAAGCCTTTCCGATGAGGTCACACGAAGCCTTACCGAGGATCGGTCCGATAATCCAGCCGATAGCCTGCGCAAAAATCTTCGAATAAGCTTTGACCAGCATGGCGTATCTGCGCGCGCGGGTCTCTCACGTGGAAGAGTGGCGTTCCGGAGAAGAACCTTGAGCCCTCAAGATCGGCTTGAGTACTGGCATAAGCCGGATCGCGGTACCACCCCGCTTGAACCATGAAACTCCGGTGGGTATACTTGGCAACTTTCGGGAGTCCCGAGCTTTTGGTCACGGATAAGAGATGAGGATTGAGTATTAGCCAGCACCTGGACGAGCCTTTCATTCTAGGTGGCTCACCTTCCGCTGGTATGCAACAAGAGAATTGTTCGATCGTACTCCTGCTCGAGGAGCTCATCGAGGTCGTACATGAATGCAGGAGAATGCTCGACATTCGCGCTCGAGCCGGCTGTTGCTGCGGCAGTAGGCAAGGCCATGACATTTATGACCGATTCGCCCGCCACAGCAACCACGCTGCTTTGAAGCGCTTCGGAGACTTTGCCTGCCAGCAAAGCGAAAGGCGGCGCATACAGCAAGTGTGTCACGCCTCTATGCGTCTGCAGTAGCGCTGCAATGGTATCTGGAGGAGCACGAGGCGAAAGAGGAAACACCTGCGCCACAGCAAGCCAAGTCAGCATTTTGCAGACTCTGCAATTTCTCGACGGTGCAATCCGCTTGCTCACAGTGCAGCCCATCTTGATGATGGCAAAGTAAGCGGCCGTTTCTGCCTCTGTGCTTCCAGCCAAAGTGGCTACGACAGGCACAGACAGACTGCCATCGCTACCGCCTAGCGTGGTGATCTTTGTCCGCAAGGGTAGACCTGCGTCGATCAGGACCCGCACGTAGTTGTTTACTAGCTCTTCAAATGCCGAGTACGTAGTGACGTGCCATTCCCCACTTGCCGCTCGATAATCTTCGCGAAAGGTCGTCGTTGCATCATCTCGGGCCCTCACTGATAGCAATGAGGGCACCAAGATGGGCGTGTAGCGGACGTCTGGAACCGGCATGATGGATGTAATCCTAGGAAACGATTGAGGACCAATTATGTGAGGCTGGCGAGCGTGAACGGGTCTCTTGCCGCTTGGTCTTGGCTTCGATGTCCGAGGACAAACTCGCTCTATTTATACCTCTTGATCACTCTGACAGCTCATGGGGGATCATTTGAGCGTGTGGAGTAAGTGAAACAAAACTGCGCGCACCATAGACTGCTCCTATTCCTCGTCGGCCGGTGTCCCTGCTATAACTTGATGCGAAGCGTGAGGGCCTTTAGGATGAGCAATGCATGGAAGAGTGAGAGTGGCGAGCGTCCCTCACCATCCAGGTCATGCACAAGTCTTGAGTGAGAGTCAAGTGTGGCTGGCTCAATCAAGAATAGGGTTCGGCTTTACTACGCGCCAACTCACCCGCAGCTGCAGTCGTGAGTCTTGAGTCGCGGTTCGAATCATTTCAAGATTCACGTTCGTGCTGATTGTGCACTTGCTGATTGCTCATGCATGTCACGTCATGTGCATGGACTAGTCAGGCAGTCGTGAGTCAAGTATGATTAGTCGTCACGAGTACGTGTGTGTGGTTTCCGCGTCCGGCCGGCAACGCAAAATAACACGCAACACGCAACCGCAAGCCGCGCTTAGCGGCGGAGCTTGCAGATCCGCCAAGGCACAAGTCGGCCGAAACTCTCGATCGTGACTCGTGACTCACGACTTACGACTTTTGACTCAAACTCGATCCTGACTCTTGACTCATCAGACTCACGACTGCGGATGCCATGCAGCAGCAGCTGATGTTGACGCGACTGTCGTTGGCTCCGACACGTAAAGCTGATGACGTGAAGGGCGGTGCCAGCCGCGGTTGTCGATGCTGCTGTGCAGAGGCTGGACCGCATGCTGTACCGCCGGCATACACTCACTACACTCACTACAACTGCCCCGCAGCACTCGCACTTCATTATTTCTATCACACACAGTCAATGAGTCAATTTGCGTCTGTCAGCGTGAATCTTGACACCTCACGGTCTCACCACGTAAAATATCAACGACATCATTCATTGAGCTCCTGATGAGTCAAAGTGGCATGAATGCTGACGCATCCATCAGGCACATGCTTACGATCGCACCTCATCTAGTCCGACTATCTGCGCTCGCTCGATGGAGCCGAATCGTGAATCATTGATGGATCATGTAAGAAGGTGTTCCGCCGAGCCATCAGCTGTTGCCAACGCATAACATCGCGTCTTGTCCTGGTTGAACTTGTCTCTGTGACTCAAGGTTGTGCTTGGTTTCCGGCTTGATACCGATCACCCACGTATGTTGTAGAGGCGAGTCGCGGTCATGCACATCACGTAGCTTAATTCAATCGTAAAGGGAAATCTGACAAATCGTGAATGTCCGATTTAATTTGCAGCACAATCGATCGGCCCCAGACAAGATTCCATAACTCGAGGTGGATGACCGTGCAGGTTCAGTCGAGGAGGCCTCTGTCAGGACACGAGCCAGAAATTAATCGTGATCTTGCAAGCTTACTCGACTTTGTTCCTATCCGACTGGCTTGATCACCGACTCGATATCATGGCTACAAATGTTATGATCACAATCGTGAACCTTGACGAAGGCTACATCAGCCGATCAGCAATTCACGTGATCGTTCATCATCCACGAATTGTCCAATCGTGAATCGTGAATCCCATGTTGAGCGTTAGCGTCACGATGGCAGACCTCTACTGTGACGAAGACCTTTATTAAGCGTCTTGCACATCCTCAGCACGCGCTTACTGGCTCACAAGGTCACGGTCACGAGCTCTGCAAAGCGCGAGGGCTAAGCAGCGCAGCCTTGAAATTGAGCTGCTGAGGTCTGAGGATGCTTGTCGAATCAAATTAAATGTCATCGCGACGGCGCGGCAGGAGCGCGTGACATCTCCGCGAGCGTAGAGTGTCGAGTCGCGGATACTTGAGTTGCAATCGTGAATAATCAAGCGGTGCGCACGTGCGGCTCACTAATAGCGCAGTCATAGTGGCTGGATACCTACATGGAACGAAGACTCAAGAGTAGTCTTTGTAAACGTAGTCAAAGTGGTGAGTCAAGATTGTGGATCGCGAGTCGACCAAGTCTCACACCCCATGGCATGCACTTGATTAGTATATGAAGACGGGCCCGGCGGAGCCGTGAGTAGCCACACGCAGCGCGCCGAGTTGAGGCGGTGCGCATGCAGCAGCGGGGTCACCATGCGCGGTGGCGCAGCCATATCCCGTACCGGTATACAGTCGGAGTCAACTCGCGCAACACTCTGACTCAAAACTCAATCACGAATTCAGTTGACTAATCTTGAATTCAAGATTCTTGATTATATACATCGCGACGCACGGAATCTTGAACCGGACAATCTGCGGCCTATCTGAATAAAGAGGCATGTTCGTGATTTGCATACCGGTACCGTACACACAAATGTACGGCACACGCACAACTCACAATCTTGAATCTTGAATCTTGAATCTGACTACTGACGGCATGCTTAAGCAAGAATCTTGAATCGCTGGCTTCGCTAGCTGTTTCAACAGCCTAGTCTACGTAAAGGGCTCCATCCAGAGAGGCCGAGTGTGGCAAAGACTCAAAACTCATCACGACTCTTTTGTCTTTGCGCTGTTCCACCCTACATAGCGCTCGAGCAGCTATACACGCTGGCTGCGACTTGGCTTTTTGTACCTCAAGCTTAGAACGACAAAGCGGC
This sequence comes from Ceraceosorus guamensis, assembly GCF_003144195.1. Taxonomy (NCBI): domain Eukaryota; kingdom Fungi; phylum Basidiomycota; class Exobasidiomycetes; order Ceraceosorales; family Ceraceosoraceae; genus Ceraceosorus; species Ceraceosorus guamensis. Next base: position 156,748 of record NW_020290018.1, read on the forward strand.
TCGACTTAGGACTTAATTGAGATACAGCTTCAGGAGTGGTTTCGGTGTCGCAGCGTCGTTCGCTTCATGCAGCCGCAGGGGCCTGCGGGCGCCGGGTGGGGGGGAGCGTTGTTAACTCGGGACAGATAAGGTGATTTACCGTCGTATCCATGATTTGATCTACGTGATGGTATATGCGCGAGCAGCTGCTGGGCGCGAAGGGTGGGTGGGAGGCGCTGAAGCAGTCTCGCGCCTCACGCATTTGTGAGACTATCCGGCCCGACCGCAACACGCCGCGACAGTCGTGATGAGTGCATATACACATCAGCAGTCGTGATCAAGTTGGGATCGTGTGTCCGGTGCTGGTGACCGTAAAGATACACACGCAGCAGTCACAGTCGCGATCGAGTCAAGCGAAAAGTTGTGAGCGAATCTGAATGACCTGCAGACTGCCTCTGCCCAAGCAGCAGCAGCAGCAAAGCCCCTACGCATCGGTACGGCAGGTCAGTCGTGAATTTTGAGTCTGATGAGTGTGCGTGCGGATGTGATGTGTACCTGGACTGGTACCGGTCCGTGACAGCAGGCATCCCATCTGCTGCAGCGAAGCGCACCTTCAGCTCCGCTCATGACACTAGCGCGGCCCTGCAGCAAGGCGATCCGCCATGCCGCAACTCTGCCCGCAAACGCGACACTCGTGACTGATGATTAGCCCTCACAACTGAGCGCGTGTCCCCTCCGTCGGCGAACTTCCCGCTCGCAATTTTAAGGTCCCTATCCTCCTTCCCGCCTGGCTGAATCGATCGCAAACTCGTGACTGAGACTTTTGGTGGCAACAGCTTCCACTACTGTAGTAGTAAGGCGCGCTACAGAAGGGGCTTCGATCAATTCACCCTCGAACCCGCGGATCCCACCCTTTTCACTACTGTGGGTCAGGTCCTAATTACCCCTGCAGCAAGACTCGACGATTTCCACTGCTCTACACCTCCGCATCCTGGATCGGCTCGCCCTCGCAGTCCTAATACTAACACGGGCAGCGCATCCAGAGAGAACCTTTTTCTCCTTCCACGTCTCCCTTCTCTCGCTCAAAGACACCAACACACCTTCGGGCGCAGCACAAAGCATCCGACGCTCGCTCCATTGGAGCATCTGCAGGCTAGCCATTCACACCATTCGTCCTGTGCTGCATTGCAGACTGCCAAGTCAGCGGGGCTCACAGCCCAAGCTAGTCGGGCTAGGTAACGCCTTTGCATCCAGCCTGTCGAGCAAGGATGTACACTGGTCGATATTCAGCCACGTCGGTCACCAGTGGACGGGGTGAGAGCAGCGCGAGTGCCTTGTTTCCTTCGCAGCGCAAAGCGGGCTCTCATTCAACACGACCACAGACTGCCAGCAGCATCGAGAGCAGGTGGACGAATGGTTCAGGAACGCACAACAGGGGCTACTCGCCCATGTCTACGGATGTGGATGAGGACTCATCTTCGGCTTCGATCAGGCATGCGCACAGATCACAGCATGCAAACACCTTGTCACCAGTAGACCGGCGCGGGTCTTGGGACACCTCTTCTAGACTGTCAGACGAAGCCAGCTCTTCTCGTGCTGCGAACAGCCCCGGGCTCGATCCCAGACGAGAGCGCGAGCTACCGCCTCTGCCCCCGCCAAACGATGACAATGACGACGATCCTCGAGATAGGAACAATGCATCGCTATACTCATCTCAAGACTCGACTATCATTTCGCAAGATCGCTTCGGCAACCCGACATTCCAGAAGCGTGGCAAAGTGGCCATGCGTGCGGCTGGACAGGAAGCGATGAAAATGGGCGCCGGGTTGCGCAAGCTGGCGGGCAAGGCAGGTGCTGCTTCTGTAGCCTCTGCTCAACGATGGCGGACACACTCTCGACCTGATCAGCCGCCGTCGTCTATGGCAACGCCCGAAAAGACTACCAGTCGAAGCGGGTCAGGTGGAGGAGGTGGAATCAGCAGCGGGTTGCGAAGGCTGAATGGCCTCGCGTCCAAATCTGCAGTCGACCTGACTTGGTCCGAGCAGCGCAATAAAGCGCGCAATCGAAGTGCACAGAAGACCATAGAGGTCCCAGAATGGGATGCTTCCTTGCCACTTTTTAGGGACGACGCCGGGATAAGCCTTCCTACGAACGTGAAGCACAACGTGCATGTAGATGTCGGCCCGATGGGTTACACTGGTCTGCCAGCCTCTTGGGCTGATACTTTGGCACAATGCGGCATGGACGCGGAGGATGTCAGGGCGGACCCAAAGGGCGCAGCCGATTTGATCCGCAAGCATACTGCTTACTACGTCCAACAGGAGGCTCAGCGAGGTCAAGCGCCGGAGACGACGCGCGAGCTGCTGCGATCGCGGCTCGGGGACTATGAGGACTTGCACAGCGCAATCAGCACTCCTGAAACGGAAGAGTGGGACCAGTCGTTTGCTGACAGACAAGGTGCTGGTTCGAGAACGAGCAACAACGATGTGCGGCAAAGTATGTCGACCACCTACTCGAGCGTCTTGAATCGCGGTTGGGCGACGAGCCCCTCTTGGGACGACGCCCCTTCGATGCCGTCTTCGCCCAACAACCGGATAGAATCGTTGAGGCAGCCAAGCCCGGTCCTGCCCGAGGTAGGCAGCGATGAGGATTGGGGTGCCAATCTGATTGGTGCGTTGCCGCGTGGCCAGGACGCAAAGCAACGATCGCGCTCCGGCAACTCTATCAAAGGCTCCGCTCAGACTACGGCGCCGCAGCGCCAGATCTCTGCTGCAAATGCACCGACGCGGCCGCTCGGAGGCAACGCGCTCCCGGTCTCTCCTGAGGACGACATCAAGAACGCTCAAATCTCAACAGCGAGCAAGGCTCTGACCGGAAAGCCTCGAGCCTTGCGAATGTCCGAGCTTGCTAGTCGGAGAGATGCATCCCGTCCAGGGACAGGACAAAGCAGCAGGCCGGGAACAGCCGATACGCAGCGCGCAGCAAGCTCTGCTGGCCACGGCATAGCTGCCTCGGACGCATACGCAGGGTCGGACTCGAGTCACTCGCAGACCAGCTCATGGCTTCACTTTTCTCAAAATGGCGGAAAGGCCTTGCAGGTGCCTCAGGTTGCCGAAGCTCAGCCTCGCAGCGCTCCCGCTTCTGCTGCGGCAAGGTCCATCGCGCCGAGCATCTCTCCAGCCCTTTTGGCCGCGAGCGGCGGACGCAACGGATACCAAGCCCATGTCGCGCCACTGAAGGGTTCCAACTTCACTTTGCGCAATCTCAATGCTACTCGTTCGACTCCTTCACTCCACCAAGGCAGTGTAGCTTCAAGCCCTCCTCCACCGCTTCCTGTCTCTGCAGCTGCGGAAGGGTTTTACGTACCAAAAAGCGCAGGGATCCGTGCTTCGGGCGCGAGCCGCGTCTCCAATGGCAGTTCAGCCCACAGCGAAGCCGTTATTGGGCCAGCCCTCGTTGAGCGCAGGCAGCAGTCGGGCCAGTGGAGCTCAGCTCGGACGCGAAGTCGCGCAGGTAGTCTCGCCAGCAGTGTAGAGGCCTCCCATTCGGACTCGCACCACAGCGCGGAGCCTTCCGGACCACCACAAAGCCTAAGAGAACGACGCGGAGCTGGATCGCGCATACATCCGCCCAGCGCGAGGAAGCGCACCAGCAACGGACTGGTGAGCAGTGACGATCAGCAATCCCCATCGCCCGTCTCGCTGAGGTTTACGCGTCCGGATGGCGGCGCCGAGGCTCTTCGGCTGAACGCCGTCGAGACAAAATCAGATTTGCCTTCTGGCTCAGGCTGGCTGGTCTTTCCCGGTCAGGTCCCCAAGTCGCCTCACACTCCTCTCAGCGCACGCTCGCGACAGGGCTCTAAAAGCTCCACCTCCTCGGACACGCGAAAGTTTCCTGTGGAACCTGCTCCGGTTGTCAATGCCACTCGAGGTTCGCGGCGGTCTAGCAAAGCCGACAGCGCAGATCACCCGCCTGTACTGCCCCCGAAGGACTCAGGTGCGCCAAGCACTCCGCAGCGCTCGCCTGCTTTTGCACCCCATGATCGATCCGTGGCCGCTGAGGCCGATCTGACGAACGGACTAGGCGAGCGTTCAACCGCACAGCGCAGCCCAATTACGCCTCCACGATCTCGAGAGCCGCCTCCTTCGTCTTGGGGCACCACCGGGTCTCGTCCCAGCGGCAGCGCTCACGTGCCGAAGCTTTCTGTCAATCTGCGGTCCGGAAAGCTGGGCGGAGACGCGAGCGATAGGCAAAGCCGCGGATTTTTGGATGACTGGCTGTTCAGAGGGCTGGGCGACGCGAGCTCGACGTCTGCGGCGCAAAATTCGGCTAGTGCGGAACCAGCAGAGACTCGCATTCGCTCGTTGCCTCCAGTGTCTCACGACGACACAGCAGCGCATATTCCCAGTGCGTTCGAGTCGGGTGATGAAGGATCTGAGACAGGCGAAGGGACGCTGGGGCGAAGAGCGTCCATCTCAAGTCTTCCAGAGACGGAGGCAGGATTTGATGCTATGCGATCGCGCGCGGCCTCCCCTTGGGGCCCTCCAGCGGCTGATCAGGAAGCGCTCGATGCGGCTGCAGCTACTAGACCCAGCAGTCGGACCAGCCGTCCAGGCAGCCGTGCCAGTCAGTCTTCGAGATCCGGCCGCCACGGCTCTAGGCGATATGCAGGACGGCGAAGCGAGGATGCCAAGCGCTTTCCCATGTCGACGCACTACGCTTCAGGAGTCTTCGAGCACGAAGGCTTTTCTTTGGATGCTGAAGGTACTAGCACCTTTGCCGACCTCATGCGTCAACGACGTAGCTTCGATCTGGATGACATGATGCCGATCCAGCTGGCCTCGAGCGATCCCGTACCCCCCGTGCCCCGCCTAGACGCCGACAAAGACAAGTACTCTCGTCGATCGAGGATGACCTCGAAAGACGAGCTCAGCGACTCCCCCGCCAACATGACGAAAGTCCTTCCTGAACTCGAAGTCGAGGCGGAGGAGAAGGATGTCGGCGTCCGTGCTAGCCTGAGCACCTCGAGCCCCGGCCCTGACATGTACGCGTGGCTGCCCGTTGCATTGAGGCATCTTGGTGAGTACCACGGGGCCATGCTCTTCAAAGCGCATTGGACTTGCGTACACGCTCACCTTTTTCACTATCTATTCAGGCCCATTCCTGCGGGGAGAAAATACTTCCACAGTATTCGGCGAGCTGTCAAAAATCGGCGAAGGGGAATCGGGAGACGTCTATTCTGCCTCTCCGCTGCGAAAGGGCGGAGGGCCGGTTGCGATAAAAGTGATTCGAGTCGAACAGAGCACAGCGGAACGGGACGGCATGTCGAGGCTAGGACAGCTGGACAAAGAGCTCGCTTTGTGGAAGCAAAGTGGGCACGCCAACGTGCTTGGTTTGCACGATGTCTACTACTCCGCAGATGGCGTTGCGCCGGGCATTTGGGTCGCTCAAGATCTCATGTCGATGTCTCTTGCCGACATTATCGCGCTTCGCCCTGCAGGCATCGAGCTTTCAGAGTCCTCAATGAGTCGAATCGTCCTGGACGTCTCTGGCGCTTTGGACTTTTTGCACTCGAGAAACATTGTTCACCGCGACGTGCGTTCTGACAACATTCACCTCGATGCGGAGGGGATTGCGAAGCTGGCCGACTTTACGCATGCGGCCCAGCTTGCGCAGAGTCCAAGCCCTCTTAGCAAGCGCACGTCGGTGATAGGCACAGCATACTGGATGGCTCCAGAGGTGGTCAAGGCGGAACCGTATGACACCTGCGCGGACATTTGGTCCCTTGGAGTCGTCATATATGAAATGATTGAAGGCGACCCGCCTCGAGTAGATTTTCCGGCGCTGCGTGTGGGTACATCTCGTTTCGCTGACGTGCATGCACCATTCAGGGCGAATTGAGACCTCGGCTGAATTTCATCCCAATCGCGCTTCGCAGGCCATCACTTTGACCGCCAAGCTGGGCCTGCCACCATTGACATCACCAGAGAAATGGTCCGCCGCGCTTCAGCAAGTGCTGTCTTGGTGCACCGAGATGGACCCGTCCAAGCGACCTACGGCTGGCGCACTGGCTCCTGTGAGTAGGTTTACGGGGGCTATAGAGTAAGAGCGCCGATTTGCGACTTTGCTTACTCCGTCCTTCCCTCCACTTGAACAGAGCGATTTCTTATCGAAGGCTTGTCATCCTGCGCAGCTTGCCGCGCTCATCACGACGGCCCAAGCAGTGGAGGCGGACGCGGCTGCTGAGGAGGAGCTCGTAACGTCGGACGATGCGGATGACACAATGGATTTCATCGACGCCCATCTGCACGATCGTACTCGCGACTCTTGGGCCTCACAAAGCACTATTCAGGGATGAACAGAGTGCCCACTTATCGCGCACCTCTCGAAGAGCTATCTTTCATCTCTGGTCTCCTCACAACATCTTGCTATCGTTCTTTGCGCTGCTGTCTGCTGCAAACACACGTGTACAATATATGCTACTTCATCCCGCTGCGAACCCAAGCACTACTGTCAGAGCACACTTTTCATCTGCTAATTGCATACACGATTCATCCTCACGTTCATCAGAGGTCTGCTGTTGTGGCGGCAATCTTTGGTGTGGGCAAGGTAGGCGGCACGCCAGCTTGGCCAAGGTCTCCGCAATCGCTTGCACGATTGGAAAATCAGAGAGCTGTGGGCTACTGCGCGATTCGCGTCGCTGTTCGATCATGAAGACAGACCGAGCCGCCTGATGCTGTGTTCATCGAGTGGCGCGTGTCGAGCTCGACTCCAAGCGCGCTCTCCTGCATTGCGAATGCGCACGGGGTCCAGTCTTACCACGTCCGCAAGCAGTCGCGAGTCGAGTGTATCCATTCAGGGCTGTCAACCTTTTGTGAGAATCACGAATGGCGTGGCTCGTGCTTCGAGGACTCGGCGAGCGCGTCTGAGTGGGGGCCTGCGCGCTGGTCGTGCTTGGCAGCGATACACGTCTCGAATTGTGAGTACTACATGCGTTCACAAATCAAATCCCACTCTTTTGCCGCATACGATGGTGCTGTCGAAGGTCTCGGAAAGTCACGTACGACTTGCACGAGCGTCAGTGGCTTGGAAAGCAATCACATTGAGCGACGAAGCACTTGGGCGGCACGGAGGCCCATGCTGGGCTAGATTCGGACGTATCAAGATGGCGCGTGCGCGAGTTCCAATAGCATCAAGAGTGAGCACTGCCCGAAGTCGTAAAGGTGTGTATACCGCTCTTGCACTTTTGAACCACGAACGAATCGCTGAAAGGATATTCACATTAGGCCGCGGTAATAACCGATTGCTCACGGTCCCAGCTATAGCACCGATGGGTGGCCTCGCTGCATGCATGGGCACAGGGCGCCAAAATTTTGAATGAAGCTGCCGCGCGTGTTTGTACCTCGGTCGAGGAGGTGCTGCGTTCGATGAATGATGATGCTGAGAAAGCGGGTAACGTGAGCCAAGTCGCGTCGCGAGTCATGTTGAGCAAGCTCTGAGCATGGGCCGCTCTGGTCTGCGCCTGTCTCGTGGTGTCCTACCACGGGCTTGAGGTGAAAGGGATCGAATGCGTGGATCCTCTGCTGATACAACAACAACAACTGATGAGAGGGCGCAAGAGAGCGTCGACCACAGCAGTCACCGTAATTGCGGCGCTAGTCAAAGAGTCGGAGTCTCGAGTCGACGACCCGCAACGTACGCTGTGCTGTCCGCTTTGCGCTCGATCAGCGCAGCTTGGATTTCAGAATCAAAATTCAGAATTGTGGACGCGTTGAATCACGAACGGTATGCAAATTCGAGTCTGGCTTTATTTAAATCACGCACCATTATAAATCGTCCCAAATTCAGTTGTCACTAAAAGATTCGGATAGGCCAGAGCATTTGAAATCAATCATTCAACCCCTGCAGTTCCGCCATCAACCTTACAATCAAGAATACTCAAGACAACACTAGCGCACAGGTCAAAAGTCGAAACGTGACCTCGACGCCAGCAGGAGACTGTGATGCAGCTTAATCAAATTTGATTTAAGCGCACGGCCGGTGTATTGCAAGCAAGCAGCTCATGATGACCTGCATCGCCTCGACCACAACAAACACCAAACTCAACCACTCACCGACAGCCATCCGAGCAAGCCAAGTACCCGAGTGAGAACACCTCACTGCTCCATTCCGAGTCAGTAGTCCTTTGGCAAGTGGAGCTCAGCCATCAGGGGTGCTCGCCAAACCTGACCTCGGGGCCGCGAGGTACGAGAGACGCGCCCAAGCCGCGTGTTGGTTTTGCACCGTTTCGTCAGCTTATTCGAGTGTATAGAGCGACAACGCGCGCCCCTGACTCTGTGAGGTCGAATAGCATACACGAACCGCATGTCTCTAGTGCTGTGCTTTGGCACTGCAAGGCTCTCACAAGACCAAAAACGACACTGGACGACAACATTGGACCAGCATGCAGGGCAGCGCTGCGAACAACAAACACGAGGCTCCTTCGAGCACTTCCACCTCGAAGGCTCGCAGTATGAGTGGGGCAAGTGGTTCTCAATCGACTCAACAGCATAGCATCAAAGGCCCTTCCTCGACCACCAGCAGCCCTGGTCGCAGCGCAGGGAATGCCAGACCACGATCCTCATCGCGTCAGCACACGACTTCACAGGCCGAGGCGCCCAGACACAGCAGGGCAGGTGAGCACTCTGCAAGCGCAGATCAGGTTCTAGGCGGTGCTGCGCATCTCTCTACCAGCGCAAAAGCGCGTGCAGCAGTCAGTGGACCAGGTCGATTACCTCAGAGAAGGGCTTCGCACGACTCTGGCCAGCCTCAACCTCGCCTTGCAACTGCGGGCGCCTCGAGCAGCCATTTGCCTGCATGGCAACAAGCGACTTTGGCCCCTCACCATGCGCAGCAGATCTTTTCGTCCGTACACGGACCACCGCGAACGCAAATGAACGGTAGCGTGGGTACTTCCGTTCCTGTCGCGGCGATGTCCAGTCGGTCTACCAGTGGCGGCGCGCGAGGAGGAGCTTCCTCCAGATCAGTATCTGGCGGTTCCAACAGTGGCGCAGCGAGCAGCTACTCTCCCGGCTCTATCGCATACCCTCAAACTCCCCCATCTTTCGCGACCGAAACCTCAAGTGGCTTTGGAGCTGGAGATGCGACGCTCAATCCCGCCCTTAGTGGCCCTTTTGGGTCCACGCCGCTGCATTACAGTGGAAGAGCGGCTTCTTTGCCTGGTGGATCGAACGGCAGATCACAGGCGAGCACGTCTGGTTTTCATCAGATGAATGGCATGGCAGGGAGCGATGCTGGAGGTGCGGGGTCGCATACCGGATTGGGTCTCGGCGGCCTTGGGAGTTCGACCGCAGGTAGCGGATCAAGCGCAGCAGCAGCCTTGGCTGTGTTGGCTCAGCAAAATGGTCAGCTAGCACAACAGCTGGCTGTCATGGGAGGGTACTTACAAAATCAAAATGCCGCAGCAGCGATGCAGCAGGCTTATGCTCAGCAGTGGAATGCGGCGCAGCAACTGTCGTACGAACGGCATACGGCGGAGTTGACGAATTGCATCATCGCATTCTTGAGTCCCATCTTACCTACGGAAGAAGAGTACCGGATCAAGGAGGCCACAAGGAGGCAATTGGAGCGACTTGCTGGCAAAGTCAGTCCGGGCGCTAAGCTGTTGGCATTCGGTAGCATGGCGAACGGATTCGCTCTCAAAAATTCTGGTGAGCTTGAGGCGTCGGCTTCTGTAAGGAGGATGCACGCTCCGATTCGCTGATTGGAATTGCTGCATGACCTCAGACATGGACTTGTGTTGCTTAATCGGCAAAGACGAAAATGGCAAGACACCAGAATTTAATGCGTCTGAATTGGTGGAGACGTTGGGCAACTTAATACGGCAAGGTACGCGTCAGGAGGTGTTGAGCGCCTTGGTGCACAGCCTTATGCTTGATTCCTTGTTTTCCTCACGCAGAGACAGACTTTACAGTCATGCCTCTTCCCAAGGCTCGCATACCAATAATCAAAATTAGCAGGCGTGAGTATCTTGTCGCTCGTTTCTCCTACTCTGCCAGGTCTTTGCTCACAGGTCGCCCTTGTGCAATCGCGCTTCCTGCCAATGCAGCGGCGAGCGCCGAGCTCCCTTACGAAATTTCTTGCGACATCGGATTTGAGAATCGCCTTGCATTAGAAAATACCCGTTTGCTCTTGAGCTATGCGATGGTCGACCCACCACGACTGCGCACTTTGGTGCTCTTCTGTAAGCGGCAATGTTTGCTAGGGTCACTCGAGAAAAGCTTTCAGCTGAAGCGCGTCCTCTTTCATGGTCATGTCAGTGAAAGTGTGGACGAAAAGGCGGAAGCTCAATTCGCCGTACACAGGCACGCTTTCCTCATATGGCTATACCTTGCTCGTCTTATTTTTCTTGACACACGTTAAGCGTGAGTGCACAATAAGGAGCGTCGTTGCGGACACACCCACTGATACTTCTCGTCTCCCTTTGACCTACAGGCCCATCTGTCCTCCCAAACTTGCAGAGAATCCCGCCGCCGAGGGTACTGACGCAAGAGGAGATTGAGCTGAATGGCCACAACATTTACTTCTACGACGATGTCGCCACCCTGCGGCAGGAGTGGGCCTCGCAAAATACTGAAAATGTCGGAGAGCTTCTGATGGACTTTTTCAGATATTTTTCGAAGGAATTTGCGTACAGTCGAGACGTGATCAGTTTGCGGACCGAGGGCGGGCTCGTACCCAAGGACGGCGATGCTTGGTCGGCAGAGGTGAGTCCAGTGAGATGATCGACTCCACATGGGCCAGTGCACTGATCCTCTTCGTCCTGTTGCTGCCGCCAGCTTTGTATTGAGGATCCCTTTCAAGTGGGCTACAATGTATCGCGCACAGTCACGAAGGATGGCTTATACACCGTAAGTCGTGCTCCTGCTTTCGCACCTCCTTGCCTATGCTCACTTCGCCTTGCTTTCGCACCCCCTTGCCTACGCTCACTTCCTGTTTCTCTCGTAAGATTCGAGGCGAGTTTATGCGTGCCACCAGGATTCTGACTAGCAAGCAAGGCCGAGTGTCGGTTGCGCTAGCCGAGCTATGCGAAGAACGAGAAGATATCATTTCACGGGCGCCCGACCTGCCCTACCGCCCTCGGCAAGGCAGCTACTACGCGCATGGCAGCGCGATACCGACCGGGGTGGATGCGAGAACCATGCGAGAGCTGTACCAAGCTCAGAGGCGACACGACGCGCCCATAGCAGGCGCATTCGGTGGAAGCTTTGCATTCGAAGAAATGGCGCGTGGACTTGGTCAAGGTCAGAGTCAGCGTGGAGCGATGGCCCGACCCACGGCTGCCATGCTCGCTCCGCTGAGTCAAAGTGGCGGTTTGAGCCAGCAGAGATTACAGAGACCGGGACGAGGGACGTGGCGCTACGGACCTCCTAGCAAAAGCAGCGGCACAGACCAAACGACTTCGCACATCTCCTCCGCACGTAGCGAAGATGGCACGGGCCCAAGCAGCTATGAGCCTCGTAACTTTGCGCGCGTCTCTGCGCGGACCTCTCCGACATACCGACACAACACGATCTCGCATACAAGTGGCCTCCTGGGCGAAGCACAAATGCTGGGCTCGGAAGCTTCAATGCAACGAATGCCTCCTATCAGCCAAGCGGAGACAGGTCATCTGCTGGCTCCAGAGGTTCCAGAGGGCGCGGGGACCAGGTCGCACAGGACCAATTCGGAGGGCCAAGGCCTGAACAGGTCTATGAGTTTGCCGAGAGGCGGTCAACCTGATCCTGTTCCGATGCCAATGCCGGCCTCGATCATGCAAAGAGGTGCGCAGCTCCCACTGCGCTCGGAGCCAGGCTCTCCATCACGCCTAGGGCGCTCCCCGTATGGGGACTTCGATGCGTTAGCTGCTATCAACGACATCTCTTTGGACAGCGGTGTACGCGCTGAATCTCGCAGCACATCCGGATGCTCTACCGGAGGACGGCCATCACCGATGCTGGCTTCATCGTCGGACGCTGGCGGTCCCTATCGCTCTCATCCCCCCTGGACTTTCTTGCAGCCACCCATCGGTACAGGCAGGGTGCCAGAGCATCACGCAGCATTCGAAGACGACAGTGCGGCTTCTGCTCGCTCATACTCAGTGGATCCGCTGGACGATGGCGACGCATCAAGCAGCATAAGCGAAGGTACTCTGGACGAGCTGGCGCGCATTTCTGCGCTCGAGTCGGGAGCAGCGTCGCCTCGACTCATGGCACCTAGCGCCGAGAATCGTATACGCTCTTGGGCTCGAACGAGCAGCACGCCCAGAAGACCGATTGGTGATGGGTCAGATCTACCAGTGGTAGCACCTGACATCGACGATGAGCAGGCAGGCGACGAGACCTTGCAGCCAGCTAACGACACGGAGGATCTTGAATTCGGCGCTGATCACAACTCAGCAGATGATCTGGCAACCCCGACCACTCGCGCGCCAGCTGGACGCCCAACGAGCCCAGCGCGTCCTCACGAGCCCGTGCGCAAATGAACGTGCGCAGGAAGCTGCCATGTTGCGAGACCCACAAATCGCCGCACAATATTACAGATTCACGCAGTCTACCTGAAGGTGTGGGCTCGCAGATTGCGGTCGGCCTTGAGGCTGGAGCCCAGGTGCATTGGACACAGCATCGAAGTGTACGCGCTCGACTGATTGCGAGACAATCTCACAAACGCGAAGACAAGAGAGCAGCAGCTTCTCGATCCCCCGAGATTACTGCTCCTGCAATGCTGCCGCGGTCTGTTGCAGCCGAAAGGTCAGCGTTCGATGGCTCAGCTCACAACGTCGTACGCTGCACTACTCACGGTCCGGTTCGGTAGCTTCACCAGCGAAACGCAATGCACCGCTCCAGAGAGGGCGAGATAGCTCCGTAAGGTCTTGCCGAGTTCCTCCTCCAACCGCAAATGGGGTCGTCGTAGCTCCGCCTGTGAAAGCCTCTGCTCGTCGGTCGCAGAGAGCGAAGATGAGGTGCACACATGTTTAAATCAGTACACTTGCTCATGAGCCCCACTTTGGCCGGCCTCGTACGTCGTTGCTGCCTCCGACTTACGCTTAGCCCATCGGCTGTAGAATGTATGATTGGGCTGCTGAGGAGAGGCGCCTTGTCTGGCCAACTTCGGGACGAGGTAGTCGTGAACAATTTGAGCTGCTTCTTGTCGACCATGGCGTTCGATGGTCTTGGCAGCGTCTGCTCCAATCATGACGAGGAGTGAAGTCGAATCGCCGGGCAGACCAGTGGGAGCGCACAAGGACGAGACTATGAGGGTGGTACGAGCTAGCGCTGCGCAAATGGAAGACAGTCGAGGTCGTCAGCAGCCCGTCTGATGCGGAGATGTAGCTGAGAAGATGCTCACCGTCCCTCAAAGGAGTGTCGGGTGTTACCTCCCCCTTCTCTGTAGCCAGAACAGTAAAGGTACTCATTTGTGCATCCCACCACGGCTCTGTGTAGGTCAAAAGGACCTGAGGCGAGCCATCCACGGCCGATGTGAATCATGAGCTCTAAGACAAGGGACTGATCGACGCGTCCCACACTCACTTTGTTGAGATTGCCCACCGTGGTGCGTTTCTTCGTCGTGTCGAGGGTATGGTCATGAGCTGCCAAATACCTCGCCAATCTGCCCAGAAGAGCCGACTCACGATAGCAGCTACGCGTTCCGCCGGCAAGCTAGGTTGAAAGATGCCAAGCGACTGTTGCAGCACGGCGTGTGGTATGGTGACGATAGCGGAGGCCGACTCGTACAGTGCTTCCTCGCCGCTCTCCGCATTCTCCGTCCTCACCCTCACACCCTGGCCGTTTTCCAATGGCGAAATCTGCTGCACCACTTCTCCCAGCTTGAATTTTGCACCTTTGGAGCTGGCATCGTCGATCAAGGATTTGACGAGACGCGTGAAGCCTCCTTCTGGAGCACCGTCCGTTCCTCCAAAAGCCTTGTCGGATCCGAATGACGCTGCTTGTTCCAACGTGATGCCGAGAGGCACGTGCAACAGCCGAGCGTGACTCGCTGCCAGCTCCTTCTCCGAGTCGTTCAGCCCGGCATACAAGGGTGAGTCAGCAGCCAGTACGATGGAAGCTAGCGACTTGTCGGCCGAGGTCGTTTGCCCTTGGTCAGAAAGCGCAGACTTTGCCGCTGCTTGGGCTTTACCGAGATTTTCCGTGATTTTGGCTGACAAGGTTTCCGCCAACGGACCTGAAAGGGGATAGAGACGCGCGAAAAGAATCAGAATGAGCTTGTCCTGCCTCGCAACCTTTCTCTCGCGTCCCCTTCATTCACCATTAGGCCCTATAATTTGGGAGGCGGTTGGCTTCGGGATGTGCACGGGCTATACGAGCGCCACGCGACGGATGAATTTGTTAGGGTATGGAGGGAATGCGGGGCTCGAAATGAGCAATTCTACGCACAATATTGTACCTTTCCGCCAGCGCCTTGACAGGGTTGCCCTCCTTGTATCCATGTATCCAAGAGCAACCTGTACCAGCGGAAGGCCGAGACCGACACGTGAGCCAGAAGCAAATTGCGTGATCAAGCCCGCACGTGTAGTAACAACGATAATCATGCAACGGGGGACTAGCGACTCACCAAAATCCACGGCCCACTGCTTACCACCTTGCGCAGACGGTTCCGTGTTTCTAGAATTGTCCTCCAACTTGGTGTCGGGTGTCCAAGTGTGCGTGAAGGCTCTGCCTCCTACTCTCTGTCTAGCCTCTAGCACGATGACCCTCTTACCGCCCTCGGCCAGTCGCAGTGCTGCTACGGTTCCTGCCCAGCCTGCCCCCACCACGAGAGCATCTGCTGCGACTGCTTGCGTCATACTCTGGTCATGCGTTGGATTGGAATGAAGATGAACGGTGGGAGAAGGTGCGTGATGGAGATGGAGCGGACCGACTACAACGGTCTCGGTGCTCGTGTTCAAAAGATACGAGTGGGGCGTCGAGCACACTCGGATTTCTAACAACTCCCACCACCGCACGAGAGCGAGGAGAGGAACGTTGGCAAGTCTGAGTGGATCGATCGGTGCTGCTGGCTGGCTCATGCGTCTGTGCATTGACGCTGCTGCATGTCTCTGGCATGCGTGCGCGACGCTGCTGCTGCTCTTTAGCTCTGAGCTGCTCCGACGCGTGGAGTCACGAGTGTGGAGTTCGCACAGGTGACCGCGGTCAGCGGTGTCCCGATAGTCACGAGCTAGTCACCGGTCTCATTCTCGCTCATCGGCACCTGTCGTCTGCCTTCTCTTGAAAGCTTACTCTGTCCCGCTTCATCGCTTTGGAAAGAGCCTCGGTGTCAGAGCATCGCTGATGTGGCTTGCGCGCGCGTGCTAGCGGCACCGCTGCACCCACGCAGCAGCGATCACAAATCACCGTGCAGACTGCTGTGCGCGGATATTTGTAGCCTCTCTGCTTGTCGGATGATTGTCAGGACCCTTTGGCCAATGCTTCATTCAGCATCGATCGATGGTGATCAACAGCTCATCGCTGGTGATTTCAGTCAAGAGTGCTGAATGCCAAGCAAATCGAGCATGAAAGATCACACAGAAAGTTCGTGGACAAGTCGTCACGTGAGTTCCAATCATGAATCTCGATTCCTTTCGGTATGCGGATATTGGCGCCGCGCAGGCAGTGCTACGACGATGCCTGACCTACAGTCTTTGAGTCTGAAGAGTTTCGTGATGACGGCTCGGACCTCAATTCTGGCCACAGCCAGATTGGCAACGAAGTGATTTCTCGGCACAGCCAAGATTTCATTTCGAAGGAGAATCTTGGGGGCTACACAGTCGTTTACATGATTGGTGCGGGAATGATGAGAGAGCAGGGAGCCAGCCGTGGCGTGGACTTACTGACTGGTTCGGATAGAGCGAGAGGCTGAGAATGTAAAGCGCCGCAGGCGACGGGATCATGGCAACTCGATGGATGAAGTCTGAACATTTGCTTGTGAGCAGCGGTTCAAAAGGCGCCGTTGCAAATGTTCTGCTGCGCAGTGTACATCCCCTTTTTCAAGCCGGGATAGCACGTTTTACGATAAAGGTCCGGGTCGAATTTGCCATCGGATCCCACTCCCGGCTCGCCGCCAAGGTAGGCTGGGCCTTCGTCGACCTTGGAGTTGAACCCATGCTTGCCGCCTGCGCGACCCAAAAAGAAGGGACAATAGGTGATCAGTAAATGACGAAGGCATTGAGGCCGGAGCGAAGCCTAAGGCTGCTTACCTGGTCCCACTAGAGACGCTCCTTCCTTGCCTTTTTGCGTGTGCTCAGCCTCCCATTCTGCGCTCTTGTTGGGCACATTGGTGGTCGAATACGCTGTACAGGATTAGGAGTTGCAGACGTCAGATCGACCGCGAGGCAAGCTTGCATGAGCCGCCTTCATACGCACAACCGTGACGCGTGATCTTCTCGACTTTCTCAGCTTGAGGTGAAAGTGCGTCGAGACGTCAGATTCGTACATTGAAGGCTGCGTCCCCACGCGAAGGCCAAATCTACTCACGAGATCTGGTTCCGAAGTTGTGATGGGTCTGCTTATACTCCTCCAGCTCCGCTTCCGTGAACTTGTGTCCAACCGATTCCTTTCCACCTAAATGACGGCGTACCGCTGGAAGACTGTGACCGAAATGACCATCGGCTGAGCTGTAGTGTTGCTTCTGGAATTGTGCCATCTGCGCTGGTGTGAACTCTTGGAACTCCATTGACTTTTTCACGCCACCTGCCTTTTCTTGCTCCTTGTCGTGATGCTCGAGGTGGCTTTTGGCGTGCGTGGGCTCCGAAGCGGGTGTTGAGGCGGCAACAGCTTTGATCTTCTCCGGTCCACCAAAGAGATCAAGATGGCGATCCATATGGTAGGGCTCGTCAAAGTGCCGCGGCCCCCTTTGGTGGAACTTCCAGCTTTCTCTCGGGTTATCGCCATCCGGAATAGGTTCTGCCTTTGGCTTGGTCGGTGTCTTCGGGTGCATATCGCTAGCCCTCTTCTTTTCACTCGAACCTTTCGGGCAGGGGATGATGTTGCCTGCGCCGCAGCCATACAGTTTGTGATAATCTGCCAAGACATCACCACCGCTCGACACAATCATAGGCTGACCAAAACGGTCGTGACCGGGACGACCGAGATCGTAATTGATCATCTCCCTCCTTTGAAGGGGCTCAGCCTTAGCCTGAGGACCTTGAATTTGTTCGACAGTCGATCGACGCATGATGCCGCCGACTTGGGGACCCACGCCCATCGTCGACATGCCAGGGTGTCCGACTAGATGTAAACAAAGGCAGACCAAGGGAGCTTGTGTCAGCGGCTTTGTCGTCGAGGGCGCACGAGCCGCGGCGATTCTCATTCAATGAGGTGCCACATTCCGCCGTTTACCACCACGCCCTACAAGTCCACATTCGTGAGCAAGGGCATGGGTGCACGTACACATTCGTAGCGTGCTAGTCGGCGACAAGGCGTTCAAGCCTCACCTTCCAATGCTGCCCTGCGTTTGAAGCCGTGGAAGGTGCCTTTCACTTCAGGCCCAAGCCCCGTGAGTTGACTGAGTGGGAGGGGGACCCTGTCGAGCTCG
This sequence comes from Ceraceosorus guamensis, assembly GCF_003144195.1. Lineage (NCBI taxonomy): Eukaryota > Fungi > Basidiomycota > Exobasidiomycetes > Ceraceosorales > Ceraceosoraceae > Ceraceosorus > Ceraceosorus guamensis. The sequence goes on from NW_020290018.1 coordinate 174,295, forward strand.
TTAATGTTGACCGTCTGGTAACCAGCACCAGATTTGTACTGGTTGTGCTTGTGATTATGCTTCGTGACCGGCTCGTCATCGACCAGAGCTGCAACACCACTGTGCATCTTCTTACTCCTCGACGGATTGTAGTCCATGGGGGTAATCGGGCCCAATTCCTTCATCGCATACCCAAACTCCTTGGATGGCAACTCTTCACGCCTTTTGGCGAGTGGCTTGAATGTCATCTTTTGACCACGGTCGTAGTGCCCACACGCGCTCTTGTGGGGACTTCGCCGCAAGATGTCGCTTTGAGCGACTCCCATCACGTATTTCGCATCCTCGCCAGTGAGAGCAGTCACCTTCCTTTGGCCATAGGTGCCATGCTGTCCTAAAGCGCCACAAATTTCATCTCCATGCTGCGTCCACTCCTTGTGCTCACCTGGTGCAGGTGTTGGAGCTGGAGCTCTGGCTGCGAGAAGTTGGACGCTCGGCTGCGAGGCGGACACTGTGCGCGCGGATGAGTTCGTAGGAGTCAGACAAGTGCTGGTTGAGCTCGACACTGCGCAAGCTTCGAGACGTACCTGAGGGTGTTCTCGCGACCAGCGCTGGCTGCTGCTTCTCAAGGGACTCCGACCGCTTCTCCGAACGGATTGGAGTACCATCCGGGTACGTCAGAGTAGCAGGGAAATGGTTGATGATGTGAAGACGCCTAGCTTCGAGCAAGGCTGCCTCCTCGATCTGTGACCTCTCTTCCGGGGGCGGGATAGGCTGTCTGGTATAATCCTTGAAGCTGAAAACTGGCACCTCATGCTCCATGCGGCGCTCCACGCTTCCGATGGCAGGTCCGACTGCGGGAATGGGTGCAGCAGCTGCAGAGACGATCAGGGCTGTTAGCACCCAAGATACAGTGATAGGCCTCATTGTTGACTGAGTGACGTAGGACTGCACGGACGACGCGTCAGCAGCGTAAAATAAAGAAGAGTGTCTGCCTCGTCAGCGGATTTACATAGTGCTGCGAGCGACAAGAGTGACCCTTCACTCACGACCAAGCAAACGTTTGGTGGGAGGTTTGTGGTTCGCTGAGCTCTCGCGCAGGCCAGCTGAGCGGAAGAACTTGAAAAAGGCCGGGTACAGGGGTGCTGCCGAGGGGGGGAAAGGGGGCTTAGCTCTGCTAAGTAGGGAAATGTCGAGTTGGGTACGAGTGGTCAGTCCAGACTGGTATAAGATTTGAGGGCTATGGACGCTTCAAGCGTACTTGTTCGGATTGATCGTCACAGACGATAGGGGGTTGCAAGGATCGAGACTAGGTAAGAGAGGCGAATTTTCCAACACCAACGGGGCCGTGCCTCTTATACGCGGACCGTTCGCTCATCTTTCCACCCCTCTGACGGCTTACTTGTGCGAGTCCGAGATTGAATGGCACGCGCGTGATGTGTATCGACCCTTGATACCGAGACGACGATTAATGGGCGCACTCAAGCCCCTGAATGCGCCCTCGGGACGAAGTATAGTCCAGCGAGAATTGTCTACGAGAAAGGCTGAGCTTGTACTATTGGATTTGCTGTGCTCGTATAGACTCCTCTTGAACATCTCGGCCTCTGGCTACGGCACGCTCTATCAAGGCGATTTGAGTCACTGAAGACCTGGATGGAAGGCCGGAGCGCCTCCGAGTACTTCGCAAGTCCAGTGCCACCTATAATACTCGATACGCCGCGAGTGACGCCGAACGCCAAGACGTTGAGCCGGTCAATTTCGACGCCGACAAGCGAAGGCGGGCCGTGGAACACTCGTGACTGATGATGGGGCGTCTTGGCTGGCCTGGAGGCAACATCGACAGCGTTGTGAGTCTCTGACGCTAACTGCCAAGGGTTGGACTCAAGGCCAGGATTGTGGTGTCCTGACCACTAGATCGCCGGCAGTCAACCCCGCGCTAGAGCCCTCAGTTCGGTCGACCCCCTCGCGGTCACGGCGGGAAGCGAGGTCGACGCCCTTCGTACATGCCTCATGGATGTGAAGCGGCGGTGCATCGGGGTGCGACGCCACATTGCGCCGGATGACGTAAATGCAAGCGATTGTGCTCCCAATGTCGCGTGTTCATCGAGTCACCTACCTTGCCTGGCGTAACGCGAGCGCCGGAACCGGGCAGCCTCGCTGAAGTGTTGCGATGCAGGAAGCACAGTCAAGGCGCTGCAATATCAAAAAACCCGGACCAGCGACGACATGATCGCATTTTGGCGTCGCAGTCCAAGCTACAGGACGACAGTCTTGTTGCCGTTGAGCAAGACGCGATGTTCGGCGAACCACCTGACAGCTCTAGCTAGGACGCGGGCTTCGATGTCTGCCCCGATGCGAACCAGGTCCGCCGGACTATCGGCATGAGTGACCCGTTCGACGTCTTGCTCGATGATCGGTCCTTCGTCCAAGTCTCGTGTCACGACATGAGAAGTTGCGCCAATCTAGAGCAAAAAATGGACGGAAGGCGTGAGCGAAGAGCACAGCCTTGAGGTAAAAGGCTAGAAGCTCGATCGCTGTGGCCACCGCCAAGTGGCGTGCATGCTTGATACGCACCAGTTTGACGCCGCGTGCATGGGCCTGGTGATAGGGCTTAGCGCCAACAAAAGCCGGTAGGAACTGAGCTCCCTCGGAAAGAGTGGAAAGGAGTGTCAGGACAGGACTTGAACGTGAATCAGCGAGGAGGAACCGAACTGACACTGTGGTGGATGTTAATGATTCGACCGGACATGATGTCGCACAGCTTAGGCGAAAGGATCTGCGAAGATGGAGAAGCGTACATTGCAGGCTCTGATCTCAGTGAATGCCTTTGCGCAGCTCGAAGACATGCAGCCACACTTACCTGCATATACCTTGCCAGGACGACCAGATCGATTTTGTACTCCTCCGCTAAACGCAGGATCTCTGCTTCTTGCATCTCCTTGGTCTTGCCCTCCTTCACGCTAATAGGCAAATGGTAAAATGGAATGTTGTGAGCCTTGGCAAGAGGAGCATAGTCGTTGTGGTTGGAAATGATCAATGGCACCGCGATAGGCAGCGTTCCTGACGAGACCCTGAAGAGGAGATCGTTGAGACAGTGTCCGATCTTGGACACCATGATGAGGGTCCTGGGCTTGTAGGTATCCTCACGAACTTCGAATTGCATTCCCAGCTCGCTTGCCATGTCCCTTTGGAACTCTTCCTTCAGCCTGTCCACTGTGAGACCTGCTCCCTTGTTGGCTCCCTTGAAAGCCTCTGCGTGCACTCGCATGAAGAAGGTCGAAGTGACTGGATCTCCATACTGCGCCGAGTCTCGGATGTTCAGGCCCCGGGAGGCGAGCCAGCCAGAGACATTGTGGACAATGCCTTGCCCATCAGGACACGAGAGCGTCAAGATGATCGAAGGCGGCGCGGAAGCAGCGGGAAGTGCGCCCGACGAGGCGCTGGCATCTGGCTGATCTGGCACAGCGGGGGGCGCAGAAGAGATGGGCGCACTCATGATGACGTCTTGCTCCTCTATATGCGTTTTGATAGGCTTCCCTTGCGTATCCTTGGTCTTGGTCAGATCTTCGAGATCGGCGATACTCCTGAGACCTCTTCTCTGAGTGCCGAGTCTTGCTGAGGAGCAGTCGTTGAGGATCTGCGAATGGCGAGCTGCAGAGCGGATGGAATGCGAAGGCCGTGAATGGGACGCTACACGGATGGCAAGGCTGCGCAGGCAGAGCGCCATTTGGTTCGTCGCACGTTTGGTCAACAGCAGTCCTGACGTATGCGAACCGATCGGATGGTGATGGGGCAGGGTAGGAGGTGACCAAGCCAGCAACGAGACCAAGATCAGATTCAGATCTTCCACCACCTCTCTCCGCTCGCGTGACTCTCCAGCCACATATATCAGCCATGCAGCATCAGTATACGCATGCAGCATGCAGCAGATGCAGCAGGCACTCACATCAGTGACTTGGTTTACAGGTGCCTACCGTGTCGCACACACAGAACGCCGCACTTCCGCGCTGCACACATGGGCACCGAAGTTGAGCCGCGGCTCATCACGAGTCACTCTATCGTACGAAAGCTTGGCGTAGACTCGGCAACGCCCGTGCACGGAGGCACTTTGGACGTTTGCCTTGACCTGGCCAGTGAAGAGGACGAGGTTAAAGAATGAGCTGTGGCGACATGTTCAAGCATGGTACCCGACAATGATAGCAGCTCTTCGGTCTCATAGTATCGTTTTAGAAGCACGTGCGCCTTTTCGAGGCGCGCCCATCGGATGGTCAACGAGTGATGCAGCCACTTGGGTGTAACTTTGTCGCGGCGACCAAAGACAGAAATCAGGAAGACTCTTAGCACCGGTACAGCGCTGCGCAATCTTGCTACTGCGGCCAGGTCCACAGGACTGCAGAGAGCCAGCCACACGCCATCCCAACATCTCTGTGGGCTGCGGCATACGTGCTTGGCGCGTCAAGATGATGCGGTCGATGACATTCGACCTATTGGATCTCGAACGAAGTATACTTCAGCCACCTCCACCTGATTTTGGCTGTGCGGCAGCAGGTAGATCCTACATGTGCAACCCGCGCAGCGATGCTTTCGGCACGCTGAGGTCAAATGTTGGTATAAAGACACACGCGGGCATAGCTTGGTCGACTCTTAATAGCCATGGTCGTTGTCTCGGTTTGAGCAAGCATCGCCACTTCTTTTTGCTCCCTGAGAACACCCTGGCGGTCGTTCGACGATATAATTCTCTTTGTCCCTCTGCTTACCCACGTAGGTGCGCTTCAGCGTCTTGAAGACCGACATGCGGCCCACTTGGCTTGCTTGCACAGCTACCATTGCTTTGGCAGCGCTTTCTTCTGGTAGACCCGTGGAAGCAGCCAGGAAGGACCTTACTCGAAGCAGGACTTCGCTCGCGATCAAGCACAACAGCCCTTTACCAAGCACATCTCCATTTGAAGCTGCGGTGATGGTGACGGACAATTATGCGCCGATGTCGCTCTCCCCTTCCCATGGACCTTTATTCCACGAGGATGCACTATCCTCATCAGCGCCCGTTCGAGACTTTGCTGCTTTCAGCCAAAGGAGAGCAAACCCGACGGGGAAAGAAGTCCACTTTCACAGCTTGCACCACTGAGGGATCAGCCTGGCGCTCCTCTCAAAGTGCGTAGTGCTTGTGCGGTGATGATGCTACACTTCGAACGGGTGCACACTGCAGCGTCCCTTGCTCACTCGCGTCAAGGGCACCGAAGCCGACTCAACAGGCTTCGCTATGGCGGGTCATTGGAGCCATGACGTGCTGATCGATAGGGACGAGCTTTGGTCATTACAAGTATTGCGTCAAGGGCGGCTGGACCGTCACAGAGACCAAGAATTTGTGCCGATGCTCCGCCAAGCATTTGAGGATGGTTGGGAACCCTACGCACCATTTCACGTCCTTCACTGTCTCGCTCGCGACTGCGCCAACTTCTGCGACTTTGCGACTTCAGCATCGTCGACGACCTCGCCCGAGCCGCGCAGCCCAAAGCCGTGCATAGCAGCGCACGACGACGACAGCTAACAATAGTACGTCGGCCGGTCATCTGGGCGCGACGCTGACTACGATTGCTCATACCGGTTACAAGCTTGCGAGCTAGTGCGGAAGATGGGCCTTCTTCATTCACTCTGCTTGCCTGCCGCAAGATCTGAAACCTCACAATATGCGTCTCCACAGTCGGTCACTCTGTGCTGACCACTTCAACGATGTAGATTTGCAAGCGGTCCTGGTGCGACGCTGTCCAATTGCGAGCAACTCAGCGGGAGACACTTCCCATGGGCCAACGCCACGTATGTGAATTTGCTGAACCAACAGAGAGAGAAGCTGCCGTTGCAAAGATTTAGTTGTGACTGATACTCACCATGAATTTGCGTGCTGCACTCCCGAGCCCGCGGGCGCCAAAAATGGAGAGCAACCGAGGCGAGGAGGAATGCTCGCGGTGCTCAATCTCGACTGTCCGTGCCCGAAAAAGAGAGACTTTTCTTTTAGGCATCGGCACTTTTGCTCGCATGGACTCGTGATTCAGGCCCGTGTCGCGTGTGGATCTCGACTCGGTCTGCACTCTACACCTATAATGCCAGGGTTGCGTAGTGGACGGCTTTCTCCACTGGGCTCCTTCCTCTCCAGACCAGTGCTGGAGCCAAACCTTGCTGGTCTCCACTCGCGCAGAGTTCCTCGCCGTGACCTCTCGTGTGATCGCTGTTTTGTGGCTTGACGACAACGGGGCGAGGAAATCAGACAACGTAGACGACTTTCGTTACACCCAAATCGTGACTGGATACGCCTAAATTTGGTCTTCCGCGAATAAGCGAGCCGGCCGGGCCTGCCTTCGGCCGCTCGTGTGGCTTTGACATCGCGCTGTGATGCGCGTTGTTTTTGCCGGTGTAGGCAAACATAGGGAGCCTTTCGTGCTTCTCAAACCCTCTGACATTCCGCGCTCAGCCACTGCTGTGCGACTCTTACGACGAGTCAAGAGTTGACATGAATGTTGAGCAACTCTGATAACACTCATCACGAGAACCCGAAGAATCATATGAACGGCCATGAGAATACCGTCACGAGTGAATGGCCGCAGGGACGGATTCGCTTGCGGGCATTTTATGATTTTTGATTTGACCGCCATGATTGGCGTGGCATGCCTGCCGTCTTTTCCACTCCAGCGCAGTCAAGTGTAGGTGAGACTCCATGCAAGGCCCAAGACGGGCCATGCAGAGCGTGCGCTCTTTGTTTCTCCCTGAACGCGTCGCGCACGTTGCGCTGTTATTGGTTACAGCGCGTGTGCTCGTCGTGCTCGCGCGGCAATTTGACCGCGCTGCCGAATCGCTGCATCATATATGAACCGTAGGGTCGGACCCCGCGCGCGCGCTGCTTCAATAATTGATTCTTTCGACCGCGCGCGGGTACTGTATATCCAGCGCACCCACCAGCATGGAGACGCGCTGTTCGCCCGCCGCAGGACCGTCCGGCGGGTTACTTGCAGCTTGATCAAAGCGGCCAAAAAGCTAGGCGAGGCCAGCAGCAGTCTGTGAAAGTTGCTAAAGTCCATCCACCCGCCACGATCAACTGACTGTGATGCCTGTCAAGAGGAGGTTTCAATCGAGCAGCGCATCGTGAAGACCCTGTACGATGCTTGCACCCATATATATGCAGTACGTGAACCATTATCCATTGGGCTGGGGGCCCCTGGGTCTGGTCTGCATGGAATAAGCGGTCAAGGTCTGGCACCGCCCTATGCACCTACGCGATGGAACAGCTCGCAATCATCAAAGACTCGCGCAGCGCAGTGAGAGCTATGCATACGCTGCAGGGAAGCTCCTGTATAGAGGCGGCACCTCGGCACACAGCAGCGCCGTTTTGCGTACCCCAGAGCGGCCACAGCAAGCGAGGGATCTTCGACCCCATCACCCACCCATGCATGCATGCATGGCATGCAGCAGCTCTGCCTGCTGATGATGCTGCTGACGTTGCGGTGTCAAGATCGGAAGCAAGGACCGGCATGATGGGTCAGAAGTACATTATTATTGGTCTGACCGCCTAGCGTGTGAGGCATGCATATATCTGCAGCATCATGAGCCGCTCTGCAGCGCGTACAGAGTCGTGGAGCTTGACCATCACGAATCACAAATCACTAATCACGAATCTTGTAAAGGCGGGCATCCCAAGAATGCACCACGCGACAGTCACCATGCAGCGCAGCAGTCACGATGCAATTAGTCGTACTCATGACTGAGCTCATTCATCATCCTAATCATGTATACGCCGGGATCGCGCTCATTTGCCGGCCGCTCTTTGTGCGATTAGTGACTTTTGTTTTTGAAGATGAGGTCGTCGCATGCATGGTGAGCCTTGGAGCCTGTCTCACCCGGGCCGTGAGCTGATCAGGGTGTGGCTGCCCGACTGCCCACGTCGGGCGGTCTCGCTGGCTCGCGACCAAGCTTGAGCAAAGCTAGCAGTAGCTGTCGACGTTCCCCCTTTCCACTTCCCCGCATCACCTTCGCTCTCCTGCGGCCACTGCTCAGCTTCACTTACTACGACAGTGTCTGCACTCACGCCTGTTGTAAAGCTCCACCGCGTTCGCATGCAGCTATAGCCGACGATACCGCCGCTTGCAGCTGCACCTTACTCTTAAACCCTCCTGTCCTATAGCTGCGAGTACTTTATTCAAACCCCGCTACCATTAGCCCGGAGTAGGGCTTGTCCCCCCTGCTGCGCCGTTCCTCCTGCGTAGTAGTGTCGTCGTGAGCTGACCCCCGGCCCCAACGCCGTCTCATCTCGCCCAACATCGTCGTGGTGCGTCTTCTGTGCCTATGCGTTTGCTCTTCCCTGGCACACCCCGCTCGTCGTCTCTCCCTTGTGGTCCTGAGGCAACCCCAAACCGCCGCTTCCCCACAATCGGCCCATAACCTCTCGGCTTCTGCCTCCTCCATCCACAGGGCTGCTACTGCAACAACTTGTCCATCCCCAAGCAGCCTAGCAGAACGCCAAGCCTGGACCTAGTCTGCAGGCACGACGTCGCTGCTCCGATCAACAAGTCACGCTCACGATTTCGAGCAATCAGGCGACTTGAGCAGCGCTCTTGCCTCCGGAGAAACATTGAGATTGGACTAGTGCCGTCTCGAGCCTATCTACGCCTCAAAGCTTGCAAACCTCTTCGTCCTGTACCACCCGTCAAGGAAGGGAGCAGTAAAAAAGAGAGGTCAGCAGCCCTGCCTCAGGTAAGAACGGGCGCGAACCCAGTTTGCGTTTGCATCAGCCGCGCACTGCTTTATAAAGGCACACCACTGATCTCCATCACCGCCTGCCCCGGTCCCCCTCGTCCGCCATCTCCTCCCCCGTCATCTCCTCCCCCGTCATCTCCTCCCCCGTCATCTCCTACTGCCTTAGTTGTCCCCTACTCGGTCAAGACGGCAAGCGCTTCCCACACCTACGCCCAGCATGAAAGACATCACTAGCGGCCTCTTCAAGCTCCCCACCCGGGAGGAGCGCGTCGCCAACAGGGCTGGTGCGCCCCTGAACCCGTTCAAGCTGATGGCCATGTTGACGCCCATGCAAGGAGCCATGTTCTTCAGCGGTTGGCTCGGTGAGTCTCTGACATGGACGGTCTCTCGAAGAAGTCTTGCACTGACGCTGCGTCGCACCGCTTTGCCCGCGATCCAGCATGGACGTGAGTAGGCAGAAGCCGCAGCAGTGCCCACCCTCGCCCCGCCAAAGCTCATCGGATTTGTTCCACCCGTCAGTATGGATGCCATCGACTTTTTCTCCGTCTCGCTATCCGTCAACCGCCTCGTCGAATTCTTCGAGAGAGACGCGCATACCATCACCACTTCGATCACTCTCACCTTACTCTTCCGTTCCTTGGGTGCCGTCGTTGCTGGTCTCATCTCTGATCGTTACGGCAGAAAGTGGCCTCTGGTCGTCAACCTCCTGCTCATCGGCGTGCTCTCGCTCGGTACCGGATTTACTCAGACCTTTCCGCAATTCCTGGCTGTGCGATGCTTGTTCGGCATTGCTATGGGTGGTATTTGGGGCATGGCGGTGAGTACTGGTCTTCGCCGCAGGCGATTTGGTGCCACCTTCCAACGTCTTCGTATGCCTGCTTTTCGTCGTCGCAGACTGCTACTGCTCTTGAGAACATGCCCGTGGCGCCTCGTGGACTGTTCTCTGGTATTCTGCAGCAGGGCTACGCTGTCGGCTACCTCCTCGCCGCTTCCGTCAACCTGACTTGGGTTCACCGCACGGACAATTGGCGCATCCTCTTCTGGCTCGGGGCTGGCTTGTCAGCATTCGCAGCAATCGTCAGAGCTCTGTTGCCCGAATCCGAGCTCTTTGAACGTCAAAAGGCTGAACGTAAGGCAAATCCCAACACGACCACCGGAGAGAGTCCTGCCAAAATTTTCTGGCGCGAGACTGGTCAGATGCTCAAGACCCACTGGCCACGTGTCGTATATGGCATTCTGCTCATGACTGGGTTCAATTTTTTAAGTCATGTGGGTATGCCGTGGATAGTTGCGAGCGCTGATCGTGCGCTGACGATCGATCCGCACATCCGACTCTACCGCAGTCAAGTCAAGTGAGTCATTCCTCCAGAATATCCTGAAGGCTGCTAAGCGTCGTGGACTTCCAAGTATGCTCTAGCCGCGAATGCGGATCCCGTTGCTGACGTTTCCACTCCACCTCCTTGTGTCTCAGGACTTGTATCCCACCATCATCCAGACAACCAAGCTTGCACGTTTGCCGACGCCCGAGGCCAGTGCGCTCGCAAGCAAAGCCACCATCATTGGCAATTGCGGCGCCGTTGCGGGAGGTCTGGTTGCAGGCTACATCAGTCAATTCCTCGGCCGTCGTCTGACCATCATCGGCTTCGTTTTGATGACTGGAGCGCTCATTCCCGCCTGGATCCTACCGACCAGCTTCTCGGGTCTGGCTGCCGGCGCATTCTGGATCCAATTCGGTGTGCAAGGCGCGTGGGGAGTCGTGCCCATCTTTCTCAGCGAGATCTCGCCTCCGGCTTTCCGCGCTACCTTTGCTGGAACAGCATACCAGATTGGTAACATGGTGTCGTCAGCGTCGGCACAGATCGAAGCAACTGGAGGTGAACACAACCAAATCGCAAATCCTCGGTACAATCCGGCGCTCCCAGTCTCCTCAAAGAATGAGCTTACCATTCCGGATTACGCAAAGGTCTCTGCCATCCTGCTGGGAGTTGTCTGCGCCTACTTGGTTGCTGTGGTCGTGCTGGGTTTGCCCGAGCAGCACGGCGCGCACTTCGAAGAGGCGCCAGTCGCCACTGTTGCACATGCAGGTGAGGTCAAGCCTGACGACCTGGAGAAGGGAGACCGCATCGACCAACACAGCTCCACGGAGCACGTGGGAGACCGTGCCATTGACTCTAACGACAACAGCGAGAAGGGCTCGCAGAAGGGACACTAGTCGTGTCTTGCGCGCACGAACCGCGGCGAGCCTTTTTGTCCTCTTCTCTTGCACGCCCTCGCGTCATATCCAACACACGTTCCACGAATGCCTCATGATGACAACTTTCCCCCGCACTCCTCTCGCAAGCCTGGGGTGGGCACGTCAAAAAGCTCTTTTCACGATTTGTATCTCGTTACTCGACCTTGGTGGGAGTCACGAATGTTTCTGACTCTTGCGAGCGATCAATACCTCTCACTGATTGGCGCGTGATGGTGCAAAGATTGATGCGGCGTGCTATGCAACGAGCGAGCGATTTTGACGGATTAGCTTCTTAATTGGTGGTGCTGCGAGTGGCTGCTGCTGAGACTGGCGCGCGAGACTCACGACTTGATGCGGCGGCTGGCTCACTTGACTGTTGTCAGCAGCTTGCTTGCTTGCTTGCTTGCTTGCTTGCTTGCTTGCTTGCTTAATTGCTTAACCTGCGAGGGCCAATAAGACAGGCGCCGTCAGAAGTGCGCGTCCTCCACACGCGCGTCCCGCCGCGCCCCGCGCCCCGCCGCTGCTTTTGTTTCAGCGGCACGTGCAGCGATCGAGCGATGTTATTCTGCTGATTGGGAATTTTGGTGCTTCAATCAGAAGGAGATCCGCGCTCATCCAACTTTAGCCTGTCGCGCGACAATTTTGGGTCGCGTTGATGCGATCCCGACACAGTAGTCAAGAGTAGAGTGTTTCGAGCCACAGTGTGAGTCAGTCGCAGCCACGAGAGCTGCGCAAGGGAAATCACTTACTCGCATCGCTGCGACTCTGCCGGTATACCAGCAACACGCTTGATCCTCACTTTTGACGTGTACGCTGTCCCCTCCATCCCGCACGTTCAGACACGCTCAGCATCGATGCATCACTGAAGGAAGGGCAAGCGCAGACTGCGTGGTTCCATCAGCGACCTGCAAATCATCGGCTGCGATCGAGATCCCCTTGCGGCACTCCATCGCCATGACTCGCTCAACGGAGACTCGGCATTCTTCAGCCGGAAATGCCGCGGCCAATGATTCGGCCCCGAATGGCGCTGCTGCTGGGGACCCTCAGCTTGCGCACATTGGCAACGATCGGGCGAGTTGCGCAGGCGACGAGAATGGACGAGGGATGAGTACGTGCGAGCATGAGCATGCAGAGGCTGCCGGAGACGAGAGTGACGAGGACGGCATTGGCACCGACGAGCAGCAACAGCAGCAGCGATCGAACGGCTCGAGCGATGACAAGAAGAAGAAGAAGAAGAAGAAGCGAAAGACTACAGCGCAAAAGAGTGCGGCCAAGAAGCTCGCAGCTGTGCCAGTGTCTCACGTCGATCAAGCTTTGCCTCTGCCCGATGGAGTGCGAGCAGAGTACTTTGACAGCATCAAGGGCAAAGGTCTGGTGGCTACGCGAGACTTTAAAGAGTCGGAAGTCATCTTTGTCGAGAATGCCTTCATCGCTGCTCCACCTGCCATCGCTGTGGATCAAGTGTTTGACGGATCGCTGTGCTCGGACTGCTTCCAGCCGCTTCAGGGAGGCATGTTGGTCACGCGGTGCGGCAAGAGCGCTTGCAAGACCAGATTCTGTAACAGAGTGTGAGTATAGCTTGCTCAGAGCGCATGTGTGCGGCCAGTTGACTCGTCAGCCATCCTGCATCCTCACTTACTGCGCTCAGCTGCGAGCAGCGTGGGCAGAGTAACCATCATCGAGTGCTGTGCGTCGGTCAAAATCCCAGCATCACAGTGAGGCAAAGCCACTGCTGTCATGTGCAAAAGGTACCTTGCTGAAGCGATCTCTCGAACCCTCTGCTGATTTCAGCCGTTTCTGGAGTATCTGGCACAACACAAATGGTTGTCGCTTCACAACGTGGCGCGTCAGCTCGCGCGCGTGCTCATGACTCACAGCTCATCACCGCCATCTTCGCTGCTCCACAATGGGGGTCCCGCCTCTGCCAAGCCTCCAGCGAGAGGCATCCCTCTCCCTGCAGCTACGTTGGAGGAGACGTTGGATCACCTGAAAGCTTTCGCCACCGTTTCCGAGCTTCAAAGACGGGCTAGGAATCCAGCTTGGAGCGTGGAGCAGAAGGGCTTTGAGAGCGCGATGAGGGAAGGCTTGAGATTGCTCAAGCTAGGGCTGGACCCTTGGGACGATGCTGAAGCAGGTGCTCCGAAGGCGGATGGGACCAAAGGACCGATCAGGAGTTTTCCAAAGGAACAAGCGAGAGATTTGTTTAGCTGGGAGTCCTTCGTCAAGTGAGTGCACATCACGGGCTTCCTTGTGCGCCATACTGCAGGTGATTGAGCGGACTGCTTTCACTTCGATCCGTCTCTGCATAGGCACCTAGGCCGGTGAGTAGCGTTGCCAATTCCTATAGATAGGCGATCTAGTTCGCATCCTCACACTTTTGAATTTCCTCCTTGCGCCTGCGTGAAAGTGCAAATCTGAACATGGAATCTCAAGGTGGCCTCTACCTCGTTCAATCCATGTTGAACCACAGCTGTGACCCAAACGTGCGGACCAGCCATCCCCCGTCCAACAAGGGAGTGAAGCAAGCCACAAAGATTGGTGCATTGGCTTTGAGAGATATCAAAGCGGGCGAAGAGCTGTTCATCTCGTACGTGCCGCCTCAATACTCCTTAAACAGACGCAGATTGGTGGTGAGTGGATAGATGACCCCGCATTGATGACCGTCTTGGCTTGCTGACAACCTTTATTCGCGTCGCACGCCATCGGAAATGTAGCTCTGGCGTGATTGGATGTTTGGACCGTGTACATGCGCACGCTGTACCAGCGAGCTGCTTGCGCTTCCTTCCGAAGAGCGAGAGGCGCATGAGCATGGAGAAGCTTGGAAGCAGGGCGACAGCAATGATCAAGCTGCCATGCGTAAAGAGGCTGAAGAGAGGAAAGCGCACTCGGAAATGCTAGAGAGATTAGAGGAGGAGAGGAACGCAAAGTTGAAAAAGGAAGGCAGGACCGCTAAAGACCTCGCTGGCTTGGAAGACGAGTTGCGCGGCTCGCTGGGGCTGTAGCAGGCCTCGACTATCACATGTACGCGACGAGCGCAAACTCGACACACGCGTGATCATTTTGGGTGCATGCCGATGTCATCTTCGACTCGATATTGTGATCGACCTCCGATGCGAATTCGGCCGCTATGCTACATTTGGCAGATCAGGCATCGGTAATGGCACAAGAGAAGGGACGCCCGACAACGCCTTGAGCGTACGAGTCCCTGATGGACAGGGCAGCTCCCCACATTCCCGTTATGCAAACGAGGGAAGTGATGAGCCAAACGATGAGAGCAAAGGTCCACGCGCTGGCTGGGCGACTAGGAATTGTGCACGCCCAGCGCAGCAAGGTGGAGTGTTGAGTGCGTGCTTCTTCTTCCGTGCTGGCGATCAGGACCTCGTCTCGGTATGCCGTGAGATCCATATCGCCGGAAACCTGTGCTTTGCCGCCCACGCGCAGCTTGTCGTCGTAAGCGCAGAACAGCATGAAAGCGGCGCCAAATGCCAAGAATGCTGTCCAGAACGCGCTCGACTCCACACCGAGGAAGCTGGAGAAGAACGGAATGCATTCGGCGAGTATCCAAGCCAGTATCCAATTGATGACATTGACAAAGATCTGCGAGGTGATCGTAGCATGGCGACGTGTGAGCCGTTCGAACGTCACAGCGCGCCCATTGAGCCCTTCTGGACTAACCCAAACGGACCACCCACGAGCCTTGGTACGAAATAAGCTGGGCTGTGTGCGACCGAGCTTGACGTAGATGTGCTTCGCAGCCACTTGTCCGCTTGCACAGCCGGCACTGCGCACGTCAAATTGGATCGAGTTTCGTTAGCGATGCGCAACCCGAAGCCGAAAGACAAAGCGAGTCCACTTACAGCAGAATGGTCGGCAGTCCGATTCCATACCCGATCTTGCTCATCACTGGGCTCAAGCTCGCCAAGCTGGGCGACTCGACATATTGTCCCAAGCCTCGTTCCACAACACCACCGACGAGGAGATAGACGACGACTTGAAAGATGGCAAGGAAAGCTAGAGCGCGAGGAAAGTCTCGTTTGGGGTTGTGCATCTCCGCCATGACCGGTAGATACGTAGGACTCGCACCAAAGCTTACAAAGAGGTTGCTGACGCCGAGCATGCCCTGCAAAAAGGTGGGCGGAGGATCGAGCAGAGAGCCGAAAGCTCTGATGCCAGGTTCAGGCGATCCTACGGGTTGATTGACGGGTCCAGAGATGTTGGCCGCTATCATCGTGATGATGATGACGATTGTGATGCAGCACACAGAGACGACTGCGAGGTAGCTGAAGAGTTTGTAGCTGCGTGGCAAGGTGAAGAGGAAGGAGATCACGGTAAAGGTGAAGTAGAGCGCGATGGCACACGTCTCTGGCGCGTGCCATCCCTGTGCAAGACGAATGCATGCTGTTTAGCAAGCGCGTGCACAACACCTCGATGCGCCACTCACCAGCCGAGAGAATGCCTTGGCACCTAGCAAAACGTGGTTGCCAGCCAAGCAGATGGAGAATAGGTACTGCAAAGTTCCGAAGATGACCCTACCTGGTCTGCCAAAGAGCAAATGGCCTGCGTCTTCGAGAGAGTGGATGCCCGGATATCTTTGCTGGAGGTGCCAATAGCTGATACCAGTGAACCAGGTCAGGTAGGCGAAGATGAGGATGAGGAAAATGTAAGGCACAATGCCAACCGTGGCTGCCACCTGTGATGGGTGAGGCAGCAAGACGAGTCAGGCGGCGATGTGCAGGGAGTGCTGTACCCGCGCGCGTTGCACGAATGTGACGCCATCACTCACGTTGGGCAAGCTGAGTACACCGAGGGCGATGGAGTAGGCGGTGATGTTCCAAGCGCAGCCTTTCCAGCCCATATCCCTCTTCAAGCCGCTTGTCTCCCTCTTGTTCAACGCGCTCTGCTTCGCTTTTTCTGCTCCGCCTTCTCCTCCAGCAGCCGTCGCGTCCGTCTCGATCTCGTCGCTGAGCATGTCCGCTTCTCGGTACCTTGCTTTGCGCGCTTCCAGCTCTGGGCCGGTAAAGTACCTCGTGATGCCTGATAATGGTGCGCGTGCCGCAGATGACTTTTCCGATCCTACCATCTCGCCAGACTCTACCTGGAAGCCATCGCTCTTTGCATCTTTGGAGTCGGCAGCGTTCACGAGTGGCTGTCCGGGGCTGTGATCTTTCGCGGACATCTTCGTCACCGGATGGTACAGAAATGGTCTTCAAGTCAATGTTACTCCTGCGCTGGGGCCGCCAGAAATGCCTTGAGCAAGCAGTACAGGCAGATGCTGACGCAAGGGTGAGGAGTAGCAAGGCAGCCAGCCTCTGACCGCTAGGCTTTCTTAAAGGCGATCGTCCGGTTGCGTTGCCGGGTCAAACCCGAAGAGGCTGCTGGAATGGGGTCAAGGTCAGGAGGACAGATGTGCCGATCACGAATCAAAAACGCAATCACTCCCGGTGGGGTTGCGCGTAGCAAAGCGCTGCATATTCCCCTCAAGCTTGCCTGTGCTGCATACATACCGCTATCTGCGATAGTGTGTATCTCAAGATTTCTCACAGTGCGCGCTAGCAGAGCAGGCCTATACGCGCAGGCGTTTAAAGATCATGAGGATGCGATCGTGACTCGCAGCGCGGCGTGACTCGCGGGCCTCGAGGCGGCATAAAGCGAAGAAATCTTGAACGCAACTTGAGCTTGCCGACATCCCGGCCGCCGCTTGATTCGGCAAAGTCGCCGCATGGGCGATGGTTGGTCTTCTCGCGCGTCTCCATGCAATGCACAGCAACGATGAGCGCGGAGCGACAGCAGTCGTGAGTCTCATGACACGAGTGCATGCATGTATTCCGTCATGATTCGTGATTCCCTTGTTGGAGAGTCACATCCGCCTGGATGCTTGCTGCTGGGTGGGCGACGCAGCACAGTCGTGAGTGGGCTGAGCATGCAATACCGCTCACGCAGTTTCCATGATGCCTGCCTGGCCCCCAACGCGTTGATCGCAGCATGATTCGCGCGCTTTGCGTGCAGCAGCAGCGACGAGCCTTCCGCTCAAATGCGGGGCCGCGGGCACCTGATATATAAACATACAGCATATGCATGGATATACGGTACAGGCGGCCTGCCTGTCGCGGCGCGCGTGACGCGTCGTCTGGGCGCCCACGCGCTTTTGGACGAGCCGGAGGTTTCTCCGCGGCTCCGCGCATGGATTTCAGCAGCGCATATATACTGTTGTATATGTGCTCTCTCTTATCGTGGCTGAATGAGTCACGATGGTGATTGTGTTTGAGCCGGACAGATTGCTGTCTGGGTGCGAGTGTCAGAGGTCAGAATGCGTGAATGGAAGGCCTCGCGTACGCGCGCCTCCTCAACTCTCGACCTGGCCGTGTAATCACTGCATGCAAAGGTACAAAAGCACGCAGGTGGTGAATGCATGGGTCTCGATGACCAGAATGCTTCGGAGGAAAACTCAGGTGTGTCTGAAATGATACCTGTTCGGGCGCTCACATTCATCACTCGACCCGCGGACGACAACCAGGGCTGACGCGGGTTCCGGAAAGCGCCTCGCTCGTGAAGTACACCTGACAGCAAGACCTTTGAGACCTCGACCTATCTGCCAGTCTCAGTCGACGAGTGCAGGATTGCGAGCCGCGGTACAAATTCATGGTATATAAGTGAAAGGCGAGTCGAGCGCCCGCAGTCTGACTGGTAGCTGGAGTGGGCAAGCATTTGTTCTGCAGCAAAGTACGAGGTGCCCTCTTCCTTCAAGCTTCACTGATGCCGATGCGGTCCCCAACGCGCACCATCGTCTCGAGCTGCGCACAACGAAGCGCAGCAAGGTCAGCACACAGGCAGCGAGTGGGAATCGATGCTGCAAAACTCACAGCATTTTGCGAGTTGTGAATCAAATCTTGGTCGAATTTGACTTTGGCTTCGGGAGGGAAAACGGCTACGATGGTGCTTCCGCCATACGCGAACCAACCAGCCTCTTCTCCTCGAGTCACGGCAGAGCCCTGAGTGGCGGCGCTCCAGCCGATCGAGCCGACGAGAAGGGCACCGATCGCTACAAAGGCTACAGTGTAGCTCTGTGCACCGCTAGGCTTCCAATCGAGTAGCAACACATCCCTCCTGTTGGCCGTGAACACATCAAAGTTCTGATTGACCGCTTGAGGGTTGACGGTGTAGTACTCGCCTTTTTCGTGCCTGATAGGGCCGACTGTAGCTGGACCAACTGGATGATGATACCTGTGGTAGTCTGCCGGTGCCAAGCGGAAAATCGCCAAGGCGCTGCCTGGAGGGAAGCAGCGGTCTGCCAGATTCGCATCGCCCACGAGGTGGGCCAGAGAGAATTTTTTCCCCTTGATCCACACCTTTGTGGCACTCTCAACATTGTCAAACACTGTGATGCGACAGTCAGCTGCGCTCGAAACGATGCGGCTGTTGTCAGCATCCGCGATGGGCCTCGCATCCGATTTGAGCTTGCGATAGAAGAAGTCGTTCATTGTGCGGTATTTGGTCGGGTCGGGCTCGGCTAGCTCGGAAAGGTTGATGCTGTAGGTCTCGATGAAGTTCTTGACGTGCTGGAGCACAGCTTCGGGATCCGAGGCGTCATCGTAAATACGTCCTTGCCTGGCAGACATGCTCTCCAAGACGTCCTCGACAGAATTGTAGCGGAGCAGGCTCGTGGCCTTTGATCCGAAGAAGAGGAGGTGCATGCCCAGGCGCACAGCTATTGGCATCGACTCAAAGATCTTTTCGTTCGTGCCTCTGATGGCGATCCAATTGCCCAGATGATGCTCAGCAAAGAGATCGTCTAGCCTGCTCTGAGCCAAGCCTTCGACAGATGCCAGCTTGCTCCACCAGCTCTTGTGCTCATTTTTCGAAGTCGGTGCTGGTGTGTAAGGGCCATTATGAGCGCTGCTGCCGAGCTTATCAGAGCTGGAGTGCTGTGCAGTGTTGGAGACGAGTCCTTCGAGAGCAGATACCAGCGACTCCTGCTCTCCTTCGATTGGAGCGTGCACTCCAGCTTGCGTCTCGTGACCCATCTCTGCGAGCTAAAGAAGGGGTGTGCTTTCGAAAGGTGTGCGGTTTGACGATAGCTCAGCGCGATAGGCGTGGATTTGGCACAGCAAGAGGTATGGAAATGGTGGTGCACTTGCGGGCTTGATGCATCAGGCAGTACAGTAATGGACACGGCGCCGTGGAACATGATGGTTCGGCGAGTGCGTGTGGAGGCGCGCAGATGCATGCAGGGGCGCTGCCGCGCGTTGCCGTGTGTCGCCGCGGCTAGATGCATGGAACTCCGATGCTCGATATCGCGACATCACTCGCGGTGATGGCGGATATGCAGTCGCAGCCATCCGTGATTCTTGAGTCAGATTGTGATACACGATTGTTATGATTCAGTCCAGCTCTGTAGCGTGCTGGCTGTCCAGAGCATTACAAGTCTTGAGTGCTAATAGTCCCTGCTGGCGATGAGCCCGCCACCTTAATTGACCAATCCAGGCGTTGCACGCTCAAGACGTGACCGTGTGGCTTCCATGAGCAGCGGTGACCTCAGCTAGAGAGCGCGATGCAGAGACTTGTATCGGAGGCATCCACTCTCTCGATCCGTGTCTGAAGCACGATGAGCGACACCAGGGATGCATCGTGATCACGAGTCTTGAGTCATGATACGTAAACAACTCTCACGGACCGTGCGTCAGACATGCAACGCCGGCACAGGTGCAGCTGATCCAGCACATTCAGGTATCATCACTCCGACTAGCTGACACAAATATGTCGCTGCGGCGAAACAGAATTGCGTGCGGGTGCGGAATCCTCATCAGTTCCAGATCCCCTTGACTCAAGACTGCCGCGCGCTGGTGACGCCATCGATTGTGATTATCAATCATGTCTCTCCAGAGATGTTTTGGTTCCCAATTTGAATTAGAAAGACTTTGTATTGATTCATCCGATCCTCTTTCAAGATGGCTCGTGAGCATTCTGATCGAAGCCGAGCTGCTGCATGAGCACGAGGCAATCACGAATCAGAATGATGAAGAGGAATTGGTGAGTAGAGTCGCAAACAGATAAGCAAAGGGGAGATCTGGGTCTTCAGCAGTCCGCATATATATACTCAGCCCTGGCTCGATGCTGGCTGATGGCAACCGAAGCAGAGAGCTGCGCTTTGCCTCATTGATTCGATCTTATAGACGGACACTACTCAGTGACCCGCGGCTGTCAGAAACATCATTCGTGACCAGCAGCTGCGACTATTGAAGTCGCGAGTGAGTCTCTCTCTCTCTTCCGCCTCCCCCTCCCCCCCCCTCTCTTCCCCCCCTTGGGCTCACCACGCTCTTCTGCTGCATGAATGCGTTCTGTGCCAGGATCCTCTACACGACCAGTCCACCTCACTAGCCTGATTGCACATCCACCGCCCCCAGCTGTAAAGACTTTCAAGAGCATTTTTGCACCTCGCAAGCGTCAGCCATGCCTCGCCACGAAAGCAACAGCTCCCTCGGGAGTGTCGGACCCTCGCAAGAGGGCCTTTCGTTGAGTTTCGAGTGAGCATATGGCGATAGCCCGGACGGAGTGTCTCAAGCTTCGCTGAGGTAGCGAGGTACCGACATGAGCAATGCCACGAGCTGTCAGTCCAGCTCACACCTGACCACTGACGTCGAGCACTAATCACACATCATCACACACTCCTTGGCTGCATGTGCTTACCTTCGCGTGCGGCCTCGCACCAGTCCTGATACTCAGGACATTGAGAACCGCAGGCAAATCATCCTCAATGGATTCATGCAAGCATACGCCGTCAAGTCAGCCAAAGAAGCGGAGGCATGCAAGCGCCAAATCAGCAAAGTCTTTCAGGAGTGCAACAGTCGCACGGACGCTCTAGAGCGCAAAGCAACAAGCAAGCGGTGTGTATGCTAAAGGTAGCCTCTCTAGCCTTCAATGACCAATCATTGTGCACTTTCCAGTGATGATGCACTCGCCGATGTCCAGGCATCCTTGGACGCCACCGAGCAAAGTGAAATGGGCGAATATATGCGCATGTTTGAAGAGGTTCAGCAAGTGAGTAGCTGGTGGTCCGTGTCATCATGCCCACGAGATCCGATATTGATGGGAGCTCACCTTCACAGGAGCTAGAGCACAAGTATCAAGGAATCGCGCACATCGCCGACGAGCTTCAACGCGCACAGCAATCGACCGAACTCCAGGCCGCTCGAAGCATGTGTACGTCTAGCGTGACCTTGCGGGAACGTTGCCGGACTTGATGCGCATCGCTCCACATTGTCAAACCTATCCAGACGAGGAGCGCCCAAAAATGATGGTCCGCTGGCGTCGCGAGCTTGTCCGAGAGCATCGCAACAAGCAGACCTCGCGCTCTGCTCAGCAACAGGTGAGACGCCCTACATGTTGTGCAGCGAACGAGCCTGCACGTGCATCCGTGTCCAAGCAATCACCCTCACGCTTGCTGAAATCCTCTCTTGCCAGGCTGTAATCGACGGAGCTGCTGTGCTAGAGCACTACAAGGCCATCCTTGGCAGCACGGTGTGTATTGACGAGCCGAGAATTCCTCAGCCTTTCGTGCTTCTTACAAACCAAATTGCGCACCCCGAATTTGGCGTCCGCATCTTGCTGTCACCAGATGGAGGAGTAAGGCAGCGCTATTTTCGGCTCAACCCCCGCACTTCGCACCTGCACAAGATCAATCAAGAGATCAATCAAGGTTTGCAGCGGCCCAGCAGGTACACGTTCGCTAAAGTAGCCGCGCTTGAATGTTCCTCTCTGTCCACACTAATGACGAGAAAGTCACCCGTGTCAAGAAAAGCGCCCTTCGTCGACCGTCTTGATCGAGCTGCGTAGACGCGGACATCTCAGGCTTGACTGGCATGGGGTGGTATCATTCATCATGATCGCGAAGAGGGCAGAACTTGTGATCGTGCTCCCATTGTATCAGCCTGCACATGCACGAAGCTCATACAAGAACTTGCTCGACGCGCTTTCCTTCCAAGTCTCCCTGCAGCGTGCAGCAGTTTCGGATGCGCTAGCGAGAAGCGGTGCGAGCGGCGCTTCAACTGGCTCTGATTAGCGCCAATCTTGGCCGGCGAAGCGGCCGTCACCAACCACATCTTCTCTTATCCGCACGTTCTCATGTACACGCTGCTGCGAGCAACTTAGCGCGCAAAGGGCGCACAACCAAATGCGACTGAAGAGCAACAAGACCATTGCTTCTTCTCCCCAGATGCCCTGAGCCTGTATCGCTTTCCTGGACAACGAGAGCTAGCGCAGGTTCGCAGCGGAATGAGGCAGGGCCCTGAGTTCAAAGGAGCATCTGCTAGCGCCGAGAAGAACGCCCAATCGGCATAATAACCTCAAGGAGCGTTTGCTCGCGGCTTCGAGTAGGCTGAACATCAATGCTGCGACATTTAGGCTCGGCTTCGGCCAGGCGCTTTTGCCGTACAACGTGGTGCGTGTGTGTGCCTGTGTGCCTGTGTGCCTGTGTCATGTTGCTTTGTTCATTGGCTTGCTCTAGCGTTCAGTATTGGACTGTGCAAAGAGCATCGCAAAGTATAAAGAGAGCCCAATTCTTTGGAAGATCGAACCGATATCACCCTACAAGCCCCCTCCCATCGCATCTCGACTCTGACCGTCTCCCTACCTTCTAGCCCTTCTCCCAATCCTCAACCTCTCACCTCTTCGTCACGATGAAGTTCGCATTCGCTCTCGTTGCTCTCGCCGCTGTCGCCGCCGCTGCTCCTCTCGAGAAGCGCGTCACGCCCAACTGCGGCGGCAAGTCCTTCTCCAACACCAACGTCAACCAGGCCATCAGCAACGGTGTCAACGACCGCGCTTCTTCGTCTAGCTACCCTCACACGTGAGTAGTGCGCCAACATACAGCGTGAACAGGTTGCACGCCACCGTTGCTTGTACTGGAGAGCATGATCTGACACTTCTGCCATGCTGTCCAACTCGACTCGTTCCCACTTCAGTTACAACAACTACGGTGAGTCTGCAACGAGAGCGCTCTGGAATGGCCGACATTTCCATCGCGCCTAATCTCGTCTCTCAATCTCTTCTTTGTCAACGCAGAGGGCTTCGACTTCAGCGGCGAGTGCTCTGACAGAAGCTACCAAGAGTTCCCTCTGTAAGTAGTGTGACGCTGCCGTGCTGTGGTCTGCTGTGCAGCTAGAAATTCACCACGCCACCTTGGCATTCCGCAGCGTCACCAAGAGCGGCGGCTACACTGGCGGTTCTCCCGGTGCTTACCGTGTCATCTACGGCACCAACACTGGCAACTTCTGCGGAGGTAAGTCTCCGCCTCCGACAGTCTTGCTCGAGCGCTGTCTAATCGAATCCTCTATCGATTTGTCCGCCTGCAGCCATCTACCACGCTAGCTCTGACAACTCCTTCTCTCAGTGCGACTACTAAATGCGGTCGTGGCTTGGTCGTGGATGCTTCTTCGTTCGACCTCTCAAAAGAGTCTGCTAGATCAGACTTGGCACCTCATGTGATTCCTCCAACCATGCATTCCTCACCTAATCACATACCATCTCGAACTTTGTCCTTCACGCTTTCATCTGTTTCGATAAGGATGTATTCGCGCGACGTCTGCTTTCCGCCCTTTTCGTCACTTTGCGAAGCCTCCCAGTATCCAACCCAAATCTCCGCGTGATCCTCCGCCAGCAGACAACCAGTAAGCGGACAACGCAACGATGACGGCCAGCTCTAAGAGCCCCGTGACGAGGCTTCCGGCTCCCGCGGCAATGAGCGAGGACCAAACGAGACCGAGCAAGGAGTCCAGCGTCTGTCCGATCAGCCTCTTTGTCCGCCATGCACCGTCGATGGGGTAAGGCGCTTTGAGCGGCTGCAGAGCTGCCTCGCCTCCTGGTGCTAGCCGCGAAGGCGATGGCAATCGCAGGATTGCGGTGACCGGTTTGTGGTCGGAGTGCTAAAGCAACGCGGACAGTGTCAGTACCCTGTCTTTACGGACTCATATCATGAAGAGCAGTTGTCAGACTCACAGTGTAGCTCATGATACTCCTGTACAGCTCGGTCTGTACGCCGTGAAGGGAGCTCGCATCGCTCGTCTTCTCGTCCGCTGCGGTACCCAAGCTGAGCCAAAGGATGCGATCAGTCCAGCCGGGAACGCGCTTGCCGCTCAGCTCTTGCGGCTGAGCAGGCTGAGCAGCTGCGCCTTGCGAGCTCTTCTCGTCGGCATCGATGTCACCTTGCGCAGCATTCTTGCCGCGTTTGCTCTTGTCCACTTTGAATTTGTACGTGGGACCAAAGCCAGCAGTGGGAAGGTGAGGCTCCACGAGTCCTTGAAAGACGCGAGATCCACTAGGGTGTCGGTGCTCGAGAGAGAGCTGATCGTACGCTGCCAGAGTGCGCCAATCGGCTTGCTGGACTTTGCGCTTGATGTCGCTCTTCTTCAAAGCCTCGCCGTCCGCCTTCAAGTGGGCGGCAGGCTTTGTGTTGAATGCGATGCGATAGTTCAGATCACCGAACACGAAGAGATGAGAAGTGTCGTAGATGCTGTGATCTTGCTGATCAAGCGCTGTGGCCTTTTCGGCGCTCCTCTTGGCGCTGCTCTCCTTCTCCGCTTGATACTGCTTGGAGAGAGCATCAACGTCAGGATTGGCATCTCCCGCTCTTCCACCTCCTTGCGGACCGCTGGGTGAGCTGGACGGTAGACCTTGGACGGCGTCTGGAGCAAAGACCAGTCGCTGGACGATGTTCCGCCAGTCCGCGTTCCTTTTGGCAACGTTGTGATCGTGAGCGGTAAGATGGGCGCACACAAAGGTGAGCACCTCGTCCGGTGAACCCGGTGTCGCCCCTGCTAGAACCACGCGCACTCCAGTCGCTCCCTTGTTGCCCATGAGACCCAGCAACCCAAAAGCTGCTGTGCTCGTCCTCACTTCCTTGACGCGCTGGGCGATACTGGGGGCATGCGAGCCCGCATCGACTCGTTCGCGCGCATACACGTAGAGAACAATGCTGACAAGCTGAACGCGAGCTACGAGGGCGTAGTTCTCGGGTCCACCCCCGGGAGGATACTTGCCGTCACTCCGAGTCGTGGCGCTCTGCGGGCGAATAGCACGTCGAATGGCAGTATCGGTAGACGACAGCGCCTGCGTCGCCTTTCCAGCAAAGCCCAAATCTAACGGCAATAGCTCCTGGAAGCCGACTGCGTAGAAGTCGGGCGCAGGTCTGCCTTCGGATGGATTGCTCGCATTGTACTGCGACGACCTTTCAGACAGCGTCGGTACCAACCATGGCGAGAGGTCTGGTGCGTAGGCTGATGTTCCCTGGAGATTGTAGTTGAAGGTGCCAATTTGCACTCGCAATGCCGACGACATGGTGGGTGCGGGAGGGAGCTCAAAGACTCGCACTAGACTGTTTCCTCCAGCGAATGACAAGCCGAGGAGGCTTCGTCGCGTGTGTGAGACCGCGGAAAGTGTATGTTCATGAATCTCCTGGGAGATGATGGAAGGCTGAGGTCAAATGGTGAGTCTAGATGGCTGGCTGGCTGGCAAGCTGGCGAAGCTCTGTTTGCGGATGCCGATGGGTGCGTTTGCTGCTGTGGAGCGGTCACGAGAGCACGGCTGCGCGCCTTCCCCGCACCCGATCGCGATCGACCGCCTTCCTGGGGCACGCGAGCAGACACAACCGCGGGACTTGCGATGCGTCGCTTTTCGTTCGCTGAAAGGCCTGCTGGCGACGTGGGTCACGTGATCCGCTCGACACAAGACTTTTTGAGTTTCTCCGGAACGTCCAGTCGAGTCTTGAGTCAGAGTGAAGGTAACTCCTGAATCACACTTTAGCTCATCTTGGTTGGCCCATGAGACCTTGATGTCTCATCTGGTGCCAGCGAACGCGAGGGAAGGTGCAGCAGAAACGCTCGCAACCATTTCTTTCAAAAAGCGACGCCAAACTTTGAGCGATGAATTTTAGGAATGCAAGCAACGGCAAGTTCAATGAGCGCACTTTGAAGCCTTCACGCAATGCTTCTTCTGACGCTAGTGATGGCAATCAGCATGATGATGAAAGACGATTGAGACTTTTGAACGCATCCCCTTGGGACAACGTGCGACCATGATTCAGCCGGAGACACAATTTTGCCATGTGCCCCATCATTGTCGTCAGAAATCTGAGCGCAGCCTTGCCCACCATCCATCACCCACGGTACGATCCGCTTCTCGACTGATGACTTTTGATTCCGATTCAGCCTGGAAAGCGCGCTTCTCGACCCAAGCGCACCATGCTGCACCCCACGCGGTTGGCAAGAGGCGCCAAGAGCACATCCGACGTGCACTTGGAGAACCCCCGCTTTTTCCTGTTTGGGGGGAAAGACTTGGCATGGCGCAGTCACACGTCCAGCCAAAGGGGATATAGGGCTTCTAGTATTACTGTCACGCACTGACTGCTGAACATGCAGCTCGGTGTGTAGGCCGTCGCGCGCAAGCAAGCAACCAAATCTGCCCACGCTTCCGTCGTTAAGAGCAAGTCAAAGCATGAATTTTGAATGTCCTGTAGGTCGTTGTTGCGTGTATCGCCCTGACACATCATCGTCGAACAATTTGATTTGTGATCCGAATTCCTGCACAGCTAAATCCTCGACTCTTGACTCAACCTGTAGCTGCGACTGGTTTCTCTTCCGCTGCGACATCACGGCTACTGTACGGTACTGTACGCCCAGGTGCGTGCGCTAGCGCAGGTAGAAGGCTGTGTTCTAGCCGCACGACAACGCAACGGTGAACGGGTCATGAGCGCGTCCACGTCGTGCTGACCATCGAATCCATGCAACACACTCGCCGTCTTCTATGCTGTTGAAATGAGACGCGAGTCGTGTGTGTGAACGTGGGACATGTGGAACATCCAGAGAGGTCTACAGCGTACATACCCTCCCTCCCTCGATGCCGACGAGGCGATGAGGAAGGTGCACGCGGATGCACTGGACGCTCGGACGCTTGCGCCCGCAAGAACACAACAACGACCAGCGGCGATGATGTGTTTGTTGATTGCCATCATGAACGAGTGACCGACCGCTCAACGACGGTCTATCATCGCACCAACTCAAAACTCTGCCCGTTCAGCAGGGGATATGTGTGTGGGGGGGGGGGGATAGCGTCAACCGCCAGCCAGCCAGCCTAGCGCGGGGGACACCTGGGCAACGTTTTCTCTTGGCTGTTCTTGCACTGAGCACGTGCCGCAAATCGATGCACGGCGTGTGCTGGCTGCATATAGGGAAGGATGTGGAGTCGCACGTCAGTGTAGCCTTCGAGGCTTCTGCAGCGCAAGTCGTGAGTGCCGCGGCATGATGCGCTCGCTCCCTTTTGCTCGCCATTTGCCTTGTGGGCTTTTGCACCGCCGCACGCCTGGTCGAGGCAGGTGCGCGCGGAGCAAGCGGCTCGATGATGCACGGCACAGGACAGCACAAGTCCAATATCAGCCGCCTCCACCTACAGTGAGCAGTGAGTCAAACATAGCACCTTAGCTGCGTTGTTCAACTTCTTCAGCGCGCAGGCATCGTGTTCTGATGGTCTTCGCGGCTGCGCTTGAGCGCGGGACTCATCCGCCACGATTGAGACTTGCCTTGCACCAATCATCTGAATGATCAAGATGCTCACAAACACACAACCATATCGTTGCTCTTCAGGTCTACAATTCAATTGCAATTCGCCCGTCACCGCTTAGTGGCAATCACGTGAACGTTATGAGATGGATCTCTTCTCATCTCGATCAGCATTTGATTGTCAACTCACCATTAGCTCGCTTCGAAGGCGCAAGCGGAACGTCAATTGAATGCGGAGTCCCAAATCGGCAAAGAAGTGCGCGTGCAGCTGCTTTTACTCGCGCAAACATGCCTGCCTGCCTGCCTGCCTGCCTGCAAACATCATGCTGCCAGCTTGCTGCTCGATTCGTCATTCGTGATTGTCGGCACCATGGCTCGATGCAGCAAGTCGGGGTCGGGTCCATTCAGCCGGACCCCTGAAGGACGTCCGTCCAGTGACAAGAGCAAGCACACTCGCGAGTAGCACGCAGGCGATGGGCATGGAGCTCGGAGAAATTGATTGCTCGCTCGCTTGAATGTCGAGACAGCTACACCGGTACATACAGCCAGCCAGCCCGGCCTTCGGGACCCTTTGCCTGCTGCCTAGCTGCTTGCGTACTGTACTGCTGCTCGCTCGATCGCGCGATCAACTCCGACAAGCCGATGCCATGCTTGGAAGACGTGCGCCCGCAGTAGCTCTTGCTTCCCCATCGTGCCGTGTGTGTGCGTGCAGTCACCGTGAAGCGCGCACAGGCACAGCCTTGCTTCCTCTCGTGCATTGGCAGAACAGGTCCCTCATGGGGTCCACACTTGACGAGCACGGCTGGCCTGGCCGCGCTCGATGCGGCCTCGAGTGGAGAGGCAGCTGCATCGTCGCGCCAATGCGAATGATCGGCAACGCTTCAGCTGCGAAAGCTGGGACCTAGTGCGTGCATGCATGCACGGCACAGCTTGCGTATGGTGTCAGCGCGCAGTGGCGATGTAGAGAGCTGACTGTGAATGGCTTCTACAGGGATCAAACGCAGACGATGATGGCGATCGCGAGCTCCAGCTGTGCCTCAGCTAATAATTCGAGAAAGTCAATTCCAAGTCATTATTCTCCTCACTCGCATCCATCTCTTACACCACACACTTCATCCCCATCTCGCATTCGCACGGTTCCCTGTCTGCCTGCGATACCTGCTTCGTCCCATCCTATCAAATCTCTTCTCACACAATGAAGGCAGTAGGCATCGCCACCGCCGCAGCGGCATTCGCTGCTGGTGTCTCATCCACGGCAGCATACGTCGTGCCGGGTGGAAGCTTCGAAGGGCAACCCCTGTTTGGCAAGCTGCCCAACAAGTCTTCTCAGGCACACGTCATCCGCGATGCTCCGGGCGGGAGCGTCAAGCTGCCCCTGTACACGCACAACAAGCGCGACAGGAACAATGTGGAAGAGACGAAGAAGTTTGCCATTGCTCAGGGCGAGCTTGTTCGCAAGAAGTGGGCCAAGTACACTGCTGAGGAGCAAGAAGAACGCGAAAAGCTGGGCAAGAGACAGACCATCGGTTTGACCGGCTACAGCGCTGATGTGTGAGTGTCCGGCGCGCAACGGTTGCCGCTTGGCCCATTGCCACTCGTCACTCACGCCGTCCGGTTTGCGCCACTCCGTACCTATTCTAGCTCCTACTATGCTCAAGTTTCCATCGGCACGCCTCCCCAAAACTTCGTGACGATTTTGGATACCGGGTCGGCGGACTTTTGGGTTGCAGACTCGGAGTGCACTAACCAGCAATGTCAAGGATCCGCGCTCTTCAATACCGCAGCCAGCAGCACTTATCGTGGCAGCGACACAGCCTTTCAGATTCAGTACGGCATCGGCGCCGTGCGCGGCACGCTGGCTGCAGACACGGTCTCGCTGGCCGGCTACGTCGTTCAAGACCAAACATTTGCTATCATTGATCAGCTTGCTGAGGGTACCCTCAACGCTCCAGCTTCGGCTTTGATGGGCATGGGCTTCGAGACCTTGGCTTCGAGCGCAGCCACACCATTTTGGGAGGTTTTGGCACAATCCAACAAGCTCAGTCAGCCTTTGTTCACTTTCCAGCTGCGTCGCAACAACAACAACCCGACTGTGATTAGTGGCACCACTCTTGCAAGCCAGTTGCAGCCTGGTGGCGTCTTTACATTGGGCGAGCTTGACAGCAACCAATACACTGGCGACATTACATACACTTCCCTCACCTCTCCAGCTTACTGGACCATCCCCATCGATTCGTTCAACGTGAACGGTCAGACGACCTCGGTCTCCAGCGGCTCCAACACCGCTGCCATCGACACCGGAACAACTCTGATTGCTGGACCCGTCTCCGCCATTCGTGCTCTTTACAACCAAATTCCCAACTCGCAGGCCGTGCAGATGGATGGTGGTGGCGACTCGTTGTACTGGGTGTACCCATGCAACACCGATGTCAGCGCTGCTCTGACCTTTGGCGGCAAAACGTGGAACATCAATCCGCTCGACTTCAACTATGGCCTGTACGGCAACCGTGAGTAGCAGGGGGTGTGAACGGCTGGGATTGCGTTCATTGACGCTTTGCTCCCTCTCCTCTGCGCCACAGGTGGATCTACGCAATACTGCCTCGGAGCCTTCTTTGCCACAGACCTCGGTGGACAAGGTCCTCAATGGATTGTCGGCGATGCTTTCCTGAAGAACGTCTTTTCCGTCTTTGAGTCCAACCCAGCACGCGTCGGTTTTGCAGCGCTGCGAGGTGACAATGCCCAGGCTGTCGCCACGACATCCGGAGCAATCCAGTCCGCGGGCGCGGCCGCCGCTACCGTTCCTCGAGCTTCGGCCACGTCGAGCGCAACGGGTGCGCCTGCAGGAGATCTACCCACCCAGACCAACTCCATCACTGGCATCGTTGGCGGCTCCGGTCTGCCCACGCCTGTTGCCGGCTCCGCTTCCCCAACCGGCTCGGCCAGCTTGATCTCTGGCAGCAACGTGTCCAGCGGCGGAGGCAGCGGAAACGGTGCCGGCTCACGCACTGCCACCAGTGCGACCCTCGGCGCTCTGGTCATTGGCGCCGTGGCCGGAATGGCAATGGTCCTGGCTTAGTGTGGGCGTTTGACGGAAACCCCGCACGTCCGCGTGACCTTTTGCGATCTCTTTGCCCTCCACCTTTTGATTGTTTGCGATTGGAACATTAGCCATCTCTTTTCCTGCACTGCATGGATTTGCACATGTTCGAATTCCGCGCAGGTCTTCACGTGTAATGACGATGCAATGTACATTTTTGAATTACAATGAGCCCGGCTTGCGGTCTCGGTGCCGAACCACGGCGCTGCCATCGAGACTGGCTGAGCCCAGCCGTGGTGCTCACTTTCCAGCTACGATCATCTCAAAGGAGGCGGCCGGCTAGCTGCGCCGCTTTGAGGCACTTGCGACTGAGAAGGAGGCGAAACAGGCTCGCCAAGCGGTGCCGAGGGCTTACGCTGTCCGCCCGTCAAGTCCTCAAATGCCTTCTTCTTGCCAGCTTCGTAGCCGGTATTGATACCTAACACATATGTGCTGCGCAATCACGAAGTCTGGTGGTCAGTCAAACATATGAGCCATGCTTTCGCGGTAGCCTTATGGGTGCTAGCCTCGCGCACGCCCGCGCAGCAGAGGAGGGGGCAAGGCGAAACGCACGACTCACACGCCGCCCACACACGTGGTTAGGAAGAGCAAGGTGCGATTGCTCCAGAGTTGTTTGGGAGGCGTGCGAGGCGGAGGCATCTTGATGCCACCTGAACCGGTAGGCTGCTGCTGCGCTCTTTGGGAACGATGATGGGGCCCAGCAGCAGCACCTGGCATGATGCTGTGTGGAGCGCGCGTGGATGTTGCAGGGCTATGGTATAGCTAGCTGCTGCGACGCTTTTGAGCTGTCCTTGCTATGCCGTGTCCGACACCGACTGCTGGCTGGCTGACACAGCGTTCGGTTCCGATCGCACCGTGTGCGCGTTTCAGAGGGGAGGATGCTGTTCGAACGTGATACGTGCGCCCAACTTTGTGCTTGTTCGTGGATTCTTACTCGAGCGAGACCCGCACGCACAGCCGGGCGCTGCTTGTCTTTGATCCCGGTTTCGCCGATGAGGTGGGAGACCCTGAGCGTCCGTAGATGAGACTTGACTGAAGAAGGAGCAAAGGTGAATTCACGATTGCAGATCGAAGCGTACGCGGCCACGCTAGGAGGCAGGCAGGCACGGGCGTGCTTGGTGAATCGCAAGTCGTGAGTGAGTCTACAGCTGCCTATAATTCAAATTGACACGATGAAAGTGCGATGTGCGTAGTGATCGAGTACCTAACATACCATGCAGAACACATGCGAGTCACGAGCAGCAAGGCTTCTCGGCATGGACGCGCAAATACGACATCAGCAGCGCGGACATCTATGGCAGCCGCGGCGAACTTGGTTCAGATCACTAACGCGATGCGACATGCGGCGACGGGCGGCTTACGTGTGTGTAGATTCGCGGAAAATTCAAATTGTGAATATGACGGTTCGAATTCAGACATTTCAAAACACGTGCGGCACGTACGGCACAGCTCGATCGGAGATTAACAACCTCCACTTAGTCTTGATCAGGCCGACTTCGTCCAAACAAAGCGCCATCACCGACCTTCGCCCTGCTAGGATAGATGTGTTGTGCGGCCCTGGAACGCCGGCCCAGATAGCGTGCATTGATGTGCGTACTCATGACTGACTGTGTGTGATGGAAGTGCGCTGCGATGTGGAGGGAGGGACGCTAGTTAGGTGCACCTCACCGGTAGGATGACCACATCCACGCGCTTTCGCAGGTGTTGGCGAATCGAGCACAGCATGAATCAACCGCACATAAGAAGGCTTGAAACCATCTCAAATCATGCTGGCCCCCACATATCACAGCTTTTCTGTACGCAATACACCACTACACACCTTTGACACTTCTAGACCCGACCTCATCCACACCATGGTAAGGCTTCACCGGGCTAAGCTTTCGAGATGCGAAGAGTGGTAGTATTGCCGTTTGTCTGACCCGCTCCTCCTCTTGCTCCTCCCAGACCGCACCAAGCAAAGTCTTTTTCATCACCGGAGTTTCCAGCGGTTTTGGCAAGGTGAGCGTCTCAAAGCGCTGCTGCCACTCTTTGCTCTAACCCTGTCGGTTCCTGATCAAACTCTCGCGCTCTTCTACGCATAGGAATACGTCATCCACGCGCTTGCAAATGGCCACAAAGTGGTGGCAGCGGGTCG
The DNA here is from genome assembly GCF_003144195.1 of Ceraceosorus guamensis. Lineage (NCBI taxonomy): Eukaryota > Fungi > Basidiomycota > Exobasidiomycetes > Ceraceosorales > Ceraceosoraceae > Ceraceosorus > Ceraceosorus guamensis. The sequence continues at coordinate 207,021 of NW_020290018.1, forward strand.
AACGGGATCCAAGCTCACCTTTCCCGGAGCTACAGCGGACAATTTTTTGGGCGTGGATGTGGATGTGACGAGCACGCCAAGCACCAAAGCTGCTTTCAAGGCTTCCCTGGACAAGTTTGGCAGGCTGGATGTGGTGTGCGCCAACAGCGGCTACGGTCTGTCGGGAGAGTTTGAGAGCTTGACGGAGGAGCAAGTGCAAGAGCAGTTCGATGTCAACTTTTTCGGCGTCACAAAGACCGTCAGGGAAACGTTGCCGATCTTGAGGCAACAAAAACCTGCCGGAGGCGTCATTCAGGTCGTCACTTCCATCGGTGGGCAGATTGGCGTGCCCACCTACACTGCGTACACCGCTTCCAAGTGGGCATGCGAAGGTTTCATCGAGTCGTTGGCAAAGGAGACGGATCAGAAGCCTGAATGGGGCATCAAGTACACTCTCATCGAACCTGGAGGATTCAGGTGGGTATGCGCCCTTCAGGTCGAGCGTGTCTGAAGTGCTCATGTTCATTCTTCAACTCTTCCTCGCTTGTAGGACCGAGTGGGCTGGTAAGAACATGAAGTTCAACGATCAGCAAGCCAAGCACTCGGATTACAGCCATGTCAATAGCAAAGAGAATGCCAGCAAGAGGCACGGAAAGCAACCTGGTGATCCAGTCAAGGGTGCCATCGCATTCTACAACTTGGCACTCGAAAAGGAGCCTCCTTTGCGAGTCATCCTTGGTAGCGACGCCCATGCTGCGTTGACCAACAAGCACAAGGTGGACTCGGAGCGCGCCAAGAAGTGGGAGCACTACACGTTGAATACCGACGTAGACGGCTACAAGGCTTAGAGGACTCTGATATCATTTGGCAAGTCTTAACTTTTGCATGACGACGAATGCAAGTTTAAAACAACCCCAGCAAGCGCCCCGATTGTGATGTGGTGCATTGCAAATGTGAAGCTACCGCTGAGTTGAAGCGTAGACCACGTGGCCATCTACTAGCGTATAGAGCACCTGAGCGGCCCGCAGCTGACTTGGCGACGTCCTGCCCTCATCCATGACATCTCTATCAAACACGACCAGATCAGCCCGAAAATTGGGATGTATAGCGCCGCTGATGTGTTCCTCAAATTGCGCATGTGCCGCTGCTCTCGTGAAGCCGTGCAAAGCTTGGGCGCGAGTGAGTCGCTCCTTCGGAAACCTGTTGAAGGCGAAGGAACGAGGTCAGCCTTCAGCGCCAGAAGGCGTTTGAGGAACAGGGCCCACACTCTCGCTCACCACCCTTTTGAGCCGTGCGGAGAGTGGCCCTGCGAGTCGAGGCGTGTGATGGCAGAGTACAAGCCGTGCATAGGATTAGGAAGCTCGACGGGAAAGTCAGAGCCCAGCGCGAGTAGCCCGCCGGCACTGCAAGAAGAACAAGGCATCAATGAGCATACACTCGCAACATGCGTTACGGAGGGCAGCTCGGTCAATCAGGCTCACCTGAGTACAGACTGCCACGCATATGCGCCTCTGGACCTCTCTAGACCAATGCGATGCTCCACATAGCCCATGTCGGAGGTGCAATGCGTCGGCTGCATGCTAGCAATGACTCCGAGCGAACCAAAGCGAGCCGTGTCGTTCAAGCGCAACAGTTGAGCGTGCTCGACTCGCGGTCTCAGATCTTTGCCCTCGTGCGCCGATGAAGTGAGGACTGCCTCGTACGCGTCGAGCACGATGGAGTTTGCACGATCACCGATCGCGTGCGTTGCGACTTGCCAAGCTGCATCCACCCAATGCTGAATCAGAGGTTGTACATCAGCCTCGGGTATTAAGAGCAAACCGTTCGAGGCCGGCCGATCAGCGTAGGGGTCCCACATTGCGGAGCCCCAAGATCCAAGCGCGCCATCTGCGAACAGCTTGACGGTTCGCACGGTCAGACGATTTGAGGCGCTCGGCGACGGCAATAGAGGGAAACCACGACGTGCAGCTTCGTCGCTGCATCTCGCACTGTTCGCAGGACAAGCCAGCATGCCGTAGATTCGCACCGCGAGGCTGCCCTGAGCGTCTCTTTTCCGCAAAAAGTCCAAGGTATCCAGATCCGCAGCCGCGTCGCCGACTGAAGTGATGCCAACTTCGAGAAGAGAGCGCTGAGCGGCGCTCAGGTACCGAGATCTGTCCTCATCTGTCCAAGAAGGAATGACGGCGTCTAGTGGTCGCGAAAAGTGTCAGCTGTGTGACTTGCGGCTCGCGATCGAAAAAGTACCCGAGCATCATGCTCACAGGCAAATTCCATAGCGCGGTCGATCAGTATGCCCGTAGGTGAGCCGTCTGGCGCACGCACCACCAGACCTCCTGGCACGTCCTGGTCGGGTCGGGGGAACCGAGCACCTCTTTCAACATCTGCAAGGGCGCGAGGCGATAACCAGAGCGCGTGCACGTCGACACGTCTCAGGCTGATCCGACGATTTGCCAACAGGCGCGAGGAGGCCAAATCGGACTGCGGTAGCAGAAAAGGACGCATGGCTTGACATGAACATCGCTACTCGGAAAATTTGTAGCGCTCTACTTGAACTACTCACCGCAGCTGGAAAGATGGGTGGCGACCACCGGGTTTGATCCCATCCAAGACCTTCAATCCACAAATCCTCATCAGCTAGCACGTCAGGTCGAGCCTCAACGTAATTCTCGACCCGTTCAATGATTTCTATCCCGAATGAAGTTCGCAGATGTAAGCGTATGCCACGCATGCATGCGATTTCGTTGCGAGGTCGATTCCTCACCCTGCACTGAGGATGCTCCCACGAGATTGACAGACGAGATGGACCAGCCAAGCTCGAGTACATGGCCATGAGCATCCTGAAGCCCTGGCAGCATGCATTGATTGGGCTATCGCGAAAAGAGAGGGGAGGTCAGCTTGCTATGCTCTCACTTGCGGATGCCCGACAATGCCGATGACTCACGGCACTTCCTGACGAGCCTAGCACTGGCCAGGCTTGACCAGCCATTCTCGCCCCGCCTTTTGCAGGCAAGCACCATGACTCGCTGCGCCAAGACTCACCCCCAGCTCTCTGATATCGCAAGGCTTTCGAGCTCGCCTCTTGCCTTCGCACCAAGTGTCCACGTCTGTTGCTGAGCCTACTCGAGCTATCTTTCCCTTCTCCACAACCACACAGAGATGGGCTTCGGCCTGCGCATCCTTCGTATTCGCGCTGGAGGGAGAAGTGTAGATGGCTGGACGAGGTGCTGGGCGGAAGGATCTCCAAGATCGCAGCACCTTGCTTCCCACTCCGTCCGTCTCCGAGTCATATGGAGGAAGTGGAGCAGCACCAGGGCTGCAAACGGCGTACCCAGCCTTGGGATCCACTCCGCTGAGATCACGTGGCCAAGGCGAAGGCGCTACGGCGTGAATGGCCGAGTCAACGCCATCCAATACGATCTTAAATGGAGCGAGAATGCTGTCCCTTGCTGGAGTACTTGGCGACCGAGAGGCGCTGTGGGCGTACCACATGGCTGCCAAAAGCGCTAGGAGACCTACGCTGCGCAGGAGACGGGGCAGTAGTGGGATCAGAGGTGGCTCGTCGAAGGATTGCTCATCGTCGTCGCGAACTTTTCCGGTCGTGGCCTCCAGGGGCAGGGATTTGGGCTGTGGAGTCGACATAGCCAGACGAGAACCACTAATGTAGTTCAAAGCTGCAAAGGAGGGACAAAGCGATTTGCAAGGCGACGGTTTGGCAGACACAGACTCGACTGCGGTTGGAAGAGACAAGCTGACGGGGTCACTGGCCTGCGAGCGGATGCAAAGTGGAGGAGGAGGGCGCGTCAAGGGTATAGGCCGAGACGGTGCACGAGGAGGAGGGCGGATGGATGCTAGGATGGCGATGCAAGGCAAGCTTCCGCTCTTGGAGCACACACGCGAATTTCTGATTTTTGCCTTTATGTTGTGAAAGGCGCGCCAGTCTGGAGTCCGAGGTTCAACAGGCGCCGCGGGCGATCCCGACGCGGGTGCATGGCGCCCGCACGTGACCATACTGCATGGGCCACCACCTGGCGCGTGATAGGGCGCTGACGTCTTGCATGGTTGCTCAGCGCGAGCCGAGGGTGCGCAGAGGTGGCTGATGGGTGCTGTGTTACCTGGAGCTGGAGACCGGTGCGGTGAATGCGTGGCGTGGAGCTTGAATCAGATGCAGCATTGCGCAGCCGGCAGCGCGCGCCCCACATGCGCAGCTATAGCATACACGCGCGCTGCTGTTTATTAATTGTGCGTGGCCGGGTGCATCGGCTGATTGATCGATAACGCAAGGTGCGCCTCACGACATCGTTGCGCGCGAGCAGCGGTCGCGGTCACGAGTGCGCGCCAGCAAAGGCGAGGACTCCACCTTGTCAAGTCCTGAGTCGTGACAACAGCGCACTACTCAAGACTCGACTCGCGACTCTACGCAGCAGCTATCCAGAGAAACACGACGGGGGCCAATCCTTGAGACCCAACACTCGCAACCTTTCTTTCAGACTGGCCGCCTTGCTCCAAATGGCAGCCCTGTCCTGCACGACGGCCAGAGTCATCAGTCTCCGGAGCTAATCCAATCCCTTACACCTTGCTCTCTAGCACTGGCGCCATGACATCCACGTCGAACGAGCATGCACTGGGTATGCAGTCTCTCCACGAGTTGGACGAATGGCTCAGTAGCAACCTGCCAAATGTGGTGAGTCTGGCGCTCGTCCGTCTTCAGGTCACTGTCGAGGAGTACCATTTGAGGCTCTAGCTTAATCCCCACACTACGCTCTGTCCGCAGCACGCCTTGCCACAGAAGGTTACCAACTCGATTCACGAATATACCACGATTCTCTACACTTCATTGACCCAATACGGTCCACCATCGCTGCCCAACATCCCGTCGCTTCCCAGTCTACCTGACTTCGTAGCTGGTCCTTCCAAGCCTGCACCTCCACCGCCTCCACAGTCCATCACGGATCGCCTGGCGCGATGGTGGAGCGATCATCCCCATGCTATCGTGCTGCTTAGCGTGGGCGCAGGTGTAGGGTTGAGCGCCGCTGCTGGATACGCCTTTTACGCAAGAAGTGATGGGCCGGTTCGAGGCCCAGAGATCAGGAATGGCAGACGCGCAGAGGCCGTGGGTGAGTCTCGCACATCGGAGTTGGTCTAGCGAGGCAATATGCGCCGCCTCGTAGATTTCACACTAACATGCACATCTCGAATATTCAGTGGTACTGGGAGGTGATACGCCTCTCGGGGAGCAGCTCACGATCACTCTTTCAGCCCAGGGCTTCATCGTCTTGCCGACGCTCGCTTCCAGCGCCTCCCAAGCGGCCTTCACGCGGCAGGTGCGACCCTCTTCGCAGGGGTACGTTAAGCCTTTATTACTCGACACCTCGTCGCGGGATCATACTGGCACCGTCGAAACTATGAAAACCGCTCTCAAGAGCGCTTTGGAGCTCAAATGGCCTTTGACAGGAGCAGGCGATCCCTTCGCCAGGGCCGGAGAGCGTGTCAGGCTCTCAGGCGTCATCAATGCCCTAAGCTGGGACGAGCGAGGTCCTAGCGACGACAATGGACGCCAGCTTGCCCCTCAAATCGAACAGTATGTCTCGCTTCCCTTTGCTGCCCTTCACGCCCTCGTATCGACACTGCGAAGTCCGGTGGATGGCCGATGGGCTGAGCACCCTGCAACGGTTCTCACCTTGGTGGCGCCAAAGCTTTCTACGCCTGGTGCAGCCTCCGTCACAAGGGCAGCTGCTCTCGAGTCCATGCGCTCGCTAGCTCACGCTTGCGCAAAATCCCACGGCACGCAGTCCCGTGTGATTCGGTGCGCGACGCTCCAGATCGCGCCGCTTCGTTCTACGTCCGAATCAAGCGGCACATCTCGCGCACCCAAACGTACGACCATCAACCCGCGTGGAGAGACCATACCCTCCACCAAGACATCACAGGTGCTGGCAGACCCAAACGACGATCTGTCCATTCTGTCCAAGACTACGGCACGTCTCCTCTTGTTACCCACCTCAACACGCTGGAAGTCCTTCTACGTTGTCGGTCCAGCGCTGCGCACGAGAATGACGAGCTTCTTGACTTCACGCGCCCCTGAGCATACGTTGCACTGGCTGCGCCATGTGCTCGTCGGTGCACCGGGCACAATCTGGAATCACTCGGTTGCTGTCTCCGCGCGCTGGATATCCGCTTTGCGGCAGCTTGGCCCTCGGCTGGGCTTCGGAGGCGGCACACCAAGACGGCAGCCCGCTTTCGGTCCTGGACCAGGTCCTGTAAGCAATTCGCATAGCCGAACGTCCATAGGTCGTGCAGGGCCCGCGTCTGGTGCAGCGAGCGGAAGCACCTCAAGCGGTAGAGGGCGCTCTCACAGCTCGTCTGGAGCACGCAAGACGGCCAGGCCAGCGTCCACCCACAGCGCCACTGCGAGCAGCGAGGAGGATTCCAATGGACCGTCCAGCAGCAATGGAGCGGCGGGCATGGAAAGCTCCGGACTCTTGAGCAGCGTTCCCAGTAGCGCTTTTGGTGACGGAGACCACCTCAGCACTCAGGGCGTCGAAAGTCCAACGCTGAGCTCGCGAGGTCCTAACAGCCCGCACTGGGTTCCGGCGAGTGCTAGCAATGCAGACGCTTCCGAAAGCTCTGTCTTTGAAGACTACGCAGGCACGACACCTAGCGCCAGCAGGGTGGCTTCATCGTCGGGGTTCCATTTGCCTAGCGAAGCGTCAAGCAGGCACGGTGCAGCTCATGCAGAAGAGGGACCTTGGATGGGTCCACCGAGCAGGGAGGCTCCCAGTCCGCACTTGGATCCGCATCAGGGAACCCGCTCAGGCATCGATAGCCCACTGGGTCACAGTTGGGTCGCTCTGGGCCAATCAGAGACTGAGCACGGATCGTCTGCTCCGCGCTGACCAATACGCCTAGGGTGTCTGGCTTCGCTTTTCCACTCGAGGTTTGCAGACTTTGCATCTCTTCTGTATTCACTCTCCTCTTGCTGTCTCTTGATTGCTTCCTTCACTGTACTCTCTTGGACTTCAGTATGCATGACCTCGGCCCTTGACTTTGCTACGGCGGCCCTGCTTACTGACACGCAAAATAGCGAAGGCCCCCTCTGGTCAAGCTCCTCTGAGGCGGTGGCAACGAATGAGCGCCACATATGAAGCAGCCTATCCTGCTGCGCAGCACAAGTGCCAGTTGGATGTAAGTTTCTCAGAGTTGATCCTCCGCCCAAGAAGGTAGCCGGCCGTGGCATATTAATTGCGTTCTCAGATTCACTGCCGTGGTAGGAGCCAAGCCGCTTTGAGTCAAATGGTCTTGAGCTTCATGACCGCTCTGTACGCCCAAACACGTGACCACTGGATGGCAGCCTCTCGCAGACTGCGATCGCGATTCACACGCGCGGTTGCTCGAGCCACGCCACAGCAGCAGCTAGCCTGGGCCGCCGTCATCAGTTGCCCGCATGCCAGGGAACAGCAGCAGGCAGGACACCGTGCAGTCGCGAGCCGGAAGGTGCGCCTGTCGTGCGTGACGACGTCTGCCTCGTTCTGAACATCACCTTCACTTCGCACTCATCAGACTTGATACCCGAGCACGCATTCACTTAGCACGGCTTGCGCGATCAACAAAGCGCAAGAAGGTCTCCACTCGACTGTTCGGGTAAGCGACTGTACTGCTCCGACCTTTGGCATCCCAGACGCACTTTTGCCGCCTGCATCACAGCAGGCCAAGGTCAAGTCACAAGTCTGAGTCGGCTTCTTAATTACGATCGATACTGGTGCGAGCTTTACCCCCGCCCGCTGGCATCATACTCCCACCCGCCCACAATGTCCGCTGCAGAAGTCACAAAGGACACAAAGTGAGCGTGCGACCGTATTCACTACGTTCACAGCGTCACTGATGAGCTAAGTGCCTGACATCTCTTCCACCACCGCCACTCAGGCTCTCTGACCTCACAGATGCCCAGAGAGCAGAGCTTGGACAGAGAGCCAAGGAAGAAAGCTTCTCGGGTCAGGCTCTTCTGGGACCCCAAGAGACTTTGGACGGATTAGAGGAGGAGTACAGGAAGGGGAACTATGCGGAGTTTGCCGATAAGGTCAAGTGGTTGAGAGAGAAGGGAGACTTCATTGGTGAGTTGAGGGGAGATTTTGATGCGAATTTGTCGGCATTGTAGGGGCATCTCGACTCGCTTATAAGCTTGGAAGTAGCTTATGCAATGCTGCGGTGCCGGCGGTGGGCATTTGGTACCGTCATTGAACTCTCAATGCTGCCGGCCAGAGCGAGTGTCGGGAAGATCAGCACTCCAGCTAATACAAGACACTCTACTCGCTTCCATCAGGTATGCGCAGGGTGCGCGGTGATGGTGAGTGCCGTACAGCTCTGCAGCGCGGGCTGGTCCAGCATTGATAGGCTCCTCTACTCGCCACCTGATGTGAACAGGCAATTGCTTCTACGCTGCTTTCGCTTTCGCCGTGGTGCAGAAGCTGCTGCATTTCAACGACAGGCCGATGCACCATTTCATGGTGAAGCACTTGGAAGGGACATTGGCGTGAGCATTGTCTCCACTTGCTGGTGGCATTGCTGCTCTGGTGTTATTCATAATGCTGAACGCGACGCACGCCCCTTTCTCCGCAGCCTTCTCAAGAAGACAGGCTTCGACGAATCAATCTAGTATGTGTCAGGCTTGCGCATACATCGATAGGTGCGAAGTAGCATACAGTTTACCGATCGCTTGCCCTTTACGTGCAGCCTCGAGTTCTGGGAGCCATTCAAGAAGCTGTTGAATCGGATGCACAGCACCGATCCGGAAGTCGTAGAGCTCAATGATCAACGCTTGCAACAAGCTTTCAACGATGCGTACATTGTAAACTCAATTGTTGCCTACTTGCGGCTGGTGACAAGCGCATACCTAAAGGTGAGTCCGAGATGGATTCTGCTTCTCCCGCTCTCACGTTGACGGCGATGGGCGAGTCTCGATCTTCGATTGCAGGACAACGCGGAGGACTTCACACCTTTCCTCTTCACTCTAGAGGACGAGTTTGGGGGTAAAGCCCCAACGCTTGATGACTTTTGCGCCAATCAGGTCGAGGCTATTGGCAAGGAAGCGGATCACGTCCAGATCGCGGCGCTTAGCAGCTGCTTGAAGGTGTCGCTCCACGTCGCCTACTTGACAGCTTCAGGTGCCCCCCCGGAGACCCCAGCTTTGGAGAAGAAGATGGGAGAGGCATTTGCCGGCGGCGTGGCGGTACCCGGAGAGGCGGCTGCGATCAAGAGGGAAGCTGCGAACGATCCGCATCGCGTGGACCTGGTTGAGTTTGAGGTACCCTCGACGATTGGCGTCGGCATGGACATTGTGAGTAGCGCTTCTCGCAGCACTGTCAGCATGTATTCATGCGCACTCAGCATCTCTTGCCGCTGCGATCACAGGGTACGCTTCTCTTCCGTCCCGGCCATTACGACTTGCTCGTACGTGCAGCACCCCAAGCATCTCCTGATATCAGCATTCCTCGCGCATAGATGCGTTCAGATGCATCGCACACATACAAGAAGAGCTCGCATTGTCGACCTACTTGCCACCTCCCAATCTTGTCTTGTCCAAATAATGAGTCGTCTTGAATTAGGGTGTTGCAGTGGCAAACACTTTGCATCACGCTAGGATAGCGTCTCGTCTGCGGGAGCGCACCCGGGCTGAAGTTAAGTCAAGTCAGCCACAAGTCATCAGACGTGGCAAGTGCATGATCCCGCTCATCCCACATCGTCGTCATTCTATGGTACACGCAACGAGAGCTGAGCGATTGAGTGGCCGTGCTGAGGTGTGGCGCCATATGCCCCAAGACCAGACCTATTTATTGTAGGGACACCTTTCGTGCGCCTCTGAAGGAAAGCCTAGGTAGGGGCCACAATTACACATCGCTGCGCATGCATTCTACCCTGAAATCGGACTTATGCTGCGACCTGAACTCTCAGGTCCAGACCGCGATCGAATCGTGAATGTTGACAGTTCGGAAGACAGCCCGGCCACGAAAGCGTGGGTGGTGAGCGCGCATCAGCATGAGCGGGAGAAGCCGCGCGTGCGCACGGTCTGGGATGCACGAGAGGTCAATAAGTCGTGAGTTGATCTGCGCTGCAGCTGATTGCGTGTGTAAGTCAAGAGTCACGAGTGCGATATGCGGCTGATGCGTTGTTGGGCTCGCGGAGCGCTCTGTGCGTGCGCTCTCATCGGCTAGCTCACGCTCTACACTTGTGACTCTACTGTCACACTGGACTGTCGCACTCGCTTTCAGTTGAGCTTTGCCGCATCCACTTCAGCTCAACTGGCGCACAAATCCTCGGCCCACAAAAAGTGTCGTGCCGAGTCGCTGCTGGTTCTTGCGCTCAGCTGCTTCCCTGCCGAATGGCCTTGGGGCTACCCTAGGATCTCTAACAGTCTGTGATCGCTGGTCAGAAAGGCTGCCGAAGCGAATCTCCTTGTGCAGCACACGCTAAAGGGGCCCACCCGAGGCCAATTCCGGCACTCGATCAGTGCCTTGCTGCGCAAAGTCGTCGACCAGGGGGGGGGGGCAAGTGACGTTGCCGCACCCAACACGGCCAGCCGCACCTCAAACACTTACGGTCACCAGTGTCGCCGAAGCGATTCAGCTCACGCTATGGATGACTCCGTCAAGGTCCTCAATGAGGCGCTGTCCTCTGTCAAGGTGCAGCTTGTGCAGATGAAGAGGTGCCTCGACTCGGAGCTTCTCATGGACGCTCTCAAAGCTGCGTCTACCATGCTCTCCGAGCTCAGGACTTCCTCCCTGTCGCCCAAGAACTACTACGAGCTTTGTAAGTGCTGCGTGGCTCTTTGCATTGAAGCAGTGGTGCATGAAGCTGGGCGTGGATTCAAGCTAGAGTGACTTTGCAGGCGTTGAGAGGTCCCACTCCCTTTTCCCCCCCCCAGACATGGCCGTGTTTGATGCTTTGCGCCACCTCTCCATCTATCTGTACGATGCGCACACCACCAGCAAGCATCACCTCGCCGATCTGTACGAATTGGTGCAATACTGCGGCAACATTGTTCCAAGAGTGAGTTGACTAGTCTCGTCAGCCGAGCCGTCAGCCCCATCCCCTTGCTCAATAGATGCAAACGCCGCTCCGACTCCAAACCTTGCGCGGGCAGCTTTACTTGATGATCACGGTAGGCAGCGTCTACATGTCTGTGCCCGATGCTCCCATCAAGGAGATCATGAAAGACATCATGGAGATGAGCAGAGGCGTGCAGCACCCCACTCGCGGCCTCTTCCTGCGCCACTACATGAGCGGAGCGACGAGAGACTATTTGCCAGTAGGGAGTGATATGGGGTACGTGCAGCTGGGGTCTGCTACATGCTCTTTGGGCAAGAAGGCTGTACTGATGTGCTCTCCTCGATCGTTGCGCGCATCAACAGATCTGGCGGCAACTTGCAGGACTCCATCGGCTTTGTCTTGACCAACTTCATTGAGATGAACAAGCTATGGGTGCGCTTGCAGCATCAGGGACACTCGAGAGATAGGGAGAAGAGGGAGATGGAGCGAAAAGAGCTGCGCATTCTTGTTGGCACCAACTTGGTCAGGCTTAGTCAATTGGACGGCGTGGATCTGGAGATGTACAGGCGAATCATCTTGCCATCGATCTTGGAGCAAGTTGTCAATTGTAAAGACGTCATCGCGCAAGAGTACCTCATGGAAGTCGTCATTCAAGTCTTCCCTGACGAATTCCACTTGCGAACCCTTGGTCCATTCCTCTCCGCCTGCGCTCAGCTGCACCCAAAGGTCAACATCAAGCAGATTGTCATCTCATTGATTGATCGGCTTGCTGCATATGCAGCCAGAGAGGCCGAAAACGATAGTCCTGAGGAGATACGCAGGCAAGAGGAGGAGGCCGGGCGTCGATTAGCGGAGAAGACCCGAGAGATGCGCTTGACCGGTCAGTCTGCAGGGCCCAGTAGCGTCTGGGACGAAGTCAAGGCGGAAGGAGAGGTCAGGTCGGGCGCCCCTGCAAGCGCAGCTCAGCAGGAACTACTGGACGGGCCTCACACAGAGGCTCGCTCCGCTGCCCAGCCGCCGGTTGCACCCGTTGCGGATGCTCCTCCTGTGGAACCGTCTGGCTTTGCAGTCGACCCCAACGATGCCGCTGCTCCAAACGTAGCGACGCACAGCTCGACCGAAGCTCGCTTCTCGTCCGTTCCAGACGAGCTCAACGACAACGCATGGGGAGAGCAGAGAGGAAGCACCGATCCATGGGGCGGTGCTTCAGCGTCGACCTCGGACGACTTGCACTCGAACGAAACAGGACCTAGCACTGATGCGACATCCGAAGACCCCGATGAGAATGGGACCGGAGGGCAGGAGATGCGGTCAGACATGTTCCCGTCAAAGTCCTTGCCAGCGAGCGGAGATGCGCAAGAGGATGACGGTGCGCAGCCGGTGCAAGTCGACGGAGACGCACCGACCGCAAAGGGGAATCAGCCAGTCGAAGGCGCTGAAGCTGCTTCCCGACCGCAAGCAGCCGAGCCCGTGCCATCGGCACCGCCACCGGCACCGCCTCGGAAGTTCCGAGGAATTCCGGAGGATGTCAAATTATTCGAGGTATTTTGGGCCCAAGTGGTGCAGCTTATCAGAGCGAGACCAGATCTGTCCATCATGGACATCACTGCACTGCTCGTCTCTCTTATCAACCTCTCGCTGAGTTGCTATCCGGACCAGCTGGAGTATGTAGACCAGGTTCTCGGCTTCGCAAGAGAGAAAGTGGCTGAAGCCGAACAGACTGCTGAGCTCCACTCGCAAACAACGATGGGTAACCTCAATGCTTTGTTGCTTTCGCCCATCAATTCGTACCTCACAGTGTTGACGCTCTTGGCACTGCCGAATTACAAGGCGCTTCTCCTGGCGCAGCCATACTCCACTCGCAAGAGCATCGCGCACGCTGTCGTCAACAGCGTCTTGAGAAATGAGACTGTCATGTCCACTCCAGAGGACGTTGATGGAGTTCTAGACTTGTGCAGCATCCTCGTTCTGGACCAACGAGATGGGACAGCTCACCATGCTCAGCACGCTGCATATGCACAGGGTGGCAACCCGTACGCCGCTCAGCATCTGCATAGTCAGGACCCTCGCTATAATGGGCATCACCAAGGCGGGACTCCTTTGTATGGAGGAGGCATGGGCAGAGCCATGAATTCCAGGCATCATATGGCTCAGTACGACCTGGAAGAGATGGCGGAAGAGCAAGGCTGGCTAGCCAGGATGGTCCACCTGTTCAGGTCCGACGATCTTGAAACACAGTTCAGCTTGCTACAAACGGCCAGGAAGCACTTTATCGCCGGCGGCGAGCGCATCAGGTATACTCTGCCGCCGCTCAGCGTCTCTGCGATGAAGCTGGCGAGGCGATACAAGTTGCGAGAAGAGATTGTGAGCACCTGCTACTGTGTACTTAGCCAACGGCCTGCAAATTGACTCACCGATGAATCCTCTCCTCTCCTTCCCTGCACAGGAGGAAGACTGGGAGAGCAAGATGCTCACCTTGTACAAATTTGTCCACCAGATCATCTCCACGCTCTACAACAAGGTGGAGTCCTCGGACTCCTGCCTTCGCTTGTTCTTGCTCGCTGCACAATCAGCCGACGAGACTGAGTTCGAAGAGCTCAGCTACGAGTTCTACGTGCAAGCTTTTACCATCTACGAGGAATCGATCTCGGAAAGCAGAGCGCAACTGCAAGCGATCGGACTTGTCATATCCACCTTGCAGACAGCACGAGTCTTCTCGACAGACAACTACGACACCTTGATCACCAAAGCTACGCTGCATGGAGCCAAGCTGCTCAAAAAGCCTCATCAAGCTGCAGCAGTGCTGATGGCCAGCCACTTGTGGTGGCAGGTCGAAGTAGCAGGCAGACCAAGCACCGAGGAAAAGGTGAGTAACGGGCGTCCCGTCACGCCGAGACGTCGCTGATCTGACGACGGCCTTACATTGATGCATTTCTTGTTCAGCCTTTGCTGAGGGATGGCAAGCGCGTTTTGGAGTGCTTGCAAAAGGCGCTTAGGATCGCAAACAGCTGTGTGGATGAGCGCAGCACAGTGGAAATTTTCTGCAGCGCTTTGGACCAATATCTCTATTACGTGAGTGTCGCGGATTTGTGAGCTGGCGCACGCGCAAGGTGCTCATCGCTCGCCATTTCCCAGTTCGAGAGGCAAGTCGAGGCCATCACTCCAAAGTACATCAACTCTCTTGTGGAGCTCATCTCGAACGGATTGGAGTCTCTAGCGCGGGAGGACTTGCATCCCACCTCCTCAGCCACTGGTTTCATCGAAGGCGTGTCGGGCCCAGAAGCATGCCATCGACATTTCCGAGCGCAGCTCGTTCACATCAAGACTCGCAAGGAAGCAGCTTTGGCGCTCGTCGGCTCGGCAGACGGGGATGGAAAGAGCCGAGGGCCAGATTGGGGGGCTGTCAGCTTGGCAGCAATCTCTAGCAAGCACCTGCAGTGAAAGGGACTTTATCACCATGCCGAGTAATTCATCATCCACAAACAATTTCAGCACACGAGCTTTGGACGAGGTCGCGCGCGCGCAAGAAAATCAGGCGTGAGACGAGGCGGGTCAATGGGGATCAATGTTACACGTGCGAGTACACAGCACCTCAAGGCAAGAGCTCAAGAGTTGTTGCGGAAAAAGGGGGGGGAAAGAAGCCCTTGTACATCGGTATCGGGAGCAGAGAAGTCCTTTCGAGAGGCGGCTGAAAATACGATGAGGGCTTGACAAGATTACGTATGATCGAGCGTAGAGTTGAGCCAGCCGCTCAAGCGCAAGCAGGGCCTCCCCCCTCTCTTGCACACATTCAGAGAGAGCACAAAGGGTCGGGCTTGGAGCATAGATGCGAGGAGCGAGACTAGATTGAGACGAGCGACGAGAGCAAGGCGAGAAGACGGATCATGACGCGTCGATTCGGGTTTAATCGCTGTCCTCTTCGTAAGCTTGCTGCTTCTTGCTGCCCTTTCCTCCACCGCTCTTCTTCTCCTGCAAATGTGTACGTCACGAGACAAGGACGTCAGGCCAAGTCGCTCAGGACAAAGGCAGCGTCGCGCTACTCACGAAAGCGGCCTTCTCGTTGGCAGCGCGGACTTTGTCGCGCTCGGCCATGTCGAGGTAAGGCTGCGCAGAGCGTGCATGATGGGGGCTGTCAGCTGCATGTCGAGAGCGTGCTGGAAAGAAGCCATAATTCTCACCTTCTTCTGAGCCTCAGACATCTCTTGCCACTTGGCACCAAGCAGCCTGCCAACCTCGCCTGCGATGTTTGTTTGCGACAATGTCAAGAGCGTCAGCAGCGAAGATCACGCAGTAGGGCCAAGCATGCGCTGCGGACGCGTCGGTGAGAGGGCAGCTGCAACAGGACAAGCCTCAAGGTGCTGACCTCATGCGACTACTCTGAGATTGAAGAGCGAACACTCTCCCAGGCTTGCCTCGGCCAGGGGCGTGACATGTGCACGACTTTGAGCCACGCTGACCGCTGTTGACGCTGACCGTGTTTGTCCGTTGCGAGACGGAGGCATGCGTAGCGCTGGCTGGCTGGCCACTGACACGAGCGAGACGCGTCCAAAGACGCGTCAAAGCGCGTCAAAAGTTCGGATCTCATGCTCCTGACTTGTGTCCTGCTGCTCGACGATGCCGACGATCTCAATGACTCGAGATGCCACACCCATGACGGTCTCTGGCGGTGTGGATAACATAGAGGCTGCGACTCACCAAAAGAGGCGTCTGGGTTGGCGGCCTTGATACGCTCACGCCAGTCCTGGGACATGAACATGTATGCGCTGTCAACAGCAAACGATGGTGGGCAAAAAGAGGATCGGGGGTCAGTCTTGTGAACGACGGCGATCAACGCGAAGGAATGGGGATGGTGCGCGACGCGCGCATTCCTGGGTGATGCGGCTCGCCAGCTTGCGAGCGCTGTCACCCAGGAAAGGCGGTGATGCAACGCGCGTGGAGTGTGTGTGTGTATGTGAGCATATACGCACGAAAGTGGGCGCTTAGGGCCTTCCTTCTTGCCGGCCTTTCCCTTCTTGGCGGGAGCAGCGGAGGATGCAGCCTTGGAACTTGCTTTGGGAGCCATGATGTAGAAGCTTGTCGCAGTGTAAAAAGTGATGTTTGATTGTAGTTGATGGTGATGAACGAGCTGAAAGAGGTGAAGGGACAGCTTGTGTAGAAGGTGAGAGTCTGGGTGAGCGCGTGCGTGCGGGCTTGTGATTTGGGTTGGGTGGGTGATTTGGGCGGGCGTGCAAGCTTGAGCGCGTCTAGTCGCTCGCCCTGGGTCAAGCCAGCCCTCTGCCAAATCGAGTTTGGCAGGCGCTGTGCACTGCCTGGGCAGCGCAGGGCAGTCCAAGGCGAACGCGGCGGCTCGCTTTCGCACACGCGCGCGCGCAGCGCAGCACGCGCCGCCCGCGCCTGATGGCCGCCTGACCGTGCGCCTGCAAGCTTGATCACAGTCAAGCAAAGCAGCACGCGTGCTGTGTGTGCGAGCGCTATGTAACTGGGCCATGGCGGCGCGCGCTCTTGGGCCTCACGCGCGCGTATAAACTGTCCACCGCACCGGCCTAGCAGCGCTATACACACCGCACGGTACGCGCTATATACAGCAGCAGCGCTGAAGCGCCCGCTGCTGGGCGGTGCGCTGCTTGCGTGTGCGCCCAGCGCAGTTGCGCGTAGTCGCATGTATACCGCACAGCAGTCGCGGTGCATGGGGTGCTTGCTATAGCTGCGTCACCGCTATATGCGTATACCGTACCGTCGACGGGCTGGCGCCTGGCGTGTGTGCGGACAGGCCAACTTGCGCGCGCGCCAGCCAGCCATCCCTGCCTGACCTGCTAGCTGCTGCGTACTGTATAGCTCCCCAGGACAGACCGTGCAGTACGCCTGCGAGTCTGGAGTCCATCAGGTGTATACTGGCAGCACGGCCTCCAGCGTTGTGCGTTTGATTAAGCGTTCGCTCGGTCGCCCGCTTCTAGCTGTTGCAAATGAATCGAGTCGATGCCATACATGCATCAGCTAGCTGTAGCCTGATTGTGATGACCTGCCGCATCACTCGCCTGCCTGCCTGCCAGTCGCTACTCGCGGCAAAGTCGAGCGTGAGACGCGCAAAGACGCGCGCGGCGGGGCCGCACTCGTGACTTCGATCTTTGACAACACAACACGTACGCGGTATGCACTTTGACTCAACTGATGATTCGTGATTCTTGATTATACCGTACCGTGGATGCTGCTGTGTGCACCAAGCTGCGAAGTTCGTCCCCACCAGTCACGAGTTCAGGTACACAGGGCTATGCTCTCCACTGGCGCTGGGCCACGCAGTCAGTCTTCCCAACATCAGATTCCACTCGAGCGCCTTGCACCACTTTTTGAGGATAAATGTGCCAAGCATTTCCTGGTCAAGGGCAAAAGCCCCCACTCAGAAGGTGATTAAGTACTTTGACTCTCTGATTTTTGATTGACTAGCTGGGCCAATTCGTCAACACAGTCGTGAGTGTGAGTGAAGCGCGCAAAGCCGATTGTAGCGCTTGACCGGGCACGGCTCGTACGAGAGCGTGCGGCGCACACGCCAAGTTCGTGCCATTCACGTGATTCGTGATTTGTTCCTTCAGAGCAGGCCGTCTTCATGGCTCTCGTGCTGATGAACCAATCATTCACGATCCTTCTTGAATTCGTGATCGGCGGCAGCTTCTAGATCACTCATCACTCAAACCGCTAAACTGCATGGTGAAAGCGTCTACATGTGCGCACGCACACGGATGGCTGATTCACGATTGCTGAAGTCGAATGTGAAACGGGCGGATGCAGAGGAGATCAGGGCGGACGCGAAGCGATTTCATCTTCAGGAGACCTTTGAACTGATTCGTTCTCCTTCCAGCAAGAAGAACCGAAATTAGCCCTCATGAAGACTACGAGGTGCCTGCTTCGCAATCTAGTCCAGCGCCCCGCGTCAGCTTTGTCTATGACTTCGGGGTCGCACAGGAGCGCATACTCCACCATGACGAGCAAAGGAGACGCTGCAAGTTTGAACTCTCCGATTCCAATCCTGCGCACGCTGGCCGAGCTTCGGGAATGGCGACGTGCGCTATTCGCTCGGGGAGCTACTGTAGGTTTTGTGCCCACAATGGGCGCGCTTCACTCTGGTCATCTGAATCTTGGTGAGCAACAACGGGTCTTTGGCCCTCCTGACGTGTATGCAGGGTTGGACAACTGTTCTTTCATGAGTACTGACGCGCATCGAGCGGCCCTCAGTGCGGGCATCCCTTGCAGAAACGGATGAGACGATCGTCTCGGTCTACGTGAATCCCGCTCAATTTGCTCCTCACGAAGACTTTGGATCGTACCCAAGAACACTGCCGACAGATATCCAAGCTCTCGTGTCCTTGACGACGAGCGCAGACGACGCGTCAACAGCACCGGCCCGATCAAAGCTGGTTTCGGCCATCTTCGCACCCACCACGGATCAATTGTACCCCAACGGCATCGAACGCGACAAGTCGAAGCAGCGTGGAGCTTTTGTGGAAGTCGCTGGTCTGCAAGATCGAATGGAAGGCGCTAGCAGGCCCACTTTTTTTCGAGGAGTAGCCACCGTTGTCACCAAATTGTTCAATGCCGTGCAGGTGAGCTTCGTGCGCGAGTGGATCTAGTGTCACAGACATACACTTAGAGTCTAAGAGCATGCTCCCACCTCTTCTCTGCTGGT
Organism: Ceraceosorus guamensis; assembly: GCF_003144195.1. Lineage (NCBI taxonomy): Eukaryota > Fungi > Basidiomycota > Exobasidiomycetes > Ceraceosorales > Ceraceosoraceae > Ceraceosorus > Ceraceosorus guamensis. The sequence continues at coordinate 225,718 of NW_020290018.1, forward strand.
CAAGCCTGATCTAGCTTACTTTGGCCAAAAGGACATTCAACAAGCAATCCTGCTTCGACGAATGGTTTCCGATCTGCTATTCCCCCATCCTCCTGGTCCCTCTGCCGTCCGAGTGTTGCCCACGTCGCGAGCGGAAGATGGACTTGCCCTTTCGTCGCGCAACGCCTACCTCACTCCAGCTTCGCGAAAGCACGCGACGGCCTTGCATGATGCGTTGCAAAGAGGTCAGGATGCTTGGGCAGGCGGCTCGCCTCCTGCAAAGGTTCTCGAGACCGCACGCTCGCACGTTGCTCACGCAGCCAGACTTTCGGCGCGGGAAAACGTCCACATTGAGCTTCTATACATTAGCCTGAACGATCCGCATACCCTCGAGACCATTTGGGACTCGCAGGACAGATCACAGCTCAGCGGCGCAATCTTGAGCGGAGCTGCAATGATATCAGAGGGCAAAGATGGACAGAAGACGAGACTGATCGATAACTTATTGCTCGACTTCTCATTGGAATGAATGATTGCAAATGCGCTTGCCGCATGTGACTGCGGTGCAACGTCCATTCATGGTCTTCCTGTCTAATTTGCCTTGCTCCTCGCTCGTTCTGAGGCGTACAGAGATCGAAGTTCCTGGCCCAAGTCCACGCGTCGCTTGACAGGCAAAATGAGAGAGTCAGGTAAGGAAGCGGTCTCAATTCAGGCCCGTCAGCAAGTGACCTGACCCTCGAGTCGAGCTCTGCTCACCTTGCCTTCGATCCAAGCCATCGCCTCACTGTAAGAGTCTACATTGTGCGCATCAGGGCCAGACGGCTGAGGTCAGTGTGGTGTTGGCAGCAGCGCTTAGCTCAGACTCGTCGACGTACCTGGCACGACGTGCTTGCTCGAATTTGCGAGCGAGAAGGTGAATGTGAACTGCGTGGCAGGGGTCAGACGAAGGATGGTCTGAATGTCAGCAGAGTCGTGCAGAAAGAGAAAATGCAGAGATGATGTGTTCGGCGAGCGCACCGTATTGCTCTTTGTGCGAACAGCGGTCTTGAGATCCACGACTTCGGCCAAGACCGTGACAGCTGCCAGACTTTCTTCCAATCCAGCTTGCTCGGGTGGCCGGGCAGAATGCTGAGATTCCGGTGTGTGCGTATACACGACGTTGGAAGACAGGCTCAGCACTGCACCGATAGGCACCGGAGCATGGAACGACAGTGCGTCTAGTGCTAAGAAGGAGACCGGAGCATTGACAAAAGAAGCTGCTGTCATCCACGCCAGTTCGTACGCTGCCCTCATTAGGTAGCCACCAAACACTCTGCGTCGGCACGAGCAGCGGTTTGTGAGTGGGGACTTGCTGAAAATTTGCGTATGTCATCCGAGGCACTCACTTCATGTGGACTGCGAACAGCACCACAAAACGATCCGTCAGTGTGGACATACTGAATGACTGGCTACGTTTTGTCTACTCGCCGTTGCGCTGTTGCGGATGCATGTGCTGAGTCGATGTCAAGGCAGTATTTCTGACGTGCTGAAGGTCAGTGTCATTTTGCACCTTCGAAGCCTGAAGCCATTGCGTGTGAAGCAGAGCGACTTCCTCTCGCGTGGGCGGCACACGGTCCAGCGAAGTCTCGCTAAAGGCGCGCTTTCGCTTCTTGTGATCTTCAAGGAGGTAGACATACCACCAATCAGCGACAGACATGTGGTGGAAATGTTTCTGGCTAGCTGGCTGCTCGATCGCGAAAGGCTGTCTCTCACCTTCTCCCATTTGAAACAACTTCTGCTCCTCTTCCGTCTCGAGCAGTAACGGGGCAATGCGCTGTGATCTGCCAGTCTTGGCATTGCGAGTGGCCATGGTGAATCTGCCAGTCAGGCAAATGGTTTCGGAGCCAGAGTTACCAAGCTCAACAACAGTCACAAGCACCTCCATGGCAGAGGATCCTACGTAGATCACTCCGCCCCGCAGCCTGTAATCTCGATCTGCACGCAGCGGCTGCAACAAGTCCAGCCTGTCGACAGAGGCCGTCACGATAAAGATGGGAATGCGAGACTGCTCGCCTGCTTTTGGTCGACCTTGAAGGACGTGCGTGTAGCTTATGTCTCCTGCGAGATTGTCCAGGTCTTGACGGGATGATGCGAATGGTCGGAATTAGGGCTATCGGGCGCGCCAGAGAGCCAGCAGTTGCGCCTCTTCGTCTCACCTTCGAAGATCTTGCCCAGCCGGATGAGACCAGATGTGGCGATGTACCGCTCTAAAATTTCGGGCTGCAAGCAGGTGTGAGGCAGTCTCAGCGCGGCCTCCCCGTTGGCAGATCGAAAGGCACGCTGGTATACTCGCCTGACTGGCAAACGGCAAGCTCAACTCCACTAAGGATTCGTGCATACGCTTCGGTCGCAGCAGGCGCTCTTCGGTCGCATCGTCGATGTCAGACAGCATTTCCGTATCAGACCGCTCGCTTGAAGATCCCGACGTAGCAGCTTCTGCCCGGGCTTGGGCTTCTTCGGCCCAGCTGCGCGTCATCAGACGAGCTGTTGCACGGAAGTGTTGGCCACAGCAATTAGCAGGCGCAGCGGTCATTAAAAACTGCAAGCGGTCAACGTATGTCTTCCACTCGACGCACTTGGCATCCGCGGCTTGGCGGGAGTTGGGTTGCGCTGCCGAATGGTCGCGGCCAGCTTCAACATGAGCCTGACATTTTCCGTCTCCTGAGCAGGTGAAGCTTGCTGCGTGATGTGGCGATGAGACCGGATCGGTGCTGAAGCTCGCTGATCGCTTCTGACGAGCCGTTTGATCGGTTGCAGCTGAAACGTTATCGCCCTTGGACGAGTGGTGCCCCACATCATCACATGAAATGATTTCTTCTCGAGAATGAGAGCGCAAACGTGAACGCAGAAGCTTGTCTTCCGGCTAGATCCTTTGCCACGGATGACGCCCTCCGCATATAGCCTCCCTCGATGGTTGGCTGTGCCTATACGCCTCCTGATCTCATACACTTGACGACTTCAGGGATCTCAAAGCTTGCTAATCCATCGCACAAGGTCAATGGAGTCGAGAGCAAAGACCTTTCTTGTATGTTTGCATGCAAGCTGAACATAGTCGTGAGTTCTCGAGTATATAAAAAGCACGCGTGCTGTGCGTGACGCGAGGACGTGCATCGGCGAGCATCGGCCGACCAAGCATTGCGCGTCTCTCTCCTCTCGACGACCATCGTCGCACCCGCCGTGCCCTCCGCTATTCACGCGATTTTGCGGTTGACCATAAGTCTTGGGTATACTTTCGGGTGACAGTATTATTCCCAGACGCGCTCGGGCAGTCCTGACGTCCACTTTGATTTTCAAAGTTATTCCAATGCACATTCTTGACTGTAGTCTCGAACACGAATCACACGTCCTCCCCATGTCCAGCAAATCGAGCTTGGAGATGCCCACCGCTCCACCCATGTCGCTTGTGCCCCACCCATCAGCCTGGAGCTCATTTTCGAGGGACTCGCGCATCACGCCATCGCAACGCTGTATTTGGGGCTCAAATCTAGCAGCTCAAGTCTTGAGTCCTACGCAGTCCTACTCAAGGTTCTCGTGACGGGTGGCCACCTAATCGCTGCTCCTCACGGTGAGACGCCAGCCGTCAATTTGTTGATTCAAGGTTCACGACCGAGTCGAAGTGAAGACCGCAGTCACGTGAGCCGCGAGATCTAACGGCCGTTGCATGGCAGCCGCGATGCAGGCACGCGCGCATGAAGCTGCTGCCGTTCAAATCGCGAAAAGCGAGATCTCATCTCAGGAGTATGTGTGCGCGATCACTTGATTTGATTCGCGTTGCACGATGCGCACACATCCTGTTTGCGCGCGTCATGGGATCAATTCATGTGATAGACGCCATGGTTCATTCGTGATTCGCTCATTGATGACAGACGGGCTGCCATACAAAAGTCGCCTCATGCATGTATAGCAGCAGAAGCCACCGTCAAGTCTTGATCGAGTGAGCGAGCGCACATACGGCATATATGCACTCATCACTGCATGTGGATGCGGAGTGATCGTGCAGCAGACAGCATGACGCTCGGCCAGCAAAATCAGGGTCCACGCGCAGAGCAAGCAGCTACGATCGCTCATCTTGCAGCAGCAGACAGGGTACGGACGGACTTACGATGAGGCAAGCCAATTTGATGCACGCACGCTTGCTGCTGGTATGCGACGCTGCTCGAGATGACGCTACGGTTTGGATGATGGTGCTCCTCGTATACGGTATACTGTACGTGCATGGACACCTGCCATTTTGATTACAATCATGAATTAAGCAGCTCCATCCTCGCTATACATGTCTCAGCTGCGACGGATGTGGAACATCCGACCTGCTGTCCCTTGCACTTCGGCCGGCCCCCAAAAAAAGAAGAAATTGTGGCTCGGGCGCGTTCATTGACGACTGTATAATTGTGTCTCTCAAAACCCAGAGGCTCACTTCGGCATTCTCACCACGCCAATCTGCCATCAAACCAGCAGCACAGCCATTGCGGTGTACCTCGTGCTTCTCAAACTTCGGTGCAAACACGCCAGAATCATGAATAACCAAGTAGCAAGCTCGAGCGTCACCCGCACATAGACGCATTCAGGACTTGCTTGCTGATACAAACCCAAGCCGGTTTGCAGCCCTACCTGCACACACCGCTTCCTAACAACTCGGCTGCCAAACGGATCTTGGCCATCATGGCGTCACCCTCCGCACAAGTCTTTGCGCGCGAGGCGACCACAGCGACAAGCGCGATGGACGGCGCCGTGCCAGAGGAGGAGCACATTACGACCAACAGACGATCGCTTTTCATCTTGTCGCTGCTGCTTTGCATCCTCATTGGCGTGTTCTTTCGTTCCATCTTGCCACGTCTTCCCAGGCTCGTGCTGAGGGGCCGATTACGCGTCAAGAGGCTGGGCCTTCGAGGTGTGCGTGGCATCGAGTGGAGGTCGAACGGATTCAAGAATAGGCGGCAGATCAATGGACAAGCTGCGGAAGCAGCGTCGGAAGGATTGGTGGTGCGTGTGCAGCACATATACGTCGTCTTTCATGGCTGGTCTGGAACATCCTCGGCAGATGCGAGCACCAACGACTCGGGAGCGCACTCACACGAGGATGCGTCGAACAGGCCTCGCGCTTCCAGCTCTGCGGCGCAGCACACAGGTGACGCGACGCTAAGCCCGAGCGAGCGGCAAGCTTCTCCTAGTCGACGGTCAACATCTGCATGGATCACTATACGAGTGCAAGGCGTCGGTGTGAGGATGCCAGAGTCGGAGCGAGACGAGCACTCAGCGAGGAGGAAGGAGGAGCAAGCACGTGCGAAGGCCGCGGCGCGGGAAGCTGAAACAGCCAAAAGAGAACAGGAAGCGGCTCAAAGGCTAGATTGGCTAGTCAGAAGCACCTTTCAGAGCTCGGAAGATGAGGGCGAGGTCAAAGGAGAGGAAGACGAGGCCACTTTGCACGTGGCACAGCGACAGCCGACCGCCTTCCAGCTGCTCATGTCCTGGTTGCAGACGTGTCTGCTTCCCTTTCTACGAAGAAGATTGCTCGATATCCTCCGTGCGCTTGTCTACATCCTCTTCTCAGCGCTGCCAGCAATTACGTCCTTCGTGGACATCGACATTCAGAGAGTGGAGGTGTATGCCCAAGATGCTGAAGCTGTGCTACGGGTGGGACGCATCGGCGCGAAGCTCAACATGTCACTCGTCAACACAGAGTTGAGCTCGGAAGCGGAAGACACGCGGAGAGGACGCGGCTCGGACAGCCGGAGGAGCAGCTCAGCAGGTTTCCCAGAGCAAGTGTTCGCAGTGCTGAACTCTGTGCCACAACGGATCGGAAGCAGAGCCAAAGGTGCGGCTTCCTACATCACCGCAGGGATCCCGGCTGGTCGAGGTAGCTTGCAGCTCAGCCTCGAGGCTGTGCAGATGTTTGAGGCTAGACATTCGCCAGCCTCTGAGCCTACAGCTACTCGAACCATGCACTCGGCCAACGCAGACGCTCCAACATCTTCAATCTTTGCCGATTACCAACGTTCCCTCGGCCGTAGCGATTCTCGGACTACGCCTCTTACATCTCCATCCCTTAGTCGGACACCGCTGTCGAGGAGCAATTCCAGTATCGTCGGGTCACAGTCGGAAAGCCCGCGCGAGAAGCGCAACAAGCAGCGCATGTCATCCATTGAGAATGCACCAAGCGTAGAGTGGCTATCGTTCAGCGCCACCTCTCCTTCGATGGCGCCACCTTTGCTGCGCTCCAAGAGCGCCTCCAAAATCGCGACCATGGCGAGCACTTCTTTGAGTGGCTGGACGGATCGCTGGGCTGACTGGGCTTTGGAACCTTTTCCCAGCTCTGATTTTTCGTCCGACACTGGTTGGGCAAGAGATGGTGCGCTAGGCCAGGCTATTCCTGAGTCCGCTCGACTTATCGCCCTACCCGGGGTCACTGCCGTAGAGTTGGGCCTCACACTAGCGCCGAACCTCGACCTTACATCGCCAGACTCGGTGCATGTGAAGCTCGATGTCGCGGAGATGACCATTGGCATCGATGCCTTGAGTCGGGTGCTTGGGATCCTGGAAAGCAGAAAAGCGGTACGGCGAGGTCCAAGTCCAACGTCAGAAGGAGCGCACGGGTGAGTCCCAGTCCGGTGCTGCTTCGGCAGCGCCATGCGGCTTGGTCGCGTGGAAAGTTGACGCCCAGTCCCACGTTCCCTCGCAGGACGCGCTCGCAGACCTCCAAGCACATCGCTCAGCAGCGAGCTGCGCCCATGATGCATTTCATTCGCGCGCTCGGCTCCGCTTCTATAGCTGTGCCTCGCATTCGCATGCTCGCAAACCTCCACCCAACAAGTTCGGACGTGCTCAAAGGTCAACAGAGGTCTGCGGCAGGCAACGCGCCGCCTTCATTGCAGCTCTGCGCCACAATGTGCGGACTCTCCTTCCGCATTCGAACCAGTCAAACGCGAGATCCTCGACATAGGCACTGGCTGGGTTCGTGCGGAGTGCTTGGAAAGGCGCCCGCCCCAATCTCCTGGAACCCCTCGGCGGGCGTTGGGGCGATCAGAAAAGGTTTGGGGGACCGTTTCAGGTGGGCTGCGAATCGTGCGCGCGTGCGTTATGTTGAGCACCGTCGCGCTTTCAGTGTGGAAGCATCGATGACCAGCTTTGAGGCGCTTGTTGGAATCGATGGCCAGCCAGCGGTCAATGCTTCGCAGGTCCTGTACCTGCAAGACGCTATCGTCGCAGCTCAATCGAGCTGGACTCCCTTTGGTCTCGTGCCGAAGAGCCCAGACAATGACGATGCAGGTGCAGGGTCATATCGCTACTTCCAGGGGGACTTGAACGAACAAACCTGCGTCGTAGAAGCTTCTTTGGGTCGCGTAAACGGCGGGCTTAGCTTGACGCACGCAACTGCGTTGACGTCGACGGCTGTGCTTCGCACCCTGGAGCGAAAGCAAGCACGCAAGAAGCACGGTCTCAACGCAAAGCGACCTGACGCTCCGAAGGGGGTGCACATCCGACCCCCTCGGCTGATTGTGGGAGTAGAGGTCAACGACGTCTCTTTCCATCTGGATGCCCCGTACTCGGAGGTCGCCTCCAAGGAAAGACACGCCATCGACTCTGGTCTGATTTGCTCGACTCCAAGATTGCTTTTCACCCTACAAGCCAGCTATGTAGATCAACAAGTCCCACGGACAGAGCCCGAACGTCGAGCGGCGTGGAAAGCTCACTTCAAGCGGCAGCGTGGGGCTGATGGCGTGCCGACATTTGTAGAGGAGGCTAGTTCGGCTGCTCGAGAGAGGCGATCCTCGTCGGCTTCCATGAAGCCAGACTCCGCCACGTTCGTCCAGGCATCAGAGGATGATGCAAAGGAAGGTAAAGGCATGACGATGGAGGAAGCCCTTGCTCAAATGCGGCGCATACAGGCAGCAGAGCAAGATGGAACAGATCTGTATGCAGCACAACAGGAGCCCGCCCGGGCGAGACGCCGATCCTCTTCTTCTGCGAGAAGGAGTCGAGCTAGCTCAAACCTGTCGCATCCGAACGTACGTTACGTCTTCGACGCAAGCTTTGCATTGGAGCCTGTAGAGGCCTTTCTGGTAGTGGGCGGCGAAGGCTGGAGCTCACGACGACGTCATGGCACCCCTTTTGCTGGGCGACACCTGCCCAATTTCGGGATCACGCGTCATCATCTGGTGATGTTGAGTGCCACAGACGTCAATGCAAGCGGCGGCATCAACGGCTTTGAGCATCCCTCCGGTGAAGTCGACCTCTCGTCAAGCGGTCTCGCTATGGAGCTGCGATGCGCGCTAGAGGAACTCGACGTCGACCTGTGGCAGCCTACCGTCTTGTCTACGATTCGTAGGCTTTCGCAAGCTTTTTCCGACGCTGTGCCGAACGTGCCTGATCAGGCTAGGCATCATGCAAGTGATGGTGAGACAGCTCAGACAGCTCCAGCAGGGACCGGCCGAGTTGCTCTCGTCGAGCGGGTGCCAGCGAGCTGTGGGATTTACGTATCCATTGGCACGATCATCGCGCATATGGGTGGAAGCGATCCTAACTGTGATCCCCACATGTCGCGGGGAGTAGGCTTCGAGGCGAAGCGTGTTGTGTTTGAAGCGCTGGGAGGTCGCCACGATCCAGTCCGTGCCGAGCTGGGAGGTGGCGATTGGGGCGCCAGATCTGCGCTGCAGTTGCCCGAAGATCTCACCATGAGCGTCAATGCGCTCGCCGCACGTCACGGTCGCGCAGCAGCTTTCAAGCTCAGCTTGTTCGAGATAGGCCTCTTTCCCTTGCTTGATGCGGCTGCTGCATTAGCACAGCATATGGACCCTGAGCAGCAACATCGCCCAAGAAGAAGAGGGTTTCGAGAAGCATCGACAGAGACCAAGCCGCAGGGTCAAGGAGGCTCGATGGTCAATTCGCCCTCCATCTTCGCCCCGGCCGTGTGGGATTTTCAAAAGCGCAAACCTCAATTGACCCATGCAGAGCGAAGCAAGCCAAAGTTTCGCCAGCAAGACCGGTCAAACTTCATCTTTTGGATGCCGTTCTCGGCCACGAAGATCTTCTTGAGACCACCGGGAGCAGTGTCGACAAAGATTGGCAAGCATGTTGATGAGCTCACGATCTGCTCTGAAGGCACGCGACTCTTGGCGTTCAAGATCGAGCTACTTCACACGTACTGTCTGCTTGTGGCACTACATTCGCTTAGACAGTTGATACCAGAGAAGCCTAAGAAGTCCCACGAAATGCGAGAGCAGAAGCAATCAAGCAGACCAGGGCAAGAGCTAGAAGGCGATTCGAACACGTTGCCGTCAGTGCATGTCACTTTTGACATTACGGACATCCACGTCTCGGTCGCACTGCCGAGCGATGTCAATCTGTTCTTGAGCTTGCGTCGACTGGACTTCCGCTACACGAATGCAGACGGTGCTTCTCTGGCATGGGAGTCGTTGATGGGCGCCGTCGAGAGCCCGAAACAGCCAAGGACTGGTCTGTGGGAAGAAGCTGTCCGACTTCGTGACTGGAAAGTTGCATTCCGCAAGCATCAACCGGATGCGCCCCGGAAGGAAGACAGCGATGGGCATGGACAGAGCGCGCACGAGATTGTCTTGAACGGTGACGCTGCTTCGCTGCGGATTCCGTTTGACTATGCAGTCCATCCTATCATCGATAACACAACAGTATCTGTCAAAGCAACGAAACAGCTTATCGCACAGTTTCTTCAGGACAAGAAGGAGTCCGTCATCTTTCCAGTGGCAGAGGGGCCAAAACGCTTGCCGTACATTTCTGTCAACATTCGCATTTTAACCATAGAGGCCCAGGACGATCCTATTGAGACGCGCCTCAACATGATCTGGCGTGCCGGTGGGGACGAGAATCAAGCCAGGATGGAACGTGATGTTGCCTTTTCCGAGAGGGTCGCAGGTTTGCAGAAAGCAAACGCGGCCAACAAAGGCGACGCAGCTTCCACTCTCTCCTTCAATGCTGATAGTATGACCAGCACCGACGATTCGAGTCTCACAGACGTGATTTCAACAGAAGATTCGGACCCTCCGGCAAGCTTCGCAGATCAGAGACGAGCTGCTTCGTCAAAGCAGCGCCTGGAGATTGAAGAAGCACGCGCACGACTAGACGCTTTCAATGCCTCTAGCTGGATTCGTCGATGCACAAATGCGAAAGCGGAGCAAGCACGTCGCGAAGAAGTTGTCTCGAGGCGGATCTACGGCAGATATCCTCCAAAGCGTCAGAACCTTGAGTTGCCCATCAAGATGGCGCCTGTTGCTAAATGTGCACCGCTCTTTCGGTCAAGCATGAGCCGAATTTCACTGCAAGTCAGCCCGCCCACGTTCCCAGAGAGTCAATTGAAGCGCTTCATCCATGATCAAGGGAAAGGCGTCCCCGAGGACCTGGAGTATTCGCTGCTTTTGCCTATGCACCTTATATGGCGCATGGCAGAGTGGAGATTTGAGCTGAGAGACTATCCCATTCCGCTCTTACACGTGCCACCTGTCCACCATGACCAGCCTGCTCACCTGCGAGGGCGAGCCTGGGACTTTGAATCCGACATCGTACTCGCAGAGCACCTGGGAGGCGAAGAGTCGATTCGACACGTCCCTGCTGTGGTTGTGCCTGCAGCCACAGGCCATGCGGAGGCAAAGGAATACGGAATCTCGGTACCAAAGATGGCGATGCCTGTCAAATTCTACGGATCGCCAACCGTGAACATAAATACCTCCTATCCTACAAGAGCTGGATGGGGCCAATCTATGCAGCCGGCTATCCACGACGTCACGCGAGTGTTCGATAGTGTCACAAGTCCGCCTCACGACCCTTCGCCTCGTATCGGATTCTGGGACAAGCTGCCCTTGATCGTGCATGGCCGCTTTAGGATCAACTTCATAAAGGATGGCGAATTGCACTTTTACTTGAAAGGTAGTCGAGACCCGTACAGCATTCTCGGTCACGGCTCGGGCTGGGTGATGTGCTGGAGAGGCAATGTAGATTGGCGACTGGGAGCCGACAATCCGCAAGGCGAATTCTTTCAGATTCGCAGTGAGGAGTTCTTGCTCGCTATTCCGGACTTGCGAAGCTATATCGATCAGGCCGCAACTGGTGCAGGTTCCGACGCCAATGCGGGAGAAGACGAGACGTTCCACAAATCCGGCGAAGCAACCCTGTCGTCTCAGCATCGCTACAAGGACGCTATTGACTTCCGCAAGATCGTGCTCAAACTTACTGATGGCGTTCGGTGGGGCTTGGGAATCGTATGCGAGCGCACCTGCAGGCCGGACACTTGTCCCCGTCGTCCTAAGTGCACTGGGTCCTCTTTCTACCGAGAATGTCGATTCTTTGACGCCAAACCACATTGGGAAGTTCACACGCGCTCGAGGGAATACATGGAGACGCTACCGGAGAATCAAAGGGTGAGCTTTGATTCAAATCTTCCTGACGTGCTCCATCGGTTGCTAACATTTGTATCCCGCGCGTACTTTCAGACGGATTCATACGCGGCTTATCGCACAGATCACGTCCACTTCTCAATGTCCATCATCTCCCCAGCACCTCCACTTCAAGGCGACAATCGTGGTCATCCCGACCTGCAGCGCAGTCGCAGTATGGGTAGGGCAGGTCAAGATTCAAATAATTTCTATTTCACACCACTGGCGTGGGAGCATTTCTGGGCGTGGATGCGCCTCTTCAATGGTGCGCTTGGGCTACCGATTCGACAAGGCTCTTTGTTTCCCGAAGCCCAAGCACAATCTCCGAAGTTTGGCCGACACTTAGCAACTCTCAAGTACCGTTTCGACTTGTCACCACTTTTCATCACCCACTTGTATCCGCAAAATATCCGCAAAGATTGGGCAAAGGGTAAGACTACACTGTACGGCATCAAATCGCGCATTGCAACTTTCCACCTCGATATGCATCAACGTCAGCAGGAAATGCTGAAAGAGCGACCAAGACTCGGGGAGCGAAAGAAAGTGTTTCACAAGCCTTTCTACGAAGCAGAGGTAGACCTCGATCGCATCGATCTCCGGACCTTGTGCGGCCAATTCACGTAAGTCCAGTCCCGGAGTCAGTCATTCACAGAATGATAGTATTGATTGAAACCCTTCGTCGTCGTTCATCTTCTCCGTTCCTGTATAGGGAGCCTGATAAAAGATTGTATGCCTCGGAAGGGGACGAATATGATTCAGAGGCCGAAGGGCCTGACGGTATGTTTGCGGATTATTCGTTCCCGGATGAAGATCTTGAGTGGTGGGACTTGCGCGACTTCGTTGAGGTAGACTGGTCTCCTCCGGAGGAGACGGAGCCTCGCATCAAGCTCAGTCAAGCACTGGCTTGCCCTCACTTCAACTACTATCGCCGATTGGAATCCAAACGCGAACGTAGGCATCGCACAGGCAGCAAGTTTAAGGACCCGACGCGGTCTAGCACTGGCACAAGTGCCGGGGATGCCACGCACAATGAAGACCAGGAGCAGGAGGAAGAGGACATATCCAGATTGGAATACACCAAGTTCGGGCGCGAGTCGAGCCACTGCTGTCTCGTTGGTCGGGCTTTGCATCCTGACGAAGTACAACGAGACTTGTGCCACCAACGGCTGCAACACCTTCAGAAAGAGTTGGATATTGCGCAGAAGCTTGCAGCTCTCGAGACGGACGAGAGGAAGACTCTGGCTGAGGATCCAGATCTCAAAGTGAAGGATCTTCGCAAGAAAGTAGATCTCATCTCGAACTACGTGAACGCTTTCAGTCCGCAGGGTAGACCGAGGGATCGCTCTCCTCTGACGCCATTTGGCTACATGCAAGAATCTACGGCGGACAGCTCAGGAGCACTGCCACATCTTTACTCTGATTGGGAATCATTCAACAACCGCTTCCTCGTCCACAATCCCACCATCTACTTCAGCAATGAGACCCGAGACGTCCTCCTCAAGTATTACTTGAGTTCACGCGCGCGTCGCGCCATCGTGCATCACTTGACGGCACGAGCAGTGCGGTACATTCGCGGTTTGTCGCGAAACGCGGACGATCACCATGAGCCAGATGAAGGGGACGATGAAGGCTCAGAATCAGACGAAAAGGAGCATGAAGATGGCGACGAGCAGGATCGCAATCAGCAACACGGACCTTCGACCCATGCGCACCGCGCAGCTCATCAGCGATCCAACCGAGCACGGGCAGAGACTGTCAAGCCACGGCCAGGCTCGAAGCGACAATCTACTGCATCACGTCTCAAGAATGGCACAAAAGCTACTCAACGAGGTAGGGGCCTCCTGCGTGACCTGCTCAGTGAGACCACTCAGCACGTCATTGTCGACAGCCCTACCAACGAGGACGGGCCAAGCGCGCCCTCGCTGCTTGACGACGATGTCAATCCAGGAGAAGGTATCTCGGACTTCTTCGAAGTTCGCCGAAGCAACGTCTGCGTCTTGATCAAGCCGCAGATCGTCCTCAAATCTGAAGTCGACGACAAGTCTTCGCTCATCTTGACTGCCGTGCGCTTGCGTTTGCAGAATTTCTCTGTCATAGACCCTACGTGCGAGGAGGATTCGGTCAATGAGCGAGCGCTCTATCGCAATTTCGCCTCTCTGGATGGGCTCCAAGCATTTCATCCCTCTAAGATGTGTGCCTCCCCAACGAGCGAGAACTTTGCATCCCAATCTGCAACTGTGCCTCTCGAAACACTGCTGGATCTCAAGGTGTGTTGGCACGCGGGGCGAGGCGTGACGTCGCTTTCTTGTGTCCTGATCCATCTTGCCTCCCACAGTACGAGACCAGCGACTTTGCGCGGGTTGCTCCGAGCACAGATGCAAGTGTGCAGTACGACAAATTCAACAAGGTGAGTAGCTTGACTATGAGTGCCCTGCAGCACACGATTACCTTCGCTGACCGTTGCCTGTCACCGATCAAAGCTTCGCCTGAACGACTCCGCTCATCCCGTGGCATCTGATCCAGACTCGCCTGGTTCCGCAACGGACCACTTGATCCACCACATGGACTTGATGCGCGTTAAGTGCCCGCGTTTCGCTGTACTGGCGAATTCGGCACAGTTCGGTGCCCTCTACAACGTTGTGACAGATCTCTTATTGCATCGCGACCCTGCATACCGAGAGCACTCCAAACGGCTCGAGGCCATGCTGTTCAGCCATGACTTCTCCAACGTGTCGGGTCTCGCGGAGTTGGTTTCTGCACTTCAGGTTCGGGTCAGGCACGCAATGGAACTGCACGCCCAATATCTCATGCACTTCGAGCATCTCAACGAACAAGGTCGGCTGGATTTCTTGACTCTGAAAACGGAAACGCAGGACCTGATAGATGAATTGACTCTCATCATGGAAGCTATCGCGGCGAGTGAAGACCAAGGAGGCGGTTCCGACCAGGACAAGAAGTCAGCACTCAGGCTTGAAGCTATGGCACAGGATATCACGTGGAGTATGATGGGAGAGCAAGAGGGGCAGCTCTTGGCGAAACTCTCTGTCAAGGGAGCAAGCTTCACCTGGCTGAACAAAGTAAGTCAAGTGTCACTGTCACTGTAAAGACCCATAAAGCTGATTCAGCATTGTGCACGCTGCAGACCGACAATTCTGCTGCCAATACACTGTCCATTGCGGATATGGCCGCTGTCAATGTACACCCTGATGCTTTCTTCCCAGAAATCATCGCCAAGTACAACAAAGCGCAGGACCATCCGATGGCACAACAAGGGCGCTTTCTGGATGCAATGTGGTCCGTTTTGGCACCAGTCGGCGGCATTCAGATCATGGAGCAATTCGAGTTCAACCTTCATCCTTTGCGCATTCAACTGGAGCTGAAGGTTGGTCGGAAGATCATGGACTACGTGTTTGGCTCCAAGCGTGAACGCGAGCGAAAAGATCGAGAACAACGCGCTATGGAGGAAGAGAGAAGAGAGTCAGCAGGTATTTCAAAGCGCCGCGGTCGCCTTGCGCGTTTCACACGCAACCTGCTCCACAGCCAGGACGAGATTGACAAAGATGACAATCGCTCAGAGGCCCCAAGAAGGGTTGGCACACCAGGCGCAAGCAGCGCGCGCGGAAGCACGGACCGGGGCACGCGCCCTTCGCAGTCTCAATCTTCCCGCGATCTCATTTCCCGCCCAAGTACCCCTGCTGCTTCGAGTCGGCATCAATCTGGCCGAGACAGCGATAGCGATGATGAAGAGAATGGCCTCCATCAGCATGGCATCGTTATGCGCAATGCTGCTGAAATGCGCGGCCGCGCAGCTACAAATCGGACATTCGTGTACGTCAAGATCCCCGAGACAGTCTTTAACCTCTCCTTCAAGGGCGACAAGGAGAAGTCGATCACGGATCTGTTCGATCTCGTCTTTCACACCCCAAGTGTCGAGTATCGCAATCGCACCTGGGGCTTCGTCGACTTAGCAAACCATTTCAAGCGCGACATCATCCGCGCTGCGTGGGGTCAGAAGACCAGCATCCTGCGAGGAGTACTCAATGCCCGACCACGCAAACCTTCCATTCGAGCACATCTTCCCGCACGGCTAATCGGCGCCTCCAGCTCGCTTCACTTGAGCGTCGAGCCGCCCGCTCCGGATGTCGAGACGCGAGCCCATTCTAAAGGCAGAGATGATGGTAATGACGACGACGCAAGCTCCATTGTCTTGACTCAAGGTACCCAGGATGACAATCACGACGCTCACCACTCGCCCGCCAGGACTGTTGCGAACGCGGACAGCCCCGGTCGCCTGGCGAGGCTGATCCCCAAAAGACTGCAACAGCGCCGCTCACCATCCTCCAAAAGGGTCTCCAATCGAGAGCAGCTTTCTGAAGATAACGGGGGCGCACCAATGCAACGCAGCGTCAGCCAAGGGTCGCAGTCAGCTCGTTCCCACATGGAAGAGTACGAGGAGGAGCTGCTCGACACTTTCGATCGAGAACCAGTTCGTCGTCGCACAAAGTCAGCCCTAGCTCCTCTAGACACCACTGCGTCAGCGCTGGAACCACAAACGAACGGGCGAACTCGTGATTCGATGGATTCGTTCGACAGTCTTCCGGCGTTTACACAGCCATCTGGCCCTTATCGCGGCAGGTACGATTCGTCTGCATCGTCTCTCGCAAGTGCCTCATCCTCCATTTTCTCGGGCATGCAGGGCCAGAGTCAACGACTTACTACGGACGAAGTTGCAAACAGCCAACTACGCAGATCCAATACGAACAAGTCTAGCAAGTCAAGTCGCGCGGCCTCTAGCCCGAGCCAAGGCGCACACCGTCGGAACCGCAGCGCGGACTTGCCGGCCCTGATGGTGCGCGATTTGTCTGAGGCTGATAAAGCGCGCGCTTTACTTGGAGAGCATACTCGAGGGTGATCGCCAGGCACCTGTACCAGCCACGGTTCGCGTCACCGATTTTCAGAACGATTCGCACAACCCTTCTCACGGCCCGGGCTGTCATTCACAGTTGCTACAACATCGCACATTGCTCCCGGCGGTCGACAGAGTGTATTTATTGTCACAATCATCGATGTTGAAAGCGCGATTCGCACTCGTATTACAGTCCATGCTGAGCGGTGATGCAGCTCAAGCCAAGCTAGACGTTTGGTGTGGTTGCTGCCAGCCTCACAAATGTGAGTTTTGACTTCATCTCCTACTCAGGCGCTTCTTGAAATTCCTAGCCCTGTCATGGGAAAGCGTTTGATGTTGGACTTGATTGCCTCATTTTGCGGCTCGCTTTGCAAGCCCGTCTGCACGGTGTTTCGGTTACGCGGAGGCGACATCGGCGCCGAAGAGGACTGGGAGTCTAGAGGTGCCTGACGCGGCGAATTTTGGCTGGGCTGCGCCCAGAGTTGACCAGATCCTGTATTTTGATTTGACGATGCGTCGCGAGGATGCGGTTTACCAGGCAACAACGTCTGCCTCAAGGCCCCTTTGAGCACCGCCGCTTCGATGCTCCCTGGACCTGTAGTGGCATTGGTTGCCGGATGGTCGCCGCCCGATCCACTTTGTTGGTGTGTCTCTTGCTCGCGCATCGCAGATTCGCCTGCTTCACGCTCAGTGTCAGAAGGAGCCATAGAGCGGCTGGAGGTTGCCTGTTGGGCGATCTTGGCGGAGTGCCCGGGGTGGGTGCTCACGCTGTTCTGAAGTTTGTCTGCATAAGGTGAAGCAGGATCCTCTGGATGATAGCTGCTCGTCTCTGAACCCGAGGGTGCTTCGTCCTCCTCTGAGCGAGCTTCGGACTCTGATCGGTGCTCTCCTTCGAGCTCGTCGTCCGCTTCCTCTACGTCCATAGGATCCCCCTCTTGCTCTTGGAACGCTTCGTCGTCTTGGCGCACAAGACGAGGATTTGCAGGTGTGGAGTTGGGCTTTGGCTGAGTGTTTCCTCCGCCGGCTTTGCGCGCATCTGTGACAGCGTCTTTATGCGAGGTGCCTCGAGAGGCTGCACCAGAGGCTCCACGACGACGCTTGGGAATGTTGCTCTTCCCCGACCCGCGACGGTTGGCCGTAGTCGCGCGCTTTCGCTGCCGTTGTCCGTGCGCGTCACCGTCCTTTTGAGACCTCGGCTCCATAGGCAGGCGTTGACCGCCAGGAGAGCGCATTTGGTCGTGCACTTGGTTGACTTGCCAAGGAATCTGAAGTTTGTCCTGCTCAAAGTCATCGCCATGCATGATGTTGTATTGAGACGCCGAGCCAATCGCATGGTCGTGGTACGTGCCTTGCGTTGGTCCTTTTTGTGCCAAGTGATTCCCATTGCGGTCTAGAGCTGTTTGTATGCTGAAGAGCTGATGCCCGGAGCTGTCGCCGATCGTGCTCATCGGCTCACAAGCCTTCGCGCGAGCTCTGAGCACCTGAATGTTGGACGTGAGATTGCTTACCATAGTGGTGGTGTAGGCCTCGAACTCGAACAGACGCGCCTCAAGAAGATCAGCGTATCGACTCGCGGCCTTGAATTCGACATGCTTGCGAGCGTTTTGCAGGGTGTCAGACAATTGACTATCGTCGCGCACCGCGATGATCTTGGCATGAGCAGTGACGAGCGGCAACAAGAGTGGAAACTGGTGCAAAAACGCGTCGACGTCTTCGTCTACAACATTTTCTGCCGCCGATACGTCGTGCAGCATGTAGATGTCGCGGAGCGCCTGCCGAAGCAAAGCCACGTGAATGCCAGCGATATGCTCACTGTCGTGAGGCGATCGAGGTCGATGGTGCCCTGCTTGAGATCGCACGCGTTGCTCAGGTGCACCTCCGTCTCCTACCGGCGCCATCGTCTGGCCGTGCTGACTTTCTGGACGACTGTGCCAGCGCATCTTTGGCGGTTTGGAGCCTCGACGCCACGCATTATACATCAAGACTTCGGGCCCTGTCATTGTACTTTTGGCAAGCTCGAAAGCGTCGATGAAATTGCCCTCCGAATCTTTGAGCCGGCCGACGGCTGCAGCGATTGATCCGCCACTCAGCTGGATGCCACGGGATAAGCATTCATACTGCAGTCAGAGGACAAGACAGCTCGCATGAATCGTGCTCACCACAATCTTTGCGGCAGCGTCTGCAATCTTGAAGACTTCGCCCATGCTGTCGTGCTCTGTGATGGATCTGCGCACGCATGGTCGATCAGTTCGAGCATGCAAGCCTACTCTTGACGCACAGATTTGCTCTCACCTGGCGAGTGCATCACTCTGCGTCTCATTGTAGCTAAAGCGTTCATTCTTTTGCAGTCACAGAAAGAGGACACTGATCAGCCTGGAAAAATGGGTAGAAGATGATCGAGAACTGACGTGGCAAAACAGTTGTTCCAATGTAGGCTTCGCCTCCTGCTCTTTCCCGACACGATGACCAGCATGATGTGAAGACCCGGCCTCGCGGTTCGAGATGTGCGTCGGCATGTTGGACAAGGTCAGCTTGTATCACTGCGGCTCGATGCGAAAGAGGCAGAGCTCGCACTGCTGAGCCGAGCGATGGTGTGAGGAGAGGTGATCTGAAGGAAGTAGGGCACGAGGCTGCGGTACTGCTGGGACGGGTATGAGCTGACAAGGAGCAGATGCGATCAACGGCGAGGCGTCGTCTCTGCATGCTCTGCCTCCCCGACTTTGATTACCACAGGGCGATTCGATCCCACTGCGTACTGCCGATTCGTGATTGTTTTCTTAAGCGTACGACTCAAGACTGTACAGATGCTCGCTGGCGGTTGATACCTGGCCAGAGCTTTTGCTTTGGACGCTCTTGCTATATAATCCAGCTAGCTGGCTCGACGACCACAGCCATGCACGATGCTGCCACCATGGCACCCGCGACCAGCATGATGCATCGCCCATCCTCTTCACATTCACCATTCATCTGCGCGTGGGCGCCGCCTGATGCTGCTGATGGTATCGCTGGTCGCGCGCGCGAGCGGTGCTGCTGGCAGGATCGAGAGAGTGCGTATGCACACATATATACGTCAGCAAATGCAGTTCCCAATTTGTCTCACCTGAAACACGAAGCAGCAGCACGTCCACGGCACACGTACGCGTGCACGGTATACCAGCAGAGATGAGCAAGCACGACGCGCGGCAATCACAATCAAATGTGCTGGATTGAATGGTGAAGCCGCGAAGGCGGTGCCCTCGTCATTCGATATGGTTGCTCCAGTCTGATGTATGCAATGCATGTTCCTATTCTTGCTTGAAGCGCGCGTTGTCTTCCAATCGCCTGTCGGAGCTCACACTCCAGGTGCTGTTCGTGCTGGAGGACCTTGCGATTGTGAAGCTTGCCTCACTCGCGGCATGTGATGTGTTTTGGATGGATGGATGATGGATGTAGACAACGTACGGCGTCTTCGAACCGTTCGTGCACCGTGCGCACACCGCGTCACGCGCACGCGATGAATCAGAGAGCGAGGCACGATCGAGTACGTGACGCGAAGGCCGTGCGCACGTACCGCCACAGCAGGCAAACGATCCAGGTCCGGCCTGCGCGTTGCGCTCCATTCAACAGCCTGTAAATTCAGCATCATTCGTGATCGAGCTCCTTGCTACCCATCCATCTATAGCGCGCAGCCTCGTGTCAGACCGAACGGTCGAATGGTCGGTCTCGACACTCGTGACTTTCATCAGCACGCACGCAAGCTCTCATCCGCGCGTCTCGCAATTGGCTGGCCGGGCTAGGTCTGAGCACGAGTCATCCTGAGATAGTCTGCCGAAAGGGCTCAACAGCGCGAGGCCTTTGGTTACCAGCTTCGGGCACATGTTGAGCCTATCGACACCTGACGCAACATGCCAGAGTCGGATGCTCAGTCCACCTTTATCGGCGTCGCCATCTGTCTGTGCGCAAATGTCGTCATCTCGCTTGCACTCAACTGTCAGAAGCTGGCCCACGTCAGGATTCAGCAGGATGGCGAACACGATGCGGACCAGGGCGAAACTTTCTCCAGGTCAAGGCAAGGCACGGAACATGCATCAGACTCTGAGCTCGAGAACGGAGGAGAAGGGGGCGCTCGGGATGTGCTGGGTGTAGTGGTGGTGATGGAAAGAGAAAGAGCAAAGCAGACTGCTCAGCGCGAGCACCTTCCGCTCTTGGCCCCGACCAACGCGGCGAACGGGTCAGGCACGCTGGACTATGGCAGCAGCGGGTCACAAGGTGGGACCCAGACAAGCTGCGAGCGTTCCTCGCCGAATGAGAGCAGATCGCGCTCATCAGCTTCACCGACAAAGCCCAGAAAGAACCGCCGCTCAGACTCGAGTGACGTTGATGCTCATCCCCATTCTGAGCACGATCATGATCAGCAAGGTCCCACCACAGACTATCTGCGCAGCAAACTTTGGTGGCTAGGTATGGGGCTGATGGTTCTGGGAGAGAGCGGCAACTTCTTGTGTGAGTTTCAAGCGCTCCCGCTTCTTGTCCTGCCACGGTGCTGGGTACCATTCTCATCGCACGCGTTTGCATGCTGCTGACGACTGGCAATGTCCGCATCCATCAGCGTACGGTTTTGCTCCAGCATCTTTGGTGGCGCCTCTCGGAGCTGTCGCGCTGCTTTCGAACGTCATCGTTTCGCCAATCTTGTTGCATGAACGGTTCAGACCGAGTGACCTGATCGGTATCGCCTTTGCAATTCTGGGCAGTGTCACCGTCGTGTTTGCATCGAAAGACAGGGATGTGCGGCTAGGCCCAGGTCAGCTTTGGGACGCCATGAAGCGCTTGGAATTTGTCATCTACTCTGCGATCGCGTGTGGATCTGGCGCGCTTCTAGCTTGGCTGAGCACCACTCAATGGGCAGACGAATTGGTCTTGATCGACGTTGGTGTCTGCGCCATATTCGGTGAGCGGCTTGCGGTGTCCGAGCCTTCCAAACTACAGTCGAGGCGCACGCACGCTCACTCCTGCTTGAGCCCTTTCGCAATGCAGGCGGCTTTACGGTGCTCAGTACAAAGTCACTATCCGGGCTGCTCTCTGGCGGACCTCCGTTCGAGCTGCTCAAGTACCCCATCACTTACGGGCTCATCGCGGTGCTAGCGGGCACAGCGGTTCTGCAGCTGACGTATCTGAATCGGGCGTTGCAACGCTTTGATTCGCGAGAAGTCATTGTGAGTGCATCCATTGCGTTCTAGCGCGGCCCAAGCTCACGCCCAATCTGCTCGACAACCTTCACAGCCTTCACAATACGTGCTCTTTACGCTGTCAGCCATCACTGGAGCAGCGATCCTCTTCAGGGATTTTGAAGACGTCGACGCGCACAGACTCATCAACTTCTTGTTCGGAGTTCTCTGCCTCTTCAGTGGGGTATTCCTTCTTACTCGGCAATCTTCCGACGCGCAACAGACGGACGAAGAGGGGCAATCCGAGCAGCAGCATGCAGGCGACCAGCCCACTTTTGCCACCCCTGTTGCGCCAGATCAGGCCGCGGTGCTGCTACCCACGGTGCAGGAGGATGGAGATGATGCGGAGCGTCCTGCCCACGTGCAGTACGCCACTCCCCTCGCGGCAGCTCGTGGCAGGCCTGTTCGTCCCAGCTTGGTCGGCGCGGCCACCACTGGCACCAATATACCTGCCGTCTCGAGTTCTGCTGGGTTATTCGGAACCAGTTTCACCTCCATATCTGGCGGTCTGGCCGGGAACGCTGCTCGAACGCCTAGGCGGAGCATCGTCGGGCTGGCCCCGGCGTCTGCGTCTCTGAGCCAAGGCACCTACCTCTTGTTGGCAGCGGGCACCTCGCCAAGCGCAGCAGGGCTTGCCCAAGCGCGCCAGGCACCCAGCACGGCGAGACCCAGAAGGTCACGTAGTCTGAGCCAGCCTAGCACTCCCACCAGAAGTCGCAGCGCTCGAAATTCTCTCGGCCCGCATGCTATCAACGGCCTCGCTGCGAGAGATTCGACGAGCTCTGCTGCTGAACAAGGCGCTTCGAGAAGGACTTCGGGCGACTCGGGAGGCGCGACTCCTCGTCCTGTTTCCTACATCGATAGGACGGGGACTGCTCGCGAGGATCAAAACGACGCAGGGAACCTGACGGAGGAGTAGCAAGAAATCCTCTGGGATGTGATCTCGGCAGACTTTGCATGATACCGTTCGTTGATGAGCCGACAATGACAGCCTATTTACAAGCCCAAGCGATGTAGCGTAGCGCCTTTGTTCCTCGGCTGGCAGGACTTGACGCTTTAGTGGTAGTCGTAAAAGATGGGGGATGCACGAGTTCTGAGTGCTGTTTGGCGCGTCACGCGAGGGTCACAGCCCGCCGGCATTGGCCTCTCGGCTCAACCGATGCGCACGGCGGGATTGCGCATTCAGGCTTCGTGACTGAGTGGGACGCGAGAGCGCGACTGAGCTAGCTGCGCTCAAATACCGTACAGCTCGCGATTTTCACGAAGCTCCGGATGCAACTTGGCACGCGCATCTTAGTGAATATCTCGGCACCGATATACTCACACGCTGTACATGTACATGTGCGGTCTACTTGACCCGACGACTTTGCATGTTTACTTGTCACTTGTGACATCGCGCCAATCTTCGTACCATCATGAACTCCATCTTGGTCGCGCTCAGCGGCTCTGGGTCCGCGGTCTGAGATCATTTATCCCTGAGATCGTCAAAACGTCAACATGCCGACTCGCACCGACGAAGCGGAAGCGGCAGGCAAGAGCGTTTGGACAGCCGAGCTACGTGTACACAGCCACACCGGCTCGGTGCTCGTCTCGAAGCGTCTCTACGATCTTTTGCGAGCGGCTGGGTTGGACGAGCCACGTAAGAGGGATGCGAGCAAAGAGGATGCGCAGCCGGGCGATCACGCGGCTGTCAATGGGCATCAAGCAGAGCGCGAATCGCAGCAAGCGCTCAAGGCCGTCGCTGCATCTGTTTCCTTCCACGAAGGCTCCTCCGCCTTCGATCTGCGCTCGCTAGTGGTGCTCGCTGAGCGCGCAATCGAAGGAGATGAGGAGAGTGCGGAAGATGTGAGTGGCGAAGCGCACAATGCTGAGAGCAGTGCGCCGTGCTGACGCTTGCGTTCCCACTGCTCGTACCGCTCCAGCTCGCCATCTCCATCCCGGAATCCTTGGCTGTCCAGCATCTCTCTTCGATCAGCACAACGTCCCATGTGCTCGTCCAGTCAACCTCCGCAATCATCCTCTCTCGCGTCCTCCTCTGCATTTCAGATGATCAGACTTTCGAAACTGCAAGCCAATCTTCCCAGCTGCTCCACGACGCTTTGCACGGGTCTATTGCGAGGCAGGGAGAAACGCTGCATGTTCAGGTCGAGGGTGGTGGCGCTCTTGCGCTGAATGTGGTCATGGCCGAGCCCGTGCTCCAAGGGGCCATCTTCACCCGCTTCACGACGACGCAGGACGAGAGACGCTCAACGGAGCTGCTCCTCACGTACGATCAAGACTCCCGGCATACGTCCGGTGGCAGCGCGAAGAACGAGCAGGCGAGCCAGCGCCCTGTAGCGACTGATCAGTCTCGGCTTTACCAACAGTCTCGTCCTCAAGAGGACCACCTCTTGATTGATGAGCGCTTCCTAGCAAATTCAGTCTTGGACGATTTCGACAGCGACGATGAGTTTGGGGACGGCTCAGACGCAGCGCCCGCCGGTCGTGCAAACGGCATCGATCGCCGTCTGAGAGGTGCACCTGCTGAAGGCGAACCAGGCGCCTCTTCCAGCTTGTTTGCTAGCTCTTCTCGGTTACAGCCCCTCATTCAGCACGATCGATCGACAACACTGCAAGCCATATCATCCTGGCGAGAACGCTTGCCCGAGGACGAGCGAGGAGAAGATGTGGATGAGGAGCTAGCAGTTTTGTTGGACGAGCAGACGCTGGCTTCCGTTGGTGCATTCGATGGAGACTGGGCGGTCGCGGAGCTCGAAGGACAAGGTGTCACACGGATTGCTCGCCTCTTTGCATCCCCCCGACCCATCCCACCGCCACCTGTCGCAGATCCAGACGAAGCCAGTACGAGCACGGCGACGACGCTTGGCGCCCTGGCACTGCTTCCTCCAATGTTCTTGCAGAATCTGCACCGACCAGCCCATTTTGATCCTGCTCGACTTGCTTCGCGCGTTCTCTTGCTGCGGCCTTGTCCCTCTCCGCCCAGATCCAGTCTGAGAGACTCGAAAACACACAACATGCCACTATCGTGTCCTCTGCCTCTCCCTTTTGCCGACGCTCTCACCATCTCGCGCATTGCTGGCCCGCTCAGTATCAATAGGGCATATCAGCCCATCTTTCTCGATGCCCTAAGAAGGTATTTCGAGGGGAGATCTCGAGTTGTGCGATTAGGTGACATCATCGCTGTAGGGATAGACGAGGGGCGTGTGCGATGGGTCAACACCAAAACAAAAACGTCTGATGAAGCAGAGGACAAGGGGCCGGAAGGCGATCAGGAAGACGACAAAGCCCCCGACTTTGAGTGAGTTGGACCGCCGCTTGATGCCGCGCTACGCTATGCGCCGTGGCTCACCTACAGCCTCACCTCCATTCTAGTCTGCCGACGATCACTGAGCCTGCCGAAGACACTGCGATAGTGTACTTCAGGATAGCCAGCCTCACTCCCGAGCTTTTCAGACCGCCAGGAGCCGATGCGGCCTCGATCAACGAAGCAGAAGCGTCCATCCGCTTAGCGGCACAGAATGGCGAAATTGGATGCGTCGTGGAACCAACGCTGAGCAAGATGATCCAGACCGGCGTGGACAAGTCTAGAGTTGCAGATGCGTACGGCTGGCTCTCCATCAACAGCCGCGTGCCGCCTCCTCCTTTGCACAATGCGGCGCTGCAAAGCGCCAAGAGTGCGTATCGCCAATTGACGGATCTTGTGCAAGCGACGTTGAGTCCGCGCACGACTAGCTACGACCTGCATTTGAGCGCCATCATCAAGGGTGCTCGCGGCACTGGCAAACGAACACTGGCACACTGGGTAGCTCGAGGTACGGGAGTGCCGCTTTTGGAACTCAGCTGCTACGAGCTGGTTGCGGACACGGACGCCAGGACGGAAGGAATGCTGAGGGCTCGTTTCGAGCAGGCGGCTTCTTGCGGACCAGCTATTCTGTTGCTGCGGAATGTGGAAGCTTTAGCACGCAAAAGCCAAGCTATGGAATCGGGACAGGAGCCCGCAATGGTGGGCGCTCTCCGAGACTGTATGGAGCAGCTCAAGCGGTCGACCAGCTCGACACGAGGCACGCCTACTTGGCCGGTCTCTGTTTTTGCGACGACCAGCGAGCCTGAAAAGTGCCCCACAGGCGTCTTGGCCTGCTTCAAGCACGAGGTGGAGATTTCGGTGAGTATATCTGACCCGTCTGTCACCTTTCCCGGGTGCTATGGCAGGGCAGCAGCACAAGATTCCTGATGCATTTACCTCACCCAGGCACCGTCCGAGGACGAGCGTCTGTCAATCTTGCAGTCGACGTTGCAAAAATCCGTGCTTGGACCAGACGCCAGTCTACAATCCATTGCCACCCAGACCGCGGCGCTTGTCGCTGCGGATCTGGTCGACCTGGCTGAACGAGCTCGTGAGGCTGCAGTCCAACGCGCCATTGGTACCCCGTGAGTCGCTCGACGGTCAATCCATTGGACTCTCTGCCGGACAGCTCTACTGACGCTACCTTTCGGCCGCGCGCGTAGCACGTGGCACGCAGCGAAGGCGGCAGATCGTGACATTGTTCTGGCTGGCCTTGCGCTCAATGGTGCGGATTTTGAAGCTGCTCTTAGTAAAGCGCGCGCTAATTACAGCGAGAGCATCGGCGCTCCAAAGATTCCAAACGTTACTTGGGACGACGTCGGTGGTCTCGCAAGCGTAAAGGACGATATCCTCGATACGATACAGCTGCCGCTCGATCATCCCGAGCTGTTCAGTGACGGGCTCAAGAAGCGCAGTGGTGAGTGCCATGCATTGCTGTCTGCCCCCACCGTCGCTGACCTGTGCACCCCACACGCCCTCAGGCATCCTCTTGTATGGTCCGCCCGGAACGGGCAAGACCTTGCTTGCCAAAGCTGTAGCGACGTCGTGCTCGCTCAATTTTTTCAGCGTCAAAGGTCCAGAGCTACTGAATATGTACATTGGAGAGTCGGAAGCCAACGTGCGACGCGTCTTTCAGCGTGCGAGGGACGCCAAGCCTTGTGTCATCTTTTTTGACGAGTTGGACAGCGTTGCGCCCAAGAGAGGGAATCAGGGAGACTCGGGTGGCGTAATGGACAGAATCGTTTCGCAATTGCTTGCGGAGCTCGACGGCATGTCTGGAAGTTCGGAGGGCAGCGATGTGTTCGTCATTGGCGCGACGAATCGCCCCGACTTGTTGGACCCTGCTTTGCTGCGCCCTGGACGGTGAGTGCCGCTGGGATCCAACTCCCAGAGCAGTGATCTCGATGCTGACGTTCTCGAGTTACTACTCGATCCAGCTTTGATCGGCTGCTGTACCTCTCGGTGTCAGAGACGCACGCTGCTCAGCTCAACATCCTTCAAGCCCTCACCCGGAAGTTCAAATTGGACGCAGAGCTTTCACTAGGGGACATTGCCGAGCAGTGCCCCTTCAACTTGACAGGAGCAGACTTCTACGCGCTGTGCAGCGATGCGATGCTCAAAGCCATGACGCGTAAAGCGAGCGAAGTCGATGGCAAGATAGGTGAGCGGAACACGTGTCTCACAAGTCTCCTCATACGTCTTGCTGACCTTGGAACAATCTTTATCGCTTTCAGCGGAGCTCAACGCGCAACCTCCGCCCTACGACTTCCCGCATCCTATGACGCCACAATACTACCTGGCCGAAAGGGCTTCAGCTTCGGATGTAGAGGTCCGCGTCTCGCGCGTCGACTTCGAGGCGGCACTCAGAGAGCTGAGCCCTTCCGTTAGCGAAGCGGAAATGGCACACTACCGCGAGGTCCAAGCAAAATTCAGCAAGCCGCCCGAGGAAAGGGATGCGGAGGAAAAGCAACACGCCGGACTGCCAGCGCCCAATGGCAAGGCTTCTGGTCGCACTGACGATGATCTGGTGCGTGCTCTGCGGCAATTAGGTGTCGATGCGAGCAATGAGCACGGTGAGCTAGCCCCGCCCATGCAAAATGGAAGCAATGGGCACCAGGCGCATCCCAACGAAGGGAGTGCTACAGGTAGTGTGGCGATCGAAACCGCAGGCGAGCAGCAGAACGATTTCAAATCTGGCGATGCGATGGGACATGCCGCTCCTCGCAAGACGACTAAAGGCAAAGGAAAAGCGAGAGCGGAGTAATGTTTATTGCATTGACTCCCACAGTGCCCTAATTTGACATTCTCGGTCAGAGTGTCGCTGAATGCGAATATTTGTGCTCTCAGCTACGCCATCCAGCCTCGCGCAATGCAAGGATGAGCGACGAGTGGCTTCCAGACGCTTTGTGATCTGCTTTACTTCTTGGCCTGCGAAATGAGTCAGAAGGTCAGCGCACAGGCAGCTCAGCTTCCAAAGCCAGAGCATGACGAGGCCGACGCACCTTGGCCTCGGCGAGATCCTTCTCGAGTTGCTCGTTGCGGTCGCGCACTGTGGCGGGCAGAAGCGTGGGTAGTCGATTTAGCATGGAGGACTTGGCCAAGCGAGCGCTCGAGGCCACGTTCCAACGTCGCTCGCATATGCCTGTGTGCTGCTCTCGCATATTCCGAAAGCAGCGTGCTAAGCGAAGCGGCTTCGTGCAAGTGGTATACTTTTCGCTTGGAACCTCCCCCCCATGCGGGGAAAAAGATGCGCTGGCAATATTGGGCGCAGCACCGACGCTCGAATAATGTCCTCGCTCTGCTTTCCATCTTGACCGCAGGCCATCCATATTCCCAGCTACTCACACTTCTTGAGCTCTTGCTCGTGACGACGTACGTAGCTGCAAAGAACAGCGGACCAGTGTTAGCGAAGTTCGACCGATGTGCGAATGGCAGACCAAACACCTCATTGGGCCCGTCAGATTGTGCTCTCAATGGGAATGACAGAAACTCACTCATCCTCGTTGCTCTGGCCTCTTCCGGACAAGCCTTTGCCAGGGTTGGCCTTGTGAGGCTCTTTGAATTCTGGATTCTCGTCCGACATGCTCCTAGCAGATACTGCGAAAGTGCGACGAGCTGGGAAGCTGGATGCCACTGTGACTGCGGAGCTCAGGTTGCGGCTGGCTGCCAGACGAAGTTGAGAGAGAGACATGGTTCGTCAACGGATTGGTGCTTGGCTTGTATTGTACTGAACGCGATGGCTCAAACGGTTGTCGAGGTCAAGAAATCCGACGGCAAGACACACCCGTGCTCGCTGCATTCAAGATTGTTGAGGTGATGTGCTTCTTGCTGGCTGCGTTGGGTAGTCGTGAGTCACGAGTGCATGTATGAGCTCACCATGACATCCCATCCATGCACGCAACCACCGAACCCTTCGATCTTGTGCAGCATAGCCAGCAGCAGCCACGACGCATGCGTGCGCTGCTCGCGGAACGTCAGCGAGTGCGCTCGGACCAGCCGTGTGAGCTTTTGAAGCACTCAAACTTGCAGATGGTTGAAGCGCCCACACTTGCCGCATCGCGGCTGATGCGCGCGCAGCCGGGCTCTGTCGGGGCGAGGGTCGCGTCTGTGATGCACAAGCCACGTGGCAAGGCTTCACTGGTGCAGCCAGAGCCAAGACACAAGAGCACAGTCGAACGGCGTGGCCGTCATCGACGACAGCGCTGTCGTCGGGTTCGGCTGGAACATCTGATTCCCCAAGGCGCACTGACAGAGTGCACCTCGAGCCAATACACTCCCACCAACGTCACTTGATCGACTTAGGACTCACACTTCTACTTGCACAATGCTGTCCGCCTTCTCCAACGCTGCTCTGAGCGCTGTGAGTATGCCAGCCTCTCTTCGCGCACAGGCGACCAAGAGGCGTTGAGATTCGAAGAGGTGCTCGTGACGAGCCAAGTCACCGACACCCAAATGCTGATACGTACATCCAATCTCCTTCTCCAGACCCGCTCTAGAGCTCCCATGACTGTTCGCTCCATCAGCAGCTCTGCCATCGCCAGCAAAGGTACGTCTCTTCTCATCTCAACTCCATGCACCCGTTCGCGCGTTTCGGATTGTCATCTGACGTGCAATGCCCTTTCCCGATACTTCGCGCGCTTTGGCTGGCGCATCAGACTTTGTGCAGGAGATCTACATCAAGGAGCTCAAGGCTTACAAGGCACCTGCCAAGGTGAGCATCGCAGAGGAGATGCGGGAGTCGCTCGCAGTTTCGTACTGCTCAGTCCTGAGCTTAGAGCTTGGAATGCCGAGGATTGCGGAGCAGGGATGGTGGCGCGCGTGTTTTGATTGGTGGAGTAAGCAGGAAAAGAAGGCAAGGGAAAAGTCAAGGATCACAGTAGTCCTGCATGGGACGGCTTGATATTTTGCCGGCGAACATTCAGGTCGAAGGGAAGAGCTTGGCTTTGGACTTGCGTGCAGAGGTCGTCACTGTACGGCCACCTTTTGCAGCGCACAAAGCTCAGCTTTTCCTTGCGATCTCAAAGAACCGGCGAGCGAGCACTGACTGCCGCACTCTCCTCCCGCACAGTCTGCCGATGCCCACAAGGGTCAAGTGCGAGACTTTCACGCTCCCAAAGCGCCACAAGCTCCCAGCGTCAGCACCTCTGACATTTCCTCCGAGTTGGACGCCTACTCCAAATCCGAGCCCGACGTGGCCGAAGCTTCTGCTTCTTCCTCCTCCTCTGGCAGCTTGCTCGAGAGCCACGAGGACGTGAATGCGTGGCTCGAGGAGGCCAAGAAGCCCGTCGTCAAGGAACACCACTAGAGAGAGTCGAGCGCTACTACAGTGAATCGCAACCGCCCTCGCTTCATCGGACTCGGTACCGAGCAGTAATGTCATAGGATCTGGCTTTTAGAGCGGCGCATTTGTCTGCATAGCATCTGGGGAGCGTTCGCGTTACGCCCAATCAGTCTGTGAAAGTGGAGTTGCGATACAACGCAGCACCTCGCAAGACCAATGCCGCCATGCGATGAGTTCCAGGGTGATAAAAGTGCGATCTCGATGTCAGAAAGAAGTGCATTCTCGATCTCTCAGCAATGGTTAGGGTTGTGGCAAAGAGAACAGGTGACGGCCGATACTGATATAGCAAGTGTAGAGAGACGAGAGGAAAGGGGGAGGGTAATTCGCGAACAAGGAATAGAAGCGAAGCACCTCGGTGCGCATTGAGATGGAGATGATGAGATCGACGAGCCGCTTTGCACACAATGCCTGTGCGAAGCGCGCAGCTAAGCCAAGCGGAGCGGGACTACGTTTGTGACGACGCCAACGAACGTGACGCTCATCGTGGACTACCTTGTGCTGGGTTGGAGGACGATGTGCGGCTATGAGCTTGCCTGAAGGGATTGTTAGGGTTGAGTGGTCTTGATGGTGATCCATGCGCGGGAGTACTGCCAGCACTGTTTGCGCCATAGGAGCCCGGCTGTGAGCCAGGGGCGGAGATGGCGGATGGATTGCGCGAATGCGCAGCGTTGCGAGCAGCTGCTGCGATTGGTGCTGCTCGCTGCAGACTACCTTCAGCATGTGTGTGCGTGACGGCACCGCTCAAAGGAGCTGTAGTCCTTGGAGGCGAAGCAGCAGAATTTGCTGCTGAAGCTTTCCGCGTCCGGCTTGGAGAGCTTTGCGCCGGCGTGGAAGGTCCAGGCGAGATCGCAGCTTCAATTTCTTGCGCCAGCGGGTCCAGCTGGCCATCGCTGTGGCGCTCTTCGATTCTGGGGGTTCTGATCGAGTCTCCACCCTCGACGAGTTCCGACAATTCCGCCATCATCCCAGGCGTGAGGCCAAAGTCCACAGGTCGGCTCGTCGACGTGCTCAGAGCAGCGCTGGTCGATAAAGGCGAGCTACTTGTTGTCACCCTTGCAGCCGGGCCGGGGGAGGGCGTCGCGTCTTCAGAGAAACTCGAACCACCAGCAGCACGACTTCGCGCGGGTATGGTGGCAGGTGTCGAGCTGCTGCTGGCAGTTTGTGTTCGCGGCGGAGAATCCGTGTGGAGGACACTGGCAGAGCTGGGTAAGGCTGGCAAAGCTGAAACGGTCCTTTCGGACGTATTCGAGAAAGCAGTTGAAGCTGCAGGTGCCGAGGCAGGTGCCGCAGAGGTGCTTGCGACAGAACTGGCAGCTTGGCGTCTTTGTTGTTCTTCGTGCTCTAACAAACTTAGACGCATGGCTTCTGCCATCATCAGCTGAGGGATCGTATGCAGCGAAGGTGAGTCAGGTGGCTCAAAACGCCGCGGAACGACGTCTAGTCGACTCTTGCTCACCTCTTCCATATCGGGCCCATCACCGGGCAGTCCGAATGGACCCCTCCTTCTGCGGCTGCTCCTCTCCATGCCCGGAGTGCCCGCTTGTTGACCCCAATTTTCGCCCTCGCGAAGAATGATGGCCCCTCCAGGTCCATCTCCAACTGGCAACTCGGCGCCCATACGAGAGGAAGAGACGCCGATGGGAATCAATCGGTCGCCCACTTGACGCATGATGATTCGTCGATTTGCCCTCCTAGCAATCGCAGCGAGCGCTGACTGCAGCTTTTCCTCCCAGTCCGGTCGGACCATGTCTGAAAGTGGGGTCCAGAGAGGTAAGTAGCCAAATCAGCAAGAGCTTCATGTGCATGTTAGGCTGGCCAACGCGTGACGCTGTCACTCTCAAATCTGTGTGTACGTCGTGCGTGGCATCAAACCGCGTCTCTGTACTCACCCACTGTTACGACGTCCGCATCCGTCGCCTTGGCACTTCGTCTTCGCGTAGGGACCCTGCTCCCACCGGCCGCCAGCTCCGCCAAGCCGGCTGCACCTTCTGTGCCCGAGAAGCCCTGAATGCCGCTGGATCCAGGAGACGAAGGACTGGTAGGCAAGCTCTGCTTGCTGCGAGGCGAGTATACCACTCCAAATTCGTTGGTCATGCAGTAGGGACAACTGGCCGGCTCTGAAGATGGTGGATTGGTATGGTTGGCATCTGCTCTCTTTATTTGAACGAAACATTCCGTGCAGATTGGTTGCCCGCAGCACCTCGTTCTGTTCAGTGATGCGGGAAAGGTCTGGGAGGAGACACAACAGGACGTCAGAGGTTGGCACTCGAGTCTCGAGCTAGAGTAGATGAGGCACACTCACCAAAAAGCAGATTGGACATTCCGTGGCGGGTCTCCCGACTGTATCCTCTTCCGTCGCAAAGTCACCATTCCCATCTTGTCCTTCATCGTCATCGTCGACCGTGGGGTAGAAGGGACAGAGCTTGCGAGCAATAATGAGCGATCTGACAATTTGATGATGAAAATCTTGAGGTGCACCAGGGTAGACTCCCTGAGGTATGGTGTGACCTCCATCCACGATGACGGGAGGCAGATGGGCCACCGAAGCTGGATCTGTAGAGGCTGAGCTTCGATCTCTGCTCCCGCTGGCACTTCCACTGGAGCCTTGCCCCGAGTGGCCGCCCCTGGAAGAGCCTGCCTCGCCTGCCAAATTCACTGGCCTGGTCGCGTTCTGACCCATCCCGGCTCAGATGCTCCAGGCGGCTTGCGAAGGAACTGTGAAGGTAGCGTCTGCTTACGTATCTCGGTGAGATTCGATCAGACGAGCGTTGCCGAGGTGTCGTCGCAAGGGACAAGAAGGGGTACTGGCGAAAAGTAAGCTTCGGCGACTACTCCTACTTTTTGCAATGTTGAAAGGCTTGACCCCTGACGAGTGTGCGTTAGCTGCTTCGCATAGGTCCGGCCGGCTGGGCGAGGCTTGCGTGCCAGTCAGAACTCAAGAGTCTGGGCGATGGAAGGACGATCGAGGGATGAGCAGATGCGAGGCCCGTTCGATAGGAGTTGCGGGAAGGGTTGTTTGTGATACGAGGCAATAGGGATGGTTTGCGATCGAGTGACGACTCGAGTCACACAATCACGAATCTAGCGGCGAATCGTCAAGTGGAAGGGTCGAATCGAGCTCTATAGCATCAAACCCTTGCTTGGCCGCTAACCCGCCGCCGGATCAGGTCACGACGCAAATCTCGATTTGACACGCAGCAGCCATGGTGCAGCATCCGTGGCAGCCAGAGCCCGCGTGTGCTGTGAGCATATGCAGCAGCCTCATCTGCAGCCATCCATCCATCACGCATCGCATGTCCGCATCGCATCGCATCGCAAACCCAACACCGCACATACCGGCCGTACCGGTATCTATCGTTTGTGATTGTATCAAGTATACAGGGCACGCGCGCGGCGGCAATCTTGAATTAAGAAGCTACTCGATCGATCACGACGATGGTTACAGTGCGTGATTACTCTTGTTGTTCTTATTCTTGGTTTGCTTGTTATGTCAAAGCAGAAGTCAAAGTATGTGCATAAATTCTCGCAGGCGGCGTTTGATGACGGACTTTCGTTCTGATTTCAATTCCACATTGAAAAGACGTTTTGGTTGCGCATCTAGATTTTCATTCAGAGTCATTGAAGATTTTGTGCGCTGCGCTATACAAGGGATACGTTCCGATTTTCAGTTGAGTGATACCCATGCGCAAATATCAATCTTGAATCAGAATCAAGAGTAATCTTGAATATCAGCAAGGCCTTGGTCAAGATTTCAAGTCTATCCCTCACCCGCGCAAGTACTCATTTTCATTCATTCTTCATCACTCAACACTCTGATAGCGGGTGCTCGAGCCTCCGTGTTTTGCTTGATTCAAATGGTTGATCAGGGCTTCGATTTCTCCGGTCTCTTGACTTCAGACTTGTGATTGTTGCGATGGTCATGATGAGAAGGCGATCTGACAGGTGAAGCTGCTGGCTACCCTCAGACTCTTGACCGCAGACTTTTCCTACGTGATGTGCTGTTGACCATTGTGATTCAAGATTCAGACGTCGACTTCCGAGTGGATCGGAGCAGAGCCTTGACTTTGAAGCATCTGTCTAGGCGTGCAACGAATGCTTGCTGCAGACATCGCAGCGTGCAGCAAGCACATCGCCACGCAGCGCAGCGCAGCCCAACCTGATCGGATCTCTTGACTGTTGTTCGACATCCTCAACCATCCATGTTCGTTCGATAAGGGCGAAAGCCAAGCTCGAGATTGATGGACAACTTCTGACATTACTTTGTGGCTCACTGTGCACAGCATGTCGTTCGACGTTGCAAGCTGTAAGTCTTGCTAACCGATACTGTGTCGCAGTTGTGAGGAGCTTGTTCAAACCTGCTAACCCCGTTCCAAATTGTTGACCTTCCGGAAATGCAAACAGTGATTCCCCCCGGCGATGGTGTCCTTCCCAAATGGCTACTGCTAGTAGCGTCCATGGCCTACATCAACGGTGTGCAAACCTTCCTCAATCCGAGCTTTGCTCGTCAAGTGTACAACGCTTCGGGCGCGCAAGGCACGGCTTTACAAGCTCGTTGTTTCGCCATTTGGAATCTGGGCAGCGCCACTGTTCGAACGTACGCAGCTTACCATATCCACAACCGAGAGTGAGTCGTCTTGTCCAGCCTCATCAAGGCAGGCGATAGTCACAACGCTCGATCTGATGCTAGCTACTGGCCACCCATTCTTCGTGCGTCTGGCTCATGTGTTCACCTGACCCCCCGTCCACAGAGTCTATCACCTCTGCGCCCTCACCTTCGTCATTGCCATCCTGCACTTCTCTAGCGAAGCCATCGTGTACAAGACGACGAAGATGAGCAAGTTGCCCGGAATCGTCGTGCCGCTAATCGTCGCTTGTAAGTTTCATGCCTGAGCTCATCCTGGCTCCCCGTTGCTGACGCGCATCACGGCTTCACTCTGCTTTGGCCTCTGCGTTCTTCTACCCCGTCAGCTTCTTCGTTGACAGCCATGATACTTCAGTACGGCCATTATGTCGCGTGAACGGCCTGTCCAGAGGCAGAATGCAATTGCACTTCATGACCGACTTGTCAAAGCACCCCTGTCGCACTCATCATTGGGTGACGATCACACCACGTGTTCGCATCTGCAATGAACCGAATTCGTTCATTGGCATGAAATATCCAGCTGAGCATCGACTGGTAACATGACAAGCAAGGAAGTCGCGTGAAGGAGAGCTAAAGACCACCCATCGTCGTCGTCATCTTCGTCGTGGTGGTGCGCGTATCTGCGGGGATGGTACACAGCATGGTATAGTAGTGAAAGTGTGCGTGACAATCATCATTTCGCAACGCAGTTCGAAAGTACGTCATGTCGGTCCGGGGATCAGTGATCGGAACGAGGGGAGATATAAGAGAGTGATGAGGGACCATATCGCAGACAGCCTATCGACGGGGCGAAATTTGAGCTTCAGGCAAAGACATTCCCGCCACTCCTATGCCTAGCATGGGTGTAAAGGAGAGCAACAACTTCAGCCTTGTCTTATCAATCGCAAGACGCTGCATATGCTCGCATGACGAGCGTAATAGGACTTCACGCTCACCTTTGGGCCCAAACAATTTCTTGTAGCAAGTCCTGCACCACACGTTGCAGCCCCTTTCGCCCTCTGCCGCGTGTTCTTCTGCTCCGATTGGACCCTCTTCCAGCTTGGACGGCTCGAGCGTCGTTCGGCAACCATCGCAGCGCAAGCACGCCCTATGCCACAGCCTTCCAGCCGCAGTAAGCTGCTCGGCAAAGTCTGTCAAACGTAGGGGCATGTGGCGCGCGTCGAAATCGCGACATGAATTCCATGAGCTGACCATGCACAGTCTCTAAAGCCGTGGCATCTGCAGCTGGGACTCAACTCACAAACTGCTTTGCTGCACCTAGCACACAACGGCGTTCCAGCTCTCACGCTGCTCGCCAGTCCCTGATTTCTCACTCCTCTTCCAGGGCTCAAATCTATCGCACCAATAGCAATGCTCGCAGCGCTGACGCCTCCATCCGTGGCATGTGCAGCACCTGCCGATGGTGCAGTCTTTCCGATGCTCGCTCGAGGTGGCACGACCCGCTTCGGAGCAGGCAGACCATCGACCGAGCTACTCTGGTCAATCGATTGACTGCTCGACGGGATTTGAGGCTCCCCACGCGCTGACATCGCTGCCGTCTTTGTGATAGTCATGTTCGCTGTGCTGCTCAAATTGGCAGGCTTTGGAGCTGGAGCTGGAGCTGGAGCTGGAGCTGGAGACGTAACCAAGCGTTGTGCGGAGGCTTGCGATGCTATGACCGGCACTTCAGCTGGGCTGGCCACGCTGCCAGTGGTCCCTGTTGTGGCAGTGGACGTCTGACCATGCTGAAGCGCAGAAGATGCGCTGCGTGCGCTGGCAGCGCTTGGAGTTGCGGTAGGATGACCCGGACCCGCACCGCGAGCACGAGCGCTCGCGAGCCTACTGATAGGCGTAGGTACTTCCACGCCAGAAGCGATAATGTCATCGATGGAGCGAGGAGATTTGCCATTGGACGAAGTTCCCGAAATAGGGGCATTGCCATTTGCTCCGTGTGCGATCTCATGCCTCGCACTATCCCGGGCCTGCACTCCAATGATATCGTCTGCCTTGCCTCTGGACGTGATATGGATTTCGGGCACATGATCTGCTAGCGTCAATACGCCGTCATCGTGCCGCTTCTCGTCTTTCACATCGCGAGGTCGAAGGCGAGGGATGGAAGGATCCCAATTCGGCTCCAAGGAGGGCACAGGCTGTGGGTCGGTTGCGCTATCAGGCGCCGTCGGAGTCGTCCTCGTGCTTGCAGTGCCAGCACTGCCATTGGGCGGGATCTTGGGTTGCAAAGGCACGCTCAATCCGAACCCTCCCTTTCCCTGTCCCAAATGAGCTCGATGGCAATTCCTACAAAAGGCTTCGCCTTCGTGTTCCAATAGCAGCGTGCTGTCCAGCCTCTTTCTGCACACGATGCAGCTCAGACATGGCTTGTGGTAAGATTTGCCAGCGGGACCTATGATGCTCTCCGCTGCATACACTGCTTTGCCGCAGCGGGGACAGTTGGGTGATGGTGTCAGGTTGAGACGTACCATGGACGTGCAGAGTAGGAGAGCGAAGCGACTGATTCCAGATCAAGAGGACGGCGTTGCTGCGAAGCGACAAGATAACTGTGTAGGTGGTGGAGAGGTCAAGAAGATGATCCTAGCGATCTTGTTGGTGGCAGTCAGGGGTCAAGTCAGAGGCTGTGCCGTGATAGACAGTCGTGAGTCAGAATCGGCTCACTACTCGCGACTATTTGCTTGAATAGTCGCACGACCATGCCAAGGGCGGGCGAGATGATCATCAGCTGCAGTCACGAGTCAACGAGCAGGCAGGCAGGCAGGCAGGCAGGCGGGCACCTCGTCCCAGCTCCACAGCACACCGGCCGATATTGGCGCCCGGCCGTTAGGCACGCGCACGCGCACGCGCACACGCGGGCGACTGGCTCATGATGGTGCTGTGCTGCATTCACATTCACCGTTCACGTATTATTTATTATCGTTCTTGACTTCGTTGCTGAGCGCGTGTCTAAATACGGCAGTTGCACGTGCAGCGCACAAGAAGCAGCGGATTGTTCAGGTGTGCACAGCCTCATCCAGCCCGAGACACCTCTCCTCAAGACTTACGATTGTGTGACTGTGACTCACACTCACGACTGTGACTGCATACATGTAGCTTCGCGTCCAAACTGTTGGATCATGATTCTTGATTATAAGTCACTAATCAGAATGTGAATGACGGAAAAGCCGCATTTGTCACTCGACGTTCCCATGCAAGCAGGCAAGCAGCACACCCCGACGAACTCCAGTCAAGACGAAATCGAAGCTTTTGTTTAAATTCTTGCTTGGGTGCACCTCGGACCGCCGCGCAGATGATCCTTCAGGTGATCCACAGTCAAGGTGCTCCCTGGCAACGCGGTCCGCTTTTGACTCTTCACCCGCGAGCATGAGTCTTGACTTTGCTGAATGTGTCTTCCTGGCTTTGATTCAGCTAGACGAGCTCTCATCCGTGCGGCGTGCCTGCCTGCCTGCAACGGTGGCGCCGAACACAGGTGTACGTGCTGCATGCGCTACCAATGATTCGACATTCGTTATTCGCAATTGCGATTGATCGATGATCAACATATCAAATCGTTATGCGTTATCATGCCGCAGCTGTCCCCGAATGTGGTTGCATGCTCGCATAGAACGGTGCGACAGCTCTGATGTCGCCCAGTATCAAGTCGCACCCGCGTTTAGCCAATTTGAATCTCACACTCGTCAAGCTGTGACGCGGGGCAGAAAATGTCGCCTCCTGTGCTCTGAGCGTTGATCGTCCTGTACGTTGGCTGCGGCCTGTTTCCCGTGCGAAGAGCACCGGTGCGAGGTGGCCAAGCCGTCCAACACCCCGAAAGCCATGCTCATACCCACGATTCCACATTCGTGAATAGCTGCACATTCAAAATTGCTTCTTTCAGACGTGACGTTCATTGCCGATGGGACACTCGCACCGTACGCAGGTCTGCTTGAGCAAGGCCGCACAACGTCAGCGAGCCACTGTCACATTAATTGGAACACCGATCACCCGTGAGAATCATGCCGTTTTTTGGTCGCTGCCGCGCTGGGCGCGAGGTCACACCCGATCGATGGAAAGGATAAGGACACGCGAGAATCTCTGATGAAGCGCTGTCATTGCGTGGGGCTTGTAGCGTGAAGAAAGGAGAGCCGTTGTGCATGAGAGTAGGATGGAAAGAGGTGCGTGGATGTGCAGCCTCTTCCGTCGAGGAAGCAAGGCGGTGGCACCAGCCAGCATCGCTCAACGTTTTTAAGTCGGCCTAACAAGCCAACCCCGACCCAAGAAGAGTATTTTTACATGTCGAATGGTCGCAGAATCGGGAATCATGAGGATTTTTTGCTATTCTGCAAATCTAGTCATGCCTTTCCGCAAAACCATCTACTCTTCCTCCTCCTCCTCCTCACCGCCGCCCTCCTTAGCAGCAGCAGCAGCAGCGCGCTTGCGCTTAACGCGGCCAGCGCGTGCACCACCGTACGGGCTGGTGAGCGCAAAGTCAATGTGCTTTTGGCTGTCGAGACGAACGACAAAGCTGGGGACGTTGACGATCTGCTTGCCGACCCGAATGTGACGTTGAGTGATGAGGACACGGGCGTGGTGGATAGACTTGGCGAGACCAGTCTTGTAGACTTGAGTCTGCAATCGGCGCTCCAAGAAGTCCTCAATCTTGAGGGCAAGTACGTAATCGAGTCTGGCGATGATGAGATGGCGCGTGTTAACGTTAAGAGTCTCACGTCGTTCTCCCATAGCCTTGCAAATGTCATTCTTCGCGTGGCTGACGACTCCCGTCGACCGCGCCCTTCACGTCGACTCACCTCATGCGGGTCTCGTCGAGCACACCGATTCTGACCAAACGACGAATGATGGCGTTGCCTTCGAAAAGACGCTTGGGGTCCTTGTCCTCGAGCTTCAGCAGCTCACGAGCGGCACGACGAATCTTGGACAGGACCAACTGCAAAAGAGCGAGGCGGTGTGAGATGCCTTGCCGCGTGGCAGCAGCGCAAGGGTGAAGACCACTCACAGCAATGCGCCAAATTTCGCGCTTGTTGCGCAGTCCGTACTCTCCGGCGAGCTTGAGCTCGGAGTCCAGACGAGCAGACTCGAAAGGACGACGAGGGACCTTGTAGGTCTTGCTGTGGTTACGAGGAGCACGCGGCATCTGCAGATGACAAGGTAGACGAGCAAGAGTCAGAACCCATGTGCAACCAAGGTTTGGAAGTGTGCGGCTTGTGCAGCATTTGAATTCTGCTGCTCGACTCTAGGTGTAATGTTGCGCGCAGACCATGCCAAGATCCGACGGTGCGCCGCCTCACCCGCCTTTGGCAGCGTCCCTGGCCTCGAGACCACATCATCTCGATGAGTACCTCTACCTCCATTCTCTCGAGTGTCCAGCTCCGTGAGCGATGCAGCCTGTCACACCCGCCATTGCCATCGCGGCTGTGCGCACGAGCGCCTTTACTCCCACTCCAACATTACTTCGCTTGCTCCAACCAGTTGCGCCCCCCATACAGCTTGTCCAGGGAACACTGCGATGGTTGCGCTGCTGCGCCCCGCTGAATGTTGGGGTCGAAGCGACGGCAAGGGCAGGCGCTTGCGACGATACTCACCTTGAGGAATGTTGATGGGAAGTGGTCGAGTGTCGGTAGTAAGAGGGAAGACGCGTTGGTATCTTGTCTGCATGGGCACTCGCATGCCTTGCGTTCACAGCCTGGCTGCTGGCTCCCCAAGCCCACCTTGGTCAGGGCGCACGCCGGGCGCCGCTGCACGACAAAAGTTTGGTTCCGCCACGTGGCCGTAAGGGCCAGCCACTGCGGGCGCGCGCCACGCGCTGCGGTGAAATCCTAGGTTGAGCTGATGCGGGCGACGCAGTCAGGCAGGCAGATGAGCTGCAGCTGCTTGCATTTGGCTGGTACCTTGGTTTCTTCCGCTGGAGCCGGGATCTCGCACTCACGAGTGCACACACCGACATTACATTCCTAATTTCATCATCCATCTCATTCGACAACCCCAAGGACCGACACAAAATGTTAGTACTGACTGCTTGAGGTCGATTCATCTGGGCTTGCGCGCATACATTCACAGCAGCGACGGGACCCGTTGGTAGTTGGGCGGAGATTGCAGGGCACGAGGCGAGGCTAAACCTTGTCAATGGCTGCTCTGCGATCCTGGTACCGACAACTTCACACCCGTCGATCGGGGGTCATCGAATGTTTAGCAGTGGTCGTGGAAGGTCGGAAGTTGGGCGTCAGATAGGAGAAACGAAATGCGGCAAGGCTCGGAGGCGCCGGGACTCAATAGGCTGGATGCCGAATGGAGCTGCGACGGCCCGGAGGGCCAGGAGCGGTGCAGCGGCTGCTGCCCTTGCTTGTTCAACGTTCTGCAACAGAGCGGCAGGATTCAATCAAAGGGAAGGCAGTAGATGATTCCTCTACGGGATGCGCTGGAAGTGGCGCGTGGCACTGGGCAGGATCATACGTGCTTCAGTCAAGTCTTAGAGTGCAGCTCGAAGCGCTAAGTTGGAAGGCTCACGCAACGACCGTTCATCTTATTTGCAGGCCTCACTCATTCGGTTACCGCGCGCGTACGCGTGATCTCTTCAAGAGAGACTTCCGCAAGCACGGACCCATCAAGCTCTCCACCTACTTGCGTT
Organism: Ceraceosorus guamensis; assembly: GCF_003144195.1. Lineage (NCBI taxonomy): Eukaryota > Fungi > Basidiomycota > Exobasidiomycetes > Ceraceosorales > Ceraceosoraceae > Ceraceosorus > Ceraceosorus guamensis. The sequence goes on from NW_020290018.1 coordinate 267,181, forward strand.
CTTACCACGTAGGCGACATTGTCGACATCAAGGCCAACGCCGCTGAGCAGAAGGGTATGCCCCACAAGGTGAGTCTACGATACGACGGGAGGCCGATCGTGCGCAAGGGGGCGCAGCTCCAGAGCGGCGAGAGATTATAGGGAATGTACGAAGCGCATGGGTGCTGAAGCACGAACCGTTACATCATCCACGCTTTAGTTCTACCACGGCCGAACTGGTGTTGTCTTTGGTGTTCAACCTCGTGCAGTGCAGGTCATCGTCTACAAGACTGTGGGCAACCGCAAAATCGAGAAGCGCGTCAACGTTCGAATTGAGCACGTGAAGCACTCCAAGTGCCGAGACGACTTCTTGAACAGAGTCAAGGCAAACGCTGCCAAGAGGCTGGAGGCCAAGGAGAAGGGCGGTGAGTATTGTCTCGTCTGCGCACGATGCGCTCGAGCGTAGGCTGAGACCAGTTGGTGTCTCGCTCTTGTTTCGGACTTGCAGAGAAGGTCAACTTGAAGCGTCAACCGGCTCAACCTCGTGAGGCCTACGTTGTCAGCACCAAGAAGAACGCACCCCAGACACTGGCGCCCGTGCCTTACGACACCAACTACTAAACGGCCTTCGTGTTGGTCGCGCCAGCCGTTCTTCCGCCTTTGCTCCCTTGCGTCTACTCTGGCGGTTATCACATCTCGGAGTTTTCGCTGTACTACACTCTTACAGTCGCACTCGTGCACGACTGATGTGCGCTTACCACCAGTCGCGGCTACAAGCCATCATGTCATGATCTCAAATACAGCAATCTCAAAACATGCGCTTTCGAAAAGGTTTCGGGCCCTGCGATGGACGAGACACCTGCATTGATATTTGCTTCCAGTCAAGACGGTCTTGCTCGCTCGGCTTCTTCAGGATGCCGTTTCCAGAATGGAAGGAGAGACTTGCCTTGAATTGTGGGTTGGTCGGCGTGAGCGGGTTAGACGCATGGTGACGAAGGGACAGAGCTGCCGCGGTGAGAGCGCATTACGGGTGTGATGCATGGGCCGCTTTAGCACGATGCGAATGTTGCGTGTGCGCGTTGCCGGGCATGGGCGGATGCCTCCGCGATTCTGCTTTGAAGACACGGCGGCACCATTGAGAGCTCAAATGGGGAAGGTGTATGCGAAGTTGAGTACGCGCATGTCATTCAGTTTCGCGCTGCAGATGAGACAGGTGCGTCAAATGAAACTCATGACGGTGACTGCATGGCTCAAGACTGCCTCATCGAGACGTTGCTGCCGTCAAGACATGGCCATTTGTCCTCTCTGGACTGAACACACAAAGTGCAGGCATTCGATCGTGGTTGCATGGTGCGATGCGCACTGGCCGCGTGCTGATGCGTGGATGCGTGTCTGTCTTGTCTGCAGCGGAGGGGGGATGCACTTGACGTGCGTGCAAGCTGCTGGATGAGCAAGCGACAGCGACCCCGCTCGTGCCATGCCATGGCATGACCTCGTCACTGTCCGTGGTGGGTGTGGAAAGGTACAAAAGGTCGACAATTGTCTGTCCCATTCTCTCCCTTCACCTCCTCATCACTCGCTCACTCGCACAATTCTCACTCATCACCATCGTCTTGAGCCAAACACTCGGCATCTTCAGCTTTGATTCACACTACCTGATCTACTCGGTCCACTTTCCAAAATGCCAAAGGGACAAGGTTCTTCTAGTCAAGGTGGCCAGACCGGTAACGGAGGCGGCTACTCGTACAACTCGCACGGTACCAACAGTCAAGTGAGTCTGAAATGTCGTCGATGGCCCCCCAACCAGACGAGGCAGAAATAGAAATAGCCTCCGAGTTGACTTGATGTGCACCTCCTTCATTTGCTTGCGACATTGTGATGCTGCGCAGGGCAATCACTATTGCAGTCGTGATTTATGGGTCTTCCGCATCCAACCAGAACAGCTACCACTACAGCAACTCGAACGGTAGTTATTACTACTCCAACCCCAACGGATCTACGTGAGTCGCGATTACGAGCTGAGTGGCGGCATGCAAGGATACTTGCTTTGGAAGAGGCAAGTACGATCGCAGATGATCAAGTGTGCGGAAGTGCATACAGGGATCACAGGGTCGGTTGGGCATCTTTAGTACTGCGGATACTGACATGACGCTCTCTGAACTCGATGCTCTGTGGCAGGTACTACAACGATGGACAGGGCGGATCCACCTACACGCCTTCGTCTGGCAACAAAAAGTGAAGAGGAGCCACACTGCTCGAGCGGCCGCTCCAGCTCCAGCTTCACTAGCCAATGTGCGCACTTGATCATCACGAGGGAGGTTCCCTAGACCACCCGGTGCTCGCTCCCATGACTCAATTCTTGACTCCACATTGTTGGTGTCCTCTCAAATCCAATATCAACTTGAGATCGTACCTTTGACACCTGCCACTCACAATGCCTGCGCGAGTGGTGAGACAGTGCTCTTGTGACTTGCAAGGAGCGGAGAGCACCTCGTGGTCGGGATGCTGCTGTACAAATTTGTAAGTGGATGGGCAACAGGTAGAGCTGATCGGTGCGGGACAATCAGAATCACGAATCTTGAATCACAATCGCGCGAGGAAGATGGTGGTGGGGCCGCCATCAGCACATGCACGATGTCGGAGCTGCGCACGTGACCGGTTCACCCAGCGCGCTCAGCAGCGCGAGCGGTGCAGCCAAGGTGTACCTGTGATCAAATAGCTGCTGAAGCATGCAGCAGCAGCAGCAGCTCCACCTCGCGCGCGCGTTTGTCGAAACGCGCATCAAGGCTCAGCATTCGTGACTTCACAACTCAATTGACCCACGACTTCGTGGTGACTGCAGGCCAGACTCCGTTCGTTGCCAATTTGAATCTTGATGAGTGCGCGTGTGGAGTGAGAATGCGAGTCTTGACCTTGCCCACACATGCCTCATCTTTGTACCCATCCCACCCAGCATTCGCCATTCGCGAACCCCAGCTTCGCCTTGCAAGCACACACTTGTGGACACCTTCTCATCTCGACCCGACCCGTCCCGATCTGGACTGGACTGGACGACGAAGAGGCGTACAGCAGCAACGCAACGCACCAAGCCGCAACTTCGACGAGAGGAGGAGGAGACAACCGACGCACAAGGCTACTCTACCTCGTTTACATGCTACTATTGCCTCCCATCTCCATCTTGCTACTCATCGCCGTCACTCTGCACACGGCCCACATCATCTCCACAGATCCGCCGCCTCCACTTTCAGCAGACCAAGCGTCGGGTGTGGGCGTGAGAGCGCAGCTCAGAGGTACGTTGGACAAGGTCAGGCTGGACAGTATGGCTTCCAATCCGACAGAAAGTAATTTCCGAAATCAATTGAGCGGTGAGTGAGCGGAGATCGAGTCGACTCTTTGCGTGTCGAGTGCCTCGTTGGCTCGCGGCAGGCATACTTTATCAAAGCTGACCCTTTTTCGTGGCCTTGCTGGTTGCGCTCGCTGCGATAGGCTTTCGATGGGCTCAAGGCCGCACGGATGATAGTGCCCCTGCTGCAGCAGGCTCCACTTCAGGTACCGGCTCTGGCCTTTTTGGTGCGCTATCGGGCTACGTGCCCTTGCGAAGTGCGGAAAGGACAAACGAAGAAGAAGCCTATCTCAGCCTGTCCAGATGGGAGCGGTAAGTCTAGAAGTGCGGGTGCGGGTGTGGGTGCGCCGAATCCGTGCGATGCGACCTGTTCCACAACGACACTTGTGCTGACCTACGTGCCCACCTCGATGTACCATTCGCTCGTAAGGCTTTTGGGCTTCTTGGCTTGCCTTGCAGGAAGTGCAGTATGCTTCTTGCTAGCCTTCCTCTACCTTATCAATCCCTTGACATTCGTCACAAGACCCGACAAATTCCCCTTGGCCTTCAGTTTGGGTAGCTTGCTCTTCATGGCGGGGTGAGTGTCCGTTCCGATCGCATCGCAGGGATAGTCTTTGTAATCTGCCACAAAGCATCTAACAGGCCCAATCTCATCGCTTTGAGTCATACAGCTTCTCCATCTTGACTGGTCCCGTAGCGCATCTGAAACACTTGACCTCCAAAGAGAGATTACCCTTCACAATTTCGTGAGTGCTTTTCCCATCTCACGCCTTGATCCGACCTTGCGTTGAGTCTGCAGACTCCTTTCATGTCCCAACTTGCCACAGATACTTTTCCTCTTTGGGCCTCACCATCTACTTTGCTCTAGGTCCTCGGTGGAAACTAGCAACACTCATAGCAGCCGTTGTTCAAATTGTAGCTCTACTAGCCTATCTGGCGTGAGTAGCTGAGAGTTCAGCTTGGAAGCCTCCTTGACAAAGGCGAATGCTGATCCGCACCACGCGCCCTCGCCGTCGCGCCCCGTCAGTCAATACTTTCCCGGAGGCCTCGCCACGCTGAGGTATGGTGGCAGCATGGTTTTGAGAGGTGGGGCGAGCCTTTTGCCCATATAGTGTATGTGCCAACAAGGCGGGGGCAGAGAATCTCTTCTTTATCGATGGGCGCGATTCGACGAGCGCATGCTGTAACCAGACACGTACCAAAGCAATACGGGCCAAAAGGCTCGGATTTGGCCGACGTTTGACATCTTTCTCGCTGCCATTGCCATTCCGAGCGCTCCGACTCAGCAACACTACAGCCACGTCAATGTCGCAACTGCATCGAATCTCGAAGTGTCACGCTGCCCTGCTACTCGTTCACAGACGCTGAAGTAGGCAAGCACACAAAATAAGAGCTGGGTGGGCGTCAAGAAAGCATGATTTTGTGGGGGTTCAAATGCAAAGAAACGCTGCGCGCAAGCAGACTAATGCGATTTTTTTGCTCCTTGAATCTTTTTCTTGGGGAGAAAGAAAGGGAGCTATTACATGCCTGCTAAAGGTGGGCTTGTTTCAGACTTTGGAAACGCACAAGCTTGGAGCGCGACCGCTTCGACGTCCAACGATCAGCTTGGACGTGGCCCGTACCTCCACAAGCTCTACTGGCCCCAGTACTGACGGTTGCCGTAGCCGTAGCCACCGCCGTAGTTGGCAGAGCCAGTAGGCTGATGACCATAACCGCTGTACTGCTGCTGGTAATAGCCTCCCTGGTGCTGTTGCTGAGGAGTGTGTTGCTGGCCTTGTTGCTGCTGCAGCTGATGAGGTGGCGGGCCTCGACCAACAGCATTGGCACCCGTAGCAGCGCTAGCCCCGCCCGACGGCTTTCCATCGTAGCCGCGGTAGGCATCCAGACCGCTCGACTGACCAGCGTTCACCTTGTTCTGACCCTGAGCTCCGGCAGATTGTTGGGGCTGAGCATGTGGCGTTCCTGAAGCACCGCCACCAGAGGTGCCGTTGGCATTGGCGTTGCCCAGACCTTGTGAAGGAGGTCCGCCTAGAAAGCCGCCAAGGCCGGGCAGGGAACCACCTCCACCGTAGATCTTGGAATAGTCGGAATTGGCGCCGTGAGTAGGCACACCACGCTGACCAAATCCGCCAGCTTGGCTGTCGTACGCGCTCGCACCAGCCAGGGAAGTGGCTGGCGATTGCGCGTAGCCGCTCTGCGAGCCGTAGCCACTTTCAGGTCCAGTCGAGTAAGGAGATTGCAGCGAAGCGGGCGTTCCAGGCTTGTGCGGCTGCTGTGCGGCCGCTGCTCCACCATACAAGTACTGGTTGTAACCTGCAGCAGTCGGTTGCCCGTAGTGCTGCTGGAATTGATTTGGCAGGTAGTAATGCGGATAGTAGTATGGCATGATGCCAGGGTACTGCTGTTGGGGTTGTGGCTGCGGTTGATGTTGCTGCTGCTGTTGCTGTGGACCACCGGCAGCATGCTGTTGTGGCGCTTGCTGACCGTGAGTTTGAGAGGGTTGGTGACCATGCTGACCCTGCTGGCCCTGCAGACCGCCCGGCGCAATAGAGGCTTGAGAGCCCTGCTGATCAGTGCTCGATGCTTGGGCCTGTGGAGCAGACTGATGTTGAGCAGTGCTTTGCGTTCGGTCGTCGCTCTGTCGCGCGCCGAATGCGTTGCTCGCGGTGTTCTGGTCATAGCCACCGTACAGGGACTGATGCAGAAATGCGACAGGTCAGGGTGTGTGCACGCGAAAATGCCAGTGATTCACCGAAACACTCACAGCCAATCTTTGGGAGTCGAGGCCACCGTAATAGTCTTGATACTGGTTGTGGTAACCCGCCTGCTGACTTTGTTGCTGGCCTCCCAGACCGCCGTACGCCGCGTAAGGGTCGTGTTGCTGGGCTTGCTGGGGTGCCTGCTGCTGCTGTGGAGCCTGTTGTTGCTGTTGAGTCTGAGGGGCCTGCTGCTGAGCGAATCCTCCCTGACTGAAACCTTGCGCAGGTGACGAAAAGCTGTCTGGTTTGTAGCCTTCATACGCGTTTGTGGCAGACTGGGAGAATGCATCTTGCGGTGCAGCAGTTGCCTGCGTTTGCTGTGGCGCTTGAGCGGGCTGAGTCGGAGCTGCTGGGGCCTGAGTTGCCTGTGCAGACCTTTGTGCGCTCAGACGAGAGTCGACGATCGCCGGGTCAAGTTCAGCTGGCTTAGGTTGAGCAGCCTCAAAGTCACTCTGCTGCACTGGCGCAGCGGCTGCCGGTTCCGCGACTTGAGCGGGGGCTTCCTCCGCCTCATCATCAGCTCCCAAAAAGCTGATGTTGCCGAATTGCATACCCAGACTGTCCAATTTGCGGTCTCCCGAGACTGCAACTGGCACGTCTTGCCGGGACCGTTGAATGGCTCGCTGACTCAATCCAGATCTTCCATAGCCCGGCTTTGCCGCAACCGCCGCCGGCTGCGCTGCAGGTTCCGCACTTGGCGGCAAGGAAACAATGGGCTGGCTGGGAGCAATCTCGGGTTCCTGCTCTTGCGTGACGACCTCGGTGGTGACGACTGAGTGATTCGCAGGCTCGAAAGTGGTCGCGACCTCTTCGAGCGGCGCTTCTTCCACAACTGTGGTCGTGATAGTCTCGACTACCGGCTCTGCGGTGCTATCTGTAGTCGTAGGGAGAATCGTCTCTCCGTTCATCACAGCTTCAATCGGCTCCGAGGCTTCTACAGGGTCCGAGACAGCGGCGGCGACTAGGGCAGGAGCCGGCGCAGGCTTAGGCTTGGGTGGCTCGGCAGGCCTGTGCAAGTGGTGCAAGCGGATCGATGGATGATCACATATGAGCATTGGACTCGACGGCATCTGTTTCTGAGAGATCTGGGCGAGGCTGGACTCACCTTGCGATCTGCGCCCAGCTCATCTTCGAACCCTTTGGAATGATCTTACTTCCAGCCCTGATCGCACCGACCTCCCCTTTTGCGTCATCCTTCTCCACGACTACGGCAACGGGCTGCTCTGGAACGTCGTCGTCCCAGGATGTGCTTTCGATAGCAGGAGCTGCAGCTTCTGACACCACAGCTTCTGGAGCAGACTGCGCGGCACCCTCTGCCACTTCCTCGAGAACCGTAGGAGCCGCAGTGGCAGTAGGTGGCTTCTTCTGTGCCGCAGCGATGGCTTGAGCCCAGCTGGGACCAGTGCTCGTGGGAGCCGTTGCGGTCGGAAAGTCGTCAGTTGAAGATGTGGCCAGATGACCATTCGATTGAGGTGCGGGACCGCCTCCTCTTCCTCCACCGCGCATGCCGCCACGTGATCCACCTCTCGCTCCACGTCCAGCAGCTATAGAGTCGTGAGTGGGCACCAATATCGCATGAGAAGAGTCAGCGCTTCGCCTACTTGTAACTGTGAAATGCATTGTGAACTCGCGCGTCCACTCACAGCCGCCTCGAGAACCACGGGTCGAGATATCACTAGACGCATGCCCACTTCCTCTGCTTGCGTGTCTGCCAGCTGGCGCCGCCGGAGTAGAGGCTCCGTTAGAGCCGCTGATAGCAGGGCCAGAGGTCTCCTTCTTGCGCGCGTTTTTGCTTTTCACTGAGGAGAATTGTTCCGCGTGGCCTAGGATGACGGATACACTAGCCGTGTCAGATGAGGCACGGACAGTGCGAGACCTTGAAGTCGTTGCGATGCATACACCGGTCCCTTTACGGATTCAGACTCACCTTCACTAATACGACCGACGGCGAGCTCGATCTCGCCGCCAGACTGGGAAAGTACTGAGAGGAGATCCTCATCCGACCAATCAGCAAAGAGTTCTTTGAGCAAGCCTAGCTTATCGCCGTATTTCTGTCTGAGTGCACGAGTCTCGTCTGTGTCGTCAGCAAACACCTGAGCAGCATTGCCTGCACCGCCCCCTCCTCCACCTTGTCGCCCTCCACCGCGACGTGAGTAGCCTCCTCGACGAGGACCTGTGGGCACATGGCCATTGCTTGCTGTGGTGGTCGACATGATGCGTGTGAAGAGTCGTTGAGATTGCTGCAAGTGCGAGAGACTTTTTTGGTGGTGCTCTCGGAGCTTGAAGAGAGCCGAACAAAGACACCAAGAGAGAGAGAGAGAGAGAAGAGCGAGCCAACTGAGTCGCAAGTATCAAGAAACGAGCAGCTTTGGGTCGCACTCTGGCCTGAGGTGAGTCGTCTCGCCAATGCGCAAAGCAGTTATGGTCTGAGATGGGGGAGGGAAGAAGGTGTTTGACAAGCGATCAAGCATTACCAATGATGTCTGATCAATTGCAGTCCGCAACGACCGCGAGCGAGCCCTTCGCTCGATCCGTTTGCATGCTATGCATCACTCGTGACTTCAGAAGGTCGCGCGCCCGCGCATGCACCCACACGACAAGCACTCATCACGACTCAAACGACCATAGCACCCGCGGTTATGCGAACCAGCAGCAGCATCAGCAGCCTCAGCACTGCGCCGCGCATGCATGCGTGGGGAGGCTTGACCTCGCCGCTCCCGCTGTCTCCGCTATAGGCTGCTCGCCGACCACGCATACCGGTACGTAGCATACGCGAGGTGCTGGAGTCGTCACGCGTGCACCGCGCCAACTCCACTCAGACTCTTGACTCCCTGCGCGAAAAGACTTTTTGACTCAAGACTGCGATCGAAAGCGCCTTTGTGCAGCCCATGGAAGCCTTGCGATCACGTGATGTAATAAAGCTGCCTTTTAATCAAGAATCTGCTCGCCGCGGCAGCTAGACCGCGCGACACGCGCGCGCTGATTTGCTCATGATGCATGCGCGCGACTCGACTGATTATTGATGCCACGGACGTCGAAGGTCATCAGCAGGACGCGCGCCCGCACGCCCACATGTTTTGGAGTCAATTAAGAGTCGACTTTGTTCAAATTGAGCATGTTTCAAGAGCCGAGCTGCATGCATGCATGCATGGTGCAGCTTTGTGCGAGTGTCATACAAGAGTCGAGACTACATATTCATCAAAGCTTGATTTGTGATTTTTAATTGATGAAGTCGATTCTTGATTCTGTTTGTGGGCCAGATCCAGGAACCCGCTGGTATCAAACCCAAGCGCTTAAGGTTCTCGATGAAGGTCACTGACGGCTCCTTTGGCTACGACTCTCCAGATTGACTAGCAGGAGCATCATTTGCTCTGGTCGTTGCTGACCACAAACGCTGCACAGCACAACGCTCGGCATTGCAACAGTTTCAGCCCCTCGAGATTTTCCCTCCCACCTCGAGCTGCCCCACCGAATCCTCCGCACTTGAGCGGGCCCGTCCACACAGCAACATGAGTCCTATGAAGCTCTAGCCCCGCGATCCCGTCCCAGAAGGAGGCGGAGACAGAACCCATATAGCTATCATATCCCTGGGCATGGAAATCAGCGGGTCTGCCGCTAGCATGCCTGGCCACTCTCAGACCGGCGAGGGGCCTTCTCCAGCAGGGAGCAGCAGCGGATCAGAGGACAGATCCAAGCTTGGGGTGGGCGAGTCGGTAGCCCGACGTCTTCACACACAACGCTCAGGTGGGCGGCTGCGAATGGACTTTCTGAAGCCTAGGAAGGGCTTCGCGTCAGGAAGCGGAGACACGGTTGCGGCAGCGAGGCCAAGCTCCACTGGCTACTCGGGACTCCCCTTCTCACCCACACACGCATCGCCAACGTCGGCTGCGTACCCATCCAACATGATGGCGCCTATGTCTTTCACCGGTGCGATGCTTTCTGCAGGCTCAAGCTTGCCCAACGCGGAGAGTGACGCGACATCAACGACAGTCGCTTTCGATCATGGCGATCGACCCGGCATGTACACGGAAAGTAGCCTTTCGGCGTCCAGCACATCTGTGCTAGGGTCGAGCCCTCGCCCTTCCTTGCCAGCAATCCACACGACATTTGCGCGGTCATCCGCCGGCTCATCGCAGGACCTCCGCCTTTCCAACGAGCCTCGGCGTGACTCGGAGGGTAGCTCTGTTGCTCCATCCGCCACCCTGGATCAAGAAGCCTCGTCTGCTCCACCGCAAACGCAGAATGACCAGCCTGCTGACGAAGGCTTTCCGACTTCAACAACTGGTCCACATTCAAGTCATCACGCAGCTCATCTCTGGCAGCTCAAGAATGGTTTGCACTCCGCCATATCTCCATTGTCATCCTCCGCCTCGCACACGACCTACCTCCCTTCGGCCATCAGTGATCCGCATGGATTACACTCGCTGCACGTAGCACCAAGGGTTCCTTTTGCGGAGAGGGCGTACGCCAACAGCTTCGCCCACAGTGCCATCAGTGATGAATCCGTGGAGGACGTGTCTGTGGAGGTCTTGCACCCGAGTGTGCCTCCGACCCCTGCAGGAGACGTAACTTGGGGCTCAACTCAGGGAGGGCTCACCGCGCTCGCCAAATCAGAAGACGCCGCGAGAAGAGCAGGTCTGATGGGCGCAGCGGTACGTGATGGTAACATTGCCAGCAATGAGCACGGTCGTGGAATCTTTGGATACGCACAACCTCTGCATGGACGCACTCGATCCAGGGTGACGAGCACTTCAGTACGATCCAGCATCATACCGCACGAGTTGTTGTGGCTGCGCTTGCAATCATGCTACGGCCGAGGGGCCTTCCCATCTCCCTCAAAACCGGACAGCACCCGTAGTCGTCATGCGAACGCACCAATGTGAGTGATTCCTACGTGCTGGACACCATGACAATGGACCACAACAGCCCAAATGAATCTGCAATGTCACTCGCAACGCGACGCCCGATGCATAAATGCTGACTTTGCTGCTACGTCCCATGCGCGCCGACCACCTATTGTACACCAAACCCGCGGACGAAGTCCGCATGAGCAAATGGCACCAGATGCAACCGCTATCGATGCGCGCGGATCATTTGCGACCGATAGCGGAACAGTTCGAGAGTTGTCGACGGCTGGCAGGACCACATTTTCCCGCCTCGATCGCGCAGCAGACGGCCCCTCTCGTCGGGCTCTGGTCTCCTGGGACTCGACGGGGTTAGCCTCACAAGAGGACGCAGATTTGGCAATAAGGCAGTCCGAACGGGATGCGGTGTTCAACGCGAGCCCTGATCCTGCTGACGCTTTGGGACCGCGGCGACAAGTCGCAAGTCGCACAGAGCTCAGCAACGCCGGGCAAGATGGCAGCTGGCCGGTTGCCGTTGCTCACAGTTTGCCGGTCCGATTGCAGCACGCGCCCGGAGTTCCGCGCACTGCCACCGCTCCGCCGAGCCCGCCTGTGCAGCACGCATTCGAAACCAAAGACGCCGGCGTGACAGGGGAAAAAGAGAAAGACCGTTACGAAGTTCTTTCGCAGACGGTTGAGGCATCAAGCTTGGACTTCAGTCGAGAACAGCGCGCAGACAGGGATGAACATCTTGCATCGATGCCTAGCTTCGTCAAGGGTGAGAGGATGACTGAATCCTCCGCGGCGAGCTCGCCTCGCAGCGACCTCGCGGCTGCAGCAGCAGAAGGCGCAATGCAAGCACGCGCTCATGCTGCTGCACCGCCGCCGCCGCCGCCCCGGCATGCAGGTCAGGGCTTCCGGCAGGGTGCCCTCGACGCACCCTCACGCGAGCGCGCGTCCCGTCAGGCTGCTGGTGCCCCGATGCCTTCAGAGCTGGAAGAGCAGATGGAGCGATCAGACCTTACTGAACATGCGCATAGCGCAAAGACCGCAGAAACTACGCTGTCGCATGGCAACCCGAGCCTGGGACGTCGGTTGCAAGTGAGGAAGCTGTCTGCACCGCAGGACTTGTCCCTGCTATCCAATTCTGCAGTCATAGCTGCGCGCGCGCCCGACATGCGCGGCGAAACCCAAGCCACGCAGCAGCACAGCACCTGCGATCTTGGCGCAGACGCGGCGCTACAACACGGGACGCCGAGCACCGCATGGAGTCGCGACGTTCTAGACTCCGCTCCCTCCAGCTCGCGACCTCGAGGTGATCAATATGATCGTCAATCTATCTCCGCGAGCTCGCCCCCAGCATTTGTCTCAACTTCGACGGCACCCCCATCATTGTATCATTCACAGCATCTTGATCTCGCTTCTTCGGACACCGCATCGCACGCAGCCTCACATCCCTCTTTCGCTTCCACATCATCGTTTGAATCTCGACCAAGCACCGATCAGCGACTTACAGAGAGCGAGGTGCTGACTTCGCTGACCCAACCTAGAAGCTTGTTCGACAAGGTCAGCTTCGATCCTTGTTCTCGCCGCCCGCTTCTCCTGTTGGACGCTAGATCCTTGCAAGCCTACAGCGCCAGCCGGTTGAAGGGCTCGTTTCACCTGGATCTGAAGAATCGTCCCTTCCCGCGAGCTGTAGGGAAGGGTGCTGCTGCCTTCATCGCGAGCATCTTGCCTGACATGGCAAAGCGGCGCTTTGCAGAGACTGTGGGTGGCGCAGATATTTTCAATCTAGCAGAGCGCCCTTCCAAGAGTCCAAACACCCAGTCCTTCGAGCTGGACGATACCCTACCTGGCCCATCGTCCCGACCATGGCCGTCCAATTCAGAACAGGAACAGCGCTTCTGGAGTGCTACGGACGTGGTTCTGATTACCGACGACGCCGAGGACCTGGCTAGCAATGTAAGTATCTTCGACTCGGATGATGCGACCACAGCAACGGACGATAGCAGCGCCGTGAGCACCGATCGGGCAGACCTGTCACCACGGACACCCGAGGATGCTACCAATGTCAGCAAGACACCGCCTTCTTCAGAATTCCGGGCTCAGGCCGCTGCTAATGCGTATGCGCAGCTCTTTAGCTGTCTGCAATCACCGGTACGACTGGAAGATGGACGATCAACCCCGGCGAACGTCTTCCTGGTGAGAGGCGATTTCCTGCCGTCTCCGGTCACGGATGACTGGTTGGAAGGAGCCAGTGAAAGCGAAGTGCTGGTGTCCCCGCTCTCACAAGACCAGTCTCGTGACAGTCCACCGCCGAGTGCAGTGGATGTCTCGGCACTGTCTTTGACCGCAGCTGAGCGCTGGGCACCGCCTGCTTCGGCTCCCGCGTTCCAAATAGCTCGCAAGCCCAGCAAAGGTGCAGGCCGCAAGCCTAAGGGTCTGGACTTGTCTGCTGCTCAACCTGGGAGTGCAAGACATCCACACACCGCTATTCCTGTTCAGGCGGACCAGTCGGAGCTCGAGACTGTTTTAGAGCGGCCGTCGACAGATGCTAAGGCAACAGATGCACCCAGCCAGGACCTGACCCCACACTATCTGGTCGTTCCGCCGACTGCAGGCATCTTTTCGTCGGCATTGGACTTCTCTGCTAACACAGGTCAAAGGTCTCCCGCACCAACACCGAGTCTGATGCGGCCGGCAGGCCCGCCGCGTCGACCCATGCTCGCGCGACTTGACACGTCGGAGCGTGTCAAGACGCTGCAAGCTGCTGCACCGCAAAGACGAGCCTCGGCGACAAGTCCCAGACTTCAGCTGCAAACGCGAACTAGTCTCCTGCGGTCTCCCGTACGCTCAGCTACGCTGGATGGGCCCTTGGTGCATAGTCGCCAACTCGAGGTCGCCACATTCGCTGACCATTACGGCGGTATTCCGACAGACGAAAGAGAGATCACTGTGTTGTCTCCGCGGACTGCGCCCAGCAGTCGGGACGTCAATGCCATGGCAGAAGGCTCAGATCGGACGCCTATCCACATAGAGGCACCCGTCATTGCAGACGAGCCGAGGCGTCGAGGCTCCGAGCCTCTCGTCGGCGGCCTCAACAGTCCTCGGATGGACACCACCAACGACCTGCTTCCCGAGCCAGCGACGCCAGCCGCTGCTCGCTCTCGATCCGTGTCGTCAGGTGAAGCAGCAGACTCAGAGTTCGTCGTGTCCGAAATCCTTCCCGGCTTTCTGTTCCTTGGTCCCGACATCGCCACAACATCGGAAGCGGAGCACCTGGTCAGTGACCTCGGCGTCAGACGCATTCTCAATTGTGCTTTGGAGATTGAGGAGGGGGGTGGCAAGCATCTCGCTCTGAACGAAGGTCGTCTAGGTATCGAGAAGTACCGCAAGATCCCCTTGAAGGACACGGTCGAAGCAGAAGACGTTCAGAGTCACATTGACGAAGCGTGCACGTTTCTCGACGATGCAAGACTCTACGGTACCCCTACTTACGTTCACTGTAAAGCCGGAAAGAGTCGTTCAGTGCTGGTCGTCATGGCATATCTGATTCATCACCTGGGCTGGCCCCTCTCTCAAGCGTACAGCCACGTCGTTGCACGGAGACGCACGGTTAGTCCCAACCTTGGCTTCGTTGCCGAGCTGATGGCTTTCGAGAAACGTCGACAAGAGATTGCGCACACCTCGATCGTTCACTCATCCGCTGAGCGCGGAGCTAAGAGTGCAAAGGAGACTTTGGACGAGACAACTGCCGACCAAGTCAACGGAGGGTCAGACTCCGGACGCCAGCGTCGGGTCAGAGATCCAAGGGCACGCGACTCTTTGCCCTACCTGCCGCCCACACTCTCGGCCGAGCAGGTGACTCGCGTCGATGAACTTCCCAGCCAGAGTGAGACTAGCAATGATCAGGAGGCGGCTCCGGTCGAGGAACACTTGGCGCCATCCACTCGACCGTCCAAAGCCTCCTTTGGACTTGAGCATCGCGGAGAGGACGGACGCTACCGCTCACGCCGCCCACCGGCAGATGCCCACATCCTGGCGCCGAGTCGACGTGCTACCATAGCAGCACTAGGAAGTGACCACCAAGAGAAGCTGAATGAGCTGCTGGGCGACGCACGCCGCCTCGATCGATAGGTGCATTTGGCGTCCTTTCACATCCTCACCCGCGGCGTGCTTGGCCTTACCTCGCCTTCCGCCCACCCATACACTCTGTACTTGTGCTCCTATCTCATGTCACTACTCCAGAGAAGCAAGCGACAGTGCTTGTGCGGTCTCAAGGCGAGAGAGAGCGCTTGTTCTTGCCCCTGTTCGCCTTCTGCCTCGAGAATTCAGCGCCGACGAGGACCATCGTTGTTCGTCTCCTTCGTAGCCCTCTAGTCACCGTCAGAAATGGACACTTGATTGTGCACTCAACGTGCCGCAGTCTGCGAATCTTGTGTGGTCACACGATGTGATTTGAGCATGTTGTACTTACCTCGTGGTGGCCAGGTCGACCTGTCAACGTTGAAGTCATGAGTGTCTCGCTCGAGTGTTGCTCGAAGTCATCTACGGCCGTCTCCTGACCCCCGCGTGTTGCATGAGTCTCCGCATCAGCAGGGTCCCAGAAAATATGTGCGCGCACGCGCGCACGCGAATGTGAGGGTCTGGCGAGCTGCACGAATTGAGCCAAGAGTCACGAGCGAGATGTGGCAAGTATCAATTTAGCTCGCTTCTGTATGTGATAAGGGAGCGTCGCCGTATCATGCATCCACGATGCTTCACCACATCCTCTTGTATCGCTCGAATCAAGACTCTTAGCTGGTGAAGTTCTGACAGATGGATGAAAGTCGATCAAACGTGAGCGAAGAAAATCAGAAGAGAAGCAGCACGCGTACTAGCTTGAGGCTGGGCAAGATGACGCTCAGAAAGGTGGAGTCGCTGTACAGCGAGCGCGAGATGCGCCAATATCTCCAGCACATTCGTTTCCCAGGCTTTGCGGAGGTCTCTACCGATGATAAAGACGAGGATCGAGAGAGGCCTACCCTTCCAAGGCCTACGCTAGCCACGCTGACCTTGCTACAACAGCATCACCTGCTCACCATACCCTTTGAGAATACCTCCATTCATTACGAGAGCAGTCATAGCGTCAGCATCAACCCAAACGTCGTCTTGCAACGTTTTTGCAGCCGACGCATGGGCGGCTATTGCATGCAGCACAATGTGTGTCTACTCAACATCTTGCGGTACCTAGGCTACAAATGGTGCGTGCTGCATGCAGGCTCTGGCACATCGCTTCTCTGTGTGGCTCTGACCGATTCTCTTTAGCTATGCTGTGGCCGGAAGAGTTTTGGAACGAGCGCTGGATGGCACGCAAGGGGATTATGAAGGATTCGGCCACATGATCATCCTCGTCTTGTTGCCGAACCATTTGCACGAAGCGCAGCAGGCGCAAGAACATTTGTACGCAGTCGATGTTGGATACGGAGCTCAAGGTCCACTGCGACCCCTGCAACTATCGGATGGGCATGTGGAGGAAGGTCGCTTCGGCGAGAGGCATCGACTCATTAGGCTGCTACCTCCCGAATCTGCATTCGAGGACAACCCTGGCACACCTCAAAGTCCAGTCCTTCTTCAGGAGATGAGGGAGGCTAACAAATTGTGGCACTTGCAACACGCCAAGGGCGAGGCGGACTGGCAAACCCAGTACTCGTTCTTGCAGACCGAGACCTTTCCAAACGACTTTGAGGTGAGAGCACTGGTGCTGGCTCTGCGAGCTCATCCCAATCTATGCTGACCAAAGCCGCTCGACATGCGATGCCATGCGCAGAAGCTTAATTTCGCCACGTCCAAAAGTCCGCAAAGCATCTTCGTATCAACCTTGATGCTCTCTCAATTCACCTTGAATCTCGTCGCCCAGGAGAATGAATTCAAGCACGCGTCCCCTGAGCCAATTCACGCGGATCTACATCCCTATCCGAGCCACGCATTCGGGTTGCATGCTCTGCTTGGCGCTCGGTTCAGTCACAGGCCAGCTGGCGGAGGCAAGACCGAGCACGAAGAGGCCGCGACCGAAGAAAAGCGCATCGAACGTATCAGGCAAGTGTTCGGCCTGCTAGGAGACGTAGAGACTGGCTACGCTCTCGATGCCATAGAAGCAAGCAAAGCGGGATTACCGCAGCAGCGTCGCGTACCCAAGGAATAGTAGCTAGTCAACTGGACTCCCAGATTTGAGGGTTGGAATCGTCACATCGTAATGAAATTAGATTGCAGGTGACGTCCAAAAAAAGCCAAAGTATTTCATAAACGCCTCTAAGAAAGCCTGCAAAAGCTATTGCTTCAAACAAAGCAGGCGGCGAAGGGGAGTGGCGCGCGTAGCGATAGACCGCTCAATCTGTAGAGGCTCTCAGATCGCCATCCGTTTGCAAGAGGTTGAAGATCTCCGCCTCAATCTTCATGCGATGAGTGCGGGCTTCACCAGAATCTGCACTTGCTCCGGTCCATGTGCTGACGGGGCGCGAGGGATGGTCGGACGCATCGAGGAAGCCTTGGAAAGCGGCACTGCCAGGCACGCGGCTGAATTCGAATTTAGCGGCATCGCCACCACGGCTCATTGCTTCGATGATAGCGGCCAGATCAGCGTCGTCGGTGTAGACGATGCGCGTTGCTCCTTCACCAGGCGCAGTGTTGGCCATGTCGAAACCCAGCTGCTCGGGACGCGATGCCGAAGTGGAGACTCGAGGCTGCGCAGCTCCTTCAGGGACTGGTAATGGCGGCATATCGTGGGGACCACCTTCGAGGGCCTCATCAGTAGTGGAATTGTTCGGATCTGTGCTGGAGCGCGCTGTGCGGGACTTCGCCATGGTGGTGGGCAGCGGTGGTAATGGAATCGAAGCGTCAAACGAGAAGCTCTTTCGATGCTCTTTGCCGCCTCGCGAACGAGCGAAGAAGCTGCGACTGTCGTCGCTTGTAAGGCCAGTGAAGGTGCGTGGTTGCGGGTCCGGCGTAGAGTCATCCACCATGCTGTCTCGTGGTGGCCGGAAAGAAAGCTGGCTGGTGTCGCTTGCGGCACGGCTGTGCCCACCAACAAATCCTCCAGACATCGCGCTGTACGTGCTGGCGCGATCAGTGAGGCCAGCAATGACTTGCCAAACGACACTTCCGTCTGCACGCTCGGTCACTTCTATATGACCACCGCGCGGCTCGGCGACGTAGCTGTTCGCGCTCGGAGGCGGTTGCAGCCCGGCTGAAGCTGGGAAGCGTATGGATCCAGCTTGTGGTGTCTCGTCGTCGTCGATGTACATGTCGTACAAACTTCCATGATAAGAGCTACGAGAAGCGCTCTGCGGCCCTCTGCCGGGCGAGACCGGTGGTAGTAGCGAGGAGGTGTTGTTGCGTGGAAGCGGTGATGGCAGGCCGCGCAACTCACCGGGCTCAACTTTGCTGCTCACGTCATCAGAGGCGCGCAAGTGTTCCGATGAGCCAGCGGCGTAGTTTTGCCAATCTGTCGGCAGGGGAATAGATTCGTCTCCAAAGCCGGGTCGTCGGGACTTGCGGCGGGACGCTGTCGAAATGATCGACTGGCAAAGGCAAGAATTCAGTAGGGTGCACTGCAAAGAGCTGAAACGCGAGACCGATGCCAGACTCACTTTACGTCTCTCATCTGCCGACAAGCGAGAGAGGTCTGCACCGGTTGCAACGATGATCGTTCTGCGGACGACGGTGTCCCGGGCGGACTTGCGCTTGTCATTGCGAGGCGTGGCCTGGACGCTATCCTGTGGTTCCGAAAGATTGCTCTGCTGCAACACCGCCTGCGCTAAATCGGAGAGCTGCGCATCTGGCTGCTCAAAGGCCTGCTGGCCCCAAGCATCTTGTATATGCGCTGGCGAGCCCAACAGGCCAGCCTTTTTGCGCTCAGAGAGCGCACTCGAGCTGCTTTTCGTCTCTTCCAGTCTAGGTGTCAGCTCAACCACACTACGAGCAGATGCCTCTGGAAGTTGGACAGCTATGTCACGGGCGCTGCCAACAGCTGCCTGTGTCTGTGGCGCGCGCACATCCTCTGCCTTGTTGCTTGGCACTGGCTCAAGAGCCTTGTGTGACTTGGGCGATGCCCCGGATTGGACCTTGCTTGCCGTCGGTTGGCTGGCGACGGATTGAGGCCCTGTCTTGGAGGGCCCTTGCGAGCTGGACACCCCTGGCGAAGGCGTTGTAGCGGGGTACGGGTCGATAGGGGTGGTCATCATCGGGCCTGTTGACTGCTTGCGTGAACGGACTCGTGACATGAGCTTGCTGAATCCGCTACCAGAGCGCTGCGGCGCAGGCTTCGCGGGGTTGTCAAAGAGGTCCGAAGCGGACTGCGCGTTGCTGGCGCTGCCGATGCGTGTTTGGGCTGAGGAAGAAGTAGCGGGTGCTGATTTTGGACCAGTCGGGAGAACAGCAGGACTGCCGAATGAGCTCGCGGGGCTCTTACTGACTGCGCTGCTCTCGGCCTGACGGGTCCCGCCCGCAGCTTCTTGACGAAGGAACGAGTCTCGGCTGTAGTCGGTGCCGCCGGGAGACAAAAGTGGAGCGCGCGCTCGTTCCTCACGGTTGAAGGCCGGGATCGGTGATCGAGCATTTGAGCTGGCGGAGGGAGATGTCGCCAATGCGTTGCCAGCGTCCCTTGTAAGAGTAGCATCAGGATGAGGAATGCTGGCCGCATGTTCCATTTTCTGGGAGGTCTGAATGAGCTGCGGCTGCGAGATGTACTTTGCAAGCTTTTTGCTCTTGCGTTTGCTCAGCGATTTGGCGCGCTGAGGCACTGCGACGCGCGGCCCAGGGTCGTCGGTGCCTTTCAGAGCTAGGGTGGCAGCGCGTGCTTGTGCTTCCACATCGTCCACGAGATTGTTGTCCACCGAGCGTGTGACCGAGTCGTTGCCGGTGTCGGACCAGGTGTTGGCTTGCACTTCCGGCATGTGCGGCGCTGCGTGACCGTTCTGCGTAGGGACCTCGTAGGCCTGGGAGACGGGAGATTGGAGGCCATCTCCATCAGGCAAGGAGACGTTTGCGGCCTGCTCGTGTCCAGACGCCCACTCTTGGTCTCCGCTTTCCTCAGGTATGGCCAGCGCGTGAGCATTCAGACTAGCAGCTGCAGAGGCGCCAGGAAAACCGGCAAATCCATCGTAACCCTTGTGGAAACTCGAGGTAGAGTCTTGGCTACCGTGCCAGTCACGACCAGCACGCGCTGCTGCGTTCTCTACCACAGAGCTCAAAGAGAGCGATTGACGATTGGGATCGACGACGGCGGGAATCGGCTGGAAGGTCGGTGAATAATAGGAATTGTTCAGTGCAAGATCTTGAAGCGTAGGTAAAGTGCTCAAAGAGGTGCGAGGCGGAGGTGAGGTTGGCCTGTGACTCGTCGTGACATCGTACATCACCTGAGATTTGAATGAGCGCTGAGATCCGGAATGCGTCACACTCGGCAAAGCCCTGTCGTTGCTGCTGTACACCTTTTGCTCGGGCGTAGCAAAGCCTCGGTCTTCGCTCCGCATCGACCCTAGAGCGAAGCTTGACTCTTGAGTGTCTTCGCTAGGTCGGCCTCGTGCCTTGCTGAGATCACGTTCAGAAGACCTAGAGGACAGACTACCTTGGTTGCGCTCAGCAAGCATCCGCGCACGCTCTCGAGCCTTGTCCAGCTTCGGATTGGAGCTCGACGGAGATAGTGGCCGTATCGAGGGGGACAAGTCTCGCTCTTGCTCCGCGGGAGGTTTATTGTCGTAGCCATTCAGCGCAAACGCGTTGCTCATGGAAGGCGGCGTGCTGTGCTGAGGGCCGTTTCGAGCCGGCGTAGACGTCGGCAATGGTGGGGCAGCCTGAGTAGCGTTATTAGCCGCACCTTGTGATGGGGCTCGCTGCACGCCTTTGCTCTCTTTCTGACTGGCGGATCTCACCAACTTCTGCTGGAGCTCAGCCAGTTGACCGACATTGAAACCCGCATCTGCAAGTTGGCTTGCAGCTGCTTCAGGAGGCAAAACAGAGATAGGTCTCATAGCTTCTGCACCAGCATCTCGATCATGCCTACGTCCATCGCTGCGCGTGACGCGCGCCCAGACATCGTCCGGGTCGGCATCCGGTTCGTCATCGAAATGTGGCATTTCCGAAGCGGTGCTGACGACACTAGCCGCATCGGAGGATGAAGAGCTCCAGAAGCGGTCCCCTGCTGGCCGCGGGGGTAGAAGTTGATCTCCAAACGGCGGCGCAGGAGTTTGCGTGATATTCTGAAGAGCTTTAGAGGGCGTCGAGCCAGCGCGCTGTCTAGTGGCCTGCTCTGTAGCAAGAGGAGACCTCGACACCACTGCAGCTACACTAGACGGCGCCGGTCGAAAGCCATCGGCGTGCGATCGCGCCGATGAGTTGGATCGAGGAAAGTAGCGCTGTGAGCGAGCTGCAATCGCGTTGGCAGATAAAACGGGTGTGCTCGTTCCCGAGCCGGATGCATTGGTCGTCGCGACTGAAGTTTCCGAAGGCCGGCGAAGGTCTGCGAGCCTTGGAGGCATCTGAGGGGGCGATAAGGGGCGTAATTCGGCAGTACTGCTGGCAAAATCTGCGCCTTCTCGTGAGGGCTGACCAGGGCTCATGCTCCTCGCCGATCCTGTGAGGGATGCCAACGAAGATGGGTCGTTGCCCAGCCTTGCGAGATAATTGTGTGCACCGGCTTGATTTGGACTGACCTTCACGCGACCGTGGGCAGCGTCAATACTGATATTGTTGCTGCCGTGGGAGCGCGAATTTGGCGCGTAGCTCATGACTCCGCCGCCGCCAGCTCGCCCGCTAGGAGAGGAGTTGGACCGCTCTCGGCCCGTCAAAGCTGTGTTGTTGCGACGTTCCGGAGAGGTGTGACCTGAGCCACTGTGGTCGACGTATCCATTGCCACTGCTTCGCGATCCGACGGGAGGAAATGCCGAGGCGTCTAGTCTCGAACTTCCTGCCTTGGGTATACTCCGAGTTCGACCTGGTGTCAGGTCTCCAGGCTCATCTGCGTCATACGCCAGGCCGCTGAAAGCCGATGATCGAGCGTCAGACACAGCGCTGACTCGATCGCTCGCGTTGCTGCGAGGTGTAGGGGTAGTTCCGCCGCGACGATCGATTGATTCCACGTGAAGCGAAGGCTGTTGGCTCCGGCTTGACGAGGCCAGGTCTGCCGGTCCCAGCCTAGACAGCACCGGATCGGAAGTCCAAGCGCCAGAGAAATCGTGTACAGGCCGACCGACGCCGTCTCTACCCCAATTCTGAGTGTCTGCATGAATCGCCGACGCAGCGACGTTGGAGTGAGCGGAAGCGAAAGATCGATCGTCGCTGTCCACCGACCTGCGCTCGGTTCTGTTGATGAACACATGTCGGCTGTTAGGACTGCGAACGAATTCTTGGAGGTTCGGATCGTCTTGCGGGTAAGCTTCCAAGCCTTGTTCCAAGACTTGATCGAGCCTCTCATCGTCCTCGTCTTCAAGTGACTCCTCAGTAGGCTCTTCATCTCCACTGCCCTCCTCGACACGTCCGGAGACCATACCATAAACCTCTTCCAATGCCGTGCTGACGCGCTTGAAGGCCTCCGGAGATAGATTGAGCAATTGAGATTGACGCTGTCCGCCTTCCAGAGCGCCCATTGCCCCTGGTACTGCGAGATGCTGCTGCTGCCTCGGAGCAGCCACAGCCTTTACCGTGTCTGAAGGGCGACGATCAGCAGCTGTGAAGTCGCCCGGCATCCCAACTGCATCATCCTGATCATTGGACTGGTCCGCAGAAAGGCTTATAGTCGCACCCTGATCCTCATCCTCTTCGCGCTCCTCTTCGATGATGTCCGGATGCTGCTCAGAGCCATCACTATTGGCGATCGCGCTTCCTGCAATACGCTCCTTTGCCAATGAGCGCAGGTAGGTGTTGTCTCGACCAGTACTTCGTCCGCTGAAAAGAGAGCCCTCGCCACGTGAGAAAGACGAGTGGGTAGAGTTGGGCGAAGGTTGAAAGTCGCCCAGGCTCTCAGCAAGGCTTTTGGTATTGTTGACAGTGGACGAGCTCCGACCATTCGAGCTACTTCCTCCCCAGTCACCAAACCCATCAGTCCCTCCAAAGCCGTTCGTGGGCGGAATCTCAGAGGCCTGACTGTCGGCGAACGTGTCGATGCCGCCGAAACCATCGGCACCAGGACTGAGCAATGCCGAAGTACGACCCACACTGCCCACGTTCTGCTCCATATGTGTCTGCCTCCTCAGCTGGTCTATGATCTCGTCCTCCTCCGCTTCTGTGAGGAAATGGGCTCCCTCGCCGGCTGCTCTTGCCCTGGCACGCTGCGCTCGTAGATGAGCTCGCATTGCATCTGGCGTGACCATAGTGCCATCAGGCGCTCGAAGAAGCGTAAAGCGCCGAGTCAAGTGAGGCATGATGAGCGATGTTCTGCAACATGACAGAGCAAAGCGGGATCAGCGAATGCTCTCTTAAAGTGGACGAGGGTTGCTATGCGGTGACGCTCACCCTGACAGGACGATTGCGGTGTGGTTCGAGACCGGCCCGGACTTGTGTCAGCATTCACATTACGTCGATTGCACACATCGAGCTCAACCGATGCACTACCTCGATGACCTCTCGCCTTCACGCGAGAAGCGGGGCCATCTAGCATGAACTGCGCATCTGCCAGGGTCGAGCGTACTCACTGTAGTCCGCCTCTTTGCCCAGCAGATTTCGCGTGTCTAGGGGTTGTGAAAGTGTCTGGAGCGACCCGTTGCGCTGCGTCCTATCCGCCTGATGATGGCCTTCATCAGTTGCAGCGATCATGATGCCACCCCGGCCGCTCTTGGTGCTCTTCCGCTTGAAGATCGGCATTGTGGCTGGATATTTATGGTGACTCTGGTGTTCGGTCGCAAGGCGCGCACAGCACGCGCTGAGACAGCGATCATGTACCAGCGATGCGCGCCCAGGTGATCGTTGCAGCTGAGATTGCCGTCTGGAGCTTTGTTGAAGCTGCAGCAAGTATAAATGCAGTACAGCCTTTCCACAAAGTCAAGAGTGTCGGGGACCACGCCAACACCTCGACGTGTGAAGATCCAGCAGCTCAGCTTTCAAGGTCTGCTGATCAGGATTCTATTGAGGCAGCTCCTTGCTGAAGAGTCCTTCTAGAGGACTAGTAGCCTCAAAGAACTTTGTATTTGACAATTTGACTGTCAGCAATGCCGCAGAGCTCGACAAAGTCGCCGCTTCCCTCAGCAGCTGCGTACGTGATTGGCGTCGACCGGACCAGGCCCGAGCGCGCGTGCGTGCGTGCAGTCACGAGAAGAAGTCTATCGCCAATTAAGACGACGGATTCAGTGGTAACGAAATCCTGTATAGGGCGGCGATGTGCTGAGAATTGGCTGTGATCGTTGCAAAAAGTTTCGATGTGCCCTTGTAAAGCACATTCCTTGTGTAGAGCACTGGGCGCAGAGATGTTCAAGTTGATTGGATGCCTAGCTCAACACAAGGAGAAGCTAGAGTCGAGATTCTGATGAGTCTAGCTATGTCCAGCGGCGTGCTTGACGGAATATGAGAGGCGCCAACGATTGTTCACCCCCGAAGGAGGTGGGCTAGCAGCGACGGTTCAATTGCTTCGAAGGCGGCCAGATTGTGAGTTGTAATGGATGTGCAGGATGGAGAGGCGTTCGTCGCGAATCCCCACTCAATCAAGCGGTCAGTCAATGTGAATTGAAGTCATCGCCCCTCATTTTTTTCCTCTTGAGCTTGTACACGTCTTGCCTTTTGGAGCTCAGACCACGTCATGCGCAAGTAGTCCGCTGCTGCTGCCGCGCCCCCCCGATGCCATCAGTCCTTCGCGCTTTTACTTCCTCGGATCAGCCGCGACGCCGCGTGTGTGCAGCATCAGCTGCATGCTGGAATCGAATTCAAGTGACCGAGACACTGCTACTGTACTGCCGATGCCTGCGTTGAGCCAGCGCGTCAAATTCTTGATTAATTCTAGCTTGATGATAATTAGTTCGCACCTCATCAGCAACAGCTAGGGCGTGCGTGCCTACCCAGCATGCAGCATCTATAGCTGATGCATGCATGCTTGTTGCGCCCGCGCACGCATCTTCAGCACCATGAGCGCGGCGCAGACGCCCGCGCGGTCGGTGCATGCTTCTCGGCTTCGCGGCGCGGGAGCTCGACCTGCAGCAGCCACGACTCATCACGAGTCAAAAGTGCGATCGTTGCGATGAGAGGAGAGCTGCAGCATCGGTCCTCGACGCGCGCGTGATTCACATTCTTGAAGCTCACTCGATCGATCGTTACACTCATGACTGCATCACATCACTCATCACCTAATTCACGATTCTTGACGCCTGCGGCGTCGTAGTCCAAATCATATAGGCAGCAGCGCCACTCCACGGCATAGCCCGTGCGAAGCATACTGTGTGACTGCATGCTCCATCAGTATGTGGTGCATGCGGCGGTACCGCGAGAGGGTCTTATACTCACCTTCAGCAGCAGGCGCGATGCCACGCTCGCACGCGCCAGATGCGTCGTGATGGAGCGTGCACTGCCGCGCGTGTCGTCGGGTCGACGAGAAGGACACGGCTCCGGATCCGCAACAAGGTGTAGAAACAATCTGAATCAAGAATTGTGAATGCGAATGTTAAGCGGGTGATGGACGGATGTTGGATGCGATGAACGTGATCCCTCAATCAAGCATCACTCATTATCTTCACGATGTGACTTTGGTCACCACTCTTCTTCGATCACCCGCGTGGATGCTGGCCGCTCGTGATTTTCGCAATCTGCCAAGTCACGTCACGATCGAGTCGCTCAGTCATCCAATTCGGGCGGCGAGCGCTTCCGGTGCAGTCCGTGCCATGGCCCAAAGCTTGCTCGTTCCATGACAGGCACCCTTTGCTCTGCCCTCATTCTATGGTAGACAGGCCATCCGCCAAATCGTGAATTGAGCCTGGGCTCTTTCTCATGCTCATCGATCAGAGCCAGCACTCCTTCGGCCGCTAAGCGGCTTGATCAGCTGCGCGATGAGGTCCAACGTCAGCCTCTGCAAGGCTCTTCTTCTGATACGGTCATCTCGCCTGATGATACTCTTGACGGTCGCTAAGGCTCATCGGTCGTGAGTGCAAGAACGAGACGAGGTGAGCCAAGACTTGTGCTTTGAGGCACGCACGAAATGATCGTGGCTCAGGCCTCGCTCTATGCGAAACATTTCATCATGATATAATCTCATCCTGCTTCGAATCACGCTGCACAGTGTCCTGCTGAGCTGCAAGTCGAAATCGACCGACTAGGAACGACATGGCTGCTGACAAACCTCATATACGCTGGATCCTCTCATCTTCGAAGCCGACGCAGCGTTACTAACTGGCCGGTGCTGACCTTGACAGCAATTAAGCACAGCGCCCGTCAAGGCTTCAATCGTGAATCCGAATGATATGTACAGAAGCTCGCTACGCCCAAATGGCCGAGGCGTTGCCGACTGACTTACCAAGCGGGGGCCTATACTCTTGATTCTCGATCGCCAAAAAGTCGCACCAAAGCGCGGCCTCATGTCCGAGATCTGTCTTGAGAGCGCTCTCAGAAACCTGGTGTTGATTCCTGGCCTGGACTAGCAGGATTTGTTCAGAGTCTCGAGTGGAAGTCTCGAGCATCTTTGAGAGATGCCTCAAGATCGTCGGGTCGACAGCAGCAGTCAAAGTCAGAACAATGCTGATCGGTCTCGATTGGGCAGAGAGTTACAGCTGTCAGCCACAACAATCAGCACGGATCGCAAGTCTCGAACTCATAAGACATCGAATAATCAGACAGAAGAATTTGAATCAAGAATGAAGAACGTGAATCGTGTACCGGTACCTACTGTATATCATGCTGGCCAGACCGCATATAACAATACGCGCCTCAGGGGTAGACGCATGGCAGCACGCGCCGACGCTCAGCGCTTGCTGCGCTCGTGCCTGGTGTTGGATCGCGACATTGAGGGTTAGACTTGAGTGAAGAGGCTGTGCATGACTATGCATGCGTACGTGTGGCATAGCTGAGCGCAAAGGGGCCCAGCGCAGAGGCGGATTTGACCCTGTCAGACTGCGCGCGCGCCCGCGCTGCACAACCCCCTCCAGCAGCTGCGCTGGTCTATAATCAAGAATCACGAATCAAGTGAATATACACAAGGCCCTGTATGGACCCGCGAGGCGGCTCCCGAAAATCACGCTTACCGCTTACACCGAGGGACTTACGACTGCTGGTTCATCAGGCGAGACAAGGATGAGGACAACAACCACACGTTTCCTTTTAGCCCCCTTCCAAGAGCAAGCTTATTTAAGCCCTGTCAAACAATATAGGCTCAACATCCTTCCGCTTTCATACTGAACGACTTTGTTGTGCGCAGGCTGAGCGGGCTTGCTCCCTGCCACGAACAGTCACGAGATCCGATTATCATATCACCGCTTGGCGGCGGTCCGCTTCCAACACACGCACGATTGACCACATTCTCTATCAACAGGCGTCACCTCCGTCCTCTCCGCCTCTATCAACTCCTCTGTCAGTGCTATCATATTACGATCCAGACCGTCTGGTGCAACAGCGTTCATTAAGGGTTTTGTTCTGCAATCAAGCCCGCGAGACCACCCCGTCAACACCATTCTAGGCGCGTACAGGACGAAGCCCTGGTCGCGAGCGCGCGCTCGTGCGGTGCTCATTTGCGGCTGTCAGAGATACCCGGATCATACCTTTCGCACAAGTGGAATCGGCACGAGGATACAATTGAGCCTCCTTGAGGCTACATGCCCCCAATCCCGATTCCGAGCCTGGCACTGCTTTGTTCGAGTCGATGGAGTCCGGGGTCTGTGCGTCGGTCTCAAGCAGCCGCGCTACTTCTCAGCAAGCATCGTTGCTTGCCGCAAAACGCTCTAACGATTGTACTGCCGTCCTGCAAGTGAACTCCCTGAACGCGCACTCAGGGCCCGAACCAGCGCCAATACCACCCAAGCAAAATAACCTTCGACACCTTCCAAAACGACCCCCTGCCCTTCATTTGTCGGGCTCATCCGCTCACAGTAGCGGCTCTCCTCTCTGCTCCTCGCCCACAACATCACCAAGAAGTTGCCACTCGAGCCACTCTGCCATGCATACATCCAGTGTTGGCAGTAGCAGCAGCCGACCGTCCAGCGTTGCAAGCAACTCCTCAGGTCACAGCAGTCAAGGTTATGCACAGGGCCAATTGGCTGCTCAGCCCAGCCTGTTGTCCCCTACGCTAGCATCCGCTTTAGGTATCAACGTTGCGGGCTCATCCAAGAGTGGTCGACCAGGCAGTGCTGGCGGGGCGTCAAAGTCGCGGAATGGGGTTGCGCGACCATCCCTGACGGCCGATGGTTGGTCTCGGCGTCCCAGCTTGCCCAACGTGCCCAGCATGATCAACCGCGTGAGCATGATCAGCATCGCCTCTTTCGAGAGCCTACCCGAAGGCGAGCCCGTCAATTTCGCGGCGTCACCATTGAGCGTTACATCAGCAAGCGATGCTCCTCACGAAGATCTCTCCGCATCGACTAGCACAGCGACCGATTCTCCAACGCTCAGCCAAGGAGACTCGTGGCAGTCACCTACATCACCTACAGATGAGGCGTCTGTGGGCTCGATTTCAATGAACAGGTCCTCTAGCACAGCCAGTCGACCGGGCCATGCGCTACAACGAAGCGCCACGGATCCTACTCACTCGATGATTGCTTTTGAGGGAATGATGCGGAGGCGACACGCCATTGCCATGGAATTGTTGGAGACCGAAAGGGTCTTCATAGCGAGTTTGAAACTGGTCAACGAGGTGAGTATGATGTAGAGCTGCCGAGCCTTTCCGGACTGCTTGACTAACAGTGCTTTCACGCACGGGCAGTCCTACTATCAGCCTCTTATGGCTTTAAGCAAGGGTCTGGCTGCGCCAGCTGGAGTCACGAGTGCAGCACCAGTGCTTTCGCGTCAAGCGTTGAACGAGATCTTCTCCAACTTTAGCGACATTCTCAGTCTCAATTCTGAGCTCTTCTCTAGGCTCGATGACCGCCTCTCAGGTAGAGCGAGGCAGCCGCCTCCGTCTCGCCCAGCTTCAGTCGCAGGCCCGACGAGCCCCCGAGATGCTGCTCCAAGCTCAGCGGAAGCTGGCTCGACAAATGCGGGACGAGTAGACCCGTGGCATGCAGAAACGGACACAATCGGCGATACTCTGGTGCCTGTCGTGCCATATTTGAAAATGTACTCCTTGTACGTCAAGAATTTCAGTGCGGCCATGGCACGGATAGAGACGGAACGTAAAGCAAACGACGCTTTCAATCGTTTCTTGAAGGACACGGAAAGAGCTACATGGGGCAAGGCGAGCGCAAGCGGCGGATTTGGCTTCGGTCTTGGATTTCAGGCGCATCTCTTGACGATTGTGCAGCGCATCCCTCGGTACAAAATGATGGTGGGCGATCTGGTCAAGTATACTCCAAGCAATCATCGAGATTACCCAGATCTCTTGAAGGCTTTTGGAGTCATCGACCAGGTGGCTGCCTACATCAACGAGAATGTCAGACAGCACGAGATGATTCTAGTCATGCTTGGCTTGCAACGCAGCCTGACTGGTCTGACCGAGCCCTTGATTGTTCCTGGGCGAGCTTTGCTCAAACGGGGCACGCTGCTCAAGGCTTGCAGAAAGAACATCCAGCCGAGGGAATTCTTTCTGTTTACGGACTGTTTGGTGTATGCCAGTCCTGTTGGCGGGGGTCTAGAGAGTGCATCCGCAGCCTGGACTGCTCTCGCCAGGGGCGGAGGACTGGGAGTGTATGGAGGCAGCGCGCAAGACACGGGGCCTCCTTCAGCACCGAACAGTCCGCGCACCATAGTCGACAAATTGCCGCTCGCGCCGATCTCTGCAGACGCCATCGACACCGCATCACGCTCGCGCACGTCATCAGCCGACGCTGTACTGGCCAATGGTCGACCTTTATCAGTCAGCCTCCAGGGGTTTCAGCTGCAATTCCGGGCCAAATTCCCTTTGCAAGACTGCACGGTGGTGGGCGTGGAGAAGGCCACCTCGCCTTTGCATCAAGGTCTGCGTCATTCCATCGAAATTCGCACGCCTGACAAAAGCTTTGCAGTGTACGCGGAGAGTGCAGAGGCGAAGGAGACCTGGTTATCGACTATACGCGACGCTCGCGATGACCTCATGACGGCCAGGCGCACTTTGCAAGCGGAGGAAGACACCTCGGAGGTACTGCGGGAGAGAAGGCGCAGCCTGTACGGCAGAGCGGGCCCCAGCTATTGTACCCCTCAACAGGCCAGAAGAATATCAGCTCCCAGCACTGGCTGGTCGTTCACAGGCAACACTTCAGCAGATACCTCTGGGCGACCAACAAGTCCACTCGCTTCCTCCGCATCGGTATCAGCTGACTGGCATGGCGCATTTGGCCCAAAGTCGGAAAGCGGCAACTCTCTTGCGACCCTGCTTTCGAGCGGATGTCCTTCAAGCGATGCTGGTATAACGGCCAGATCTAGGACTGGTCTCCGAGTTCTCGAGGACTACAATGCTCCGGTCTGGGTACCAGACTCGAGCGCTGACAAGTGCATCGTTTGTGCAGAGGCCTTTGGGATGTGGCGACGCAAGCACCATTGTCGTCTGTGCGGGCAAGTTGTGTGCTGGGCCTGCAGTCAGCGCTCCTTCCTGATCGCTCGATACGAGGACGATGGAGGTGAGGCGGAAAAGCCTGCGCGTGCTTGTGACGCTTGCTACGACTCGGTATTCCCTGCCGAAGAAGAGCACAGCTCTCCACAAATGGGCACAGCTGCGGTGGTGCTACCTGAGCCAAGTCCGGCTGCTCAGTCTGACACAAGCAGGTCGACCGATTTCTCAACCTCCGACTCTGCGACTTCTGATTACCCCGCAACGCCTGCTGAACGTGGCCCCTTGAACAGTGTGGATTCCGGCCAAATCTCTCACATTGCCATACACGTGCAAGACGAGAATGAGGTAGCGGCGGAGGCTGGAAATGAGGGCAGCAAGCCCTCTCGATCGGCAGCATCTCGGCAACAGAAGATCTGGGGCGCGCAGGGGCGGCCGTCGACGCCATCATGGTCTCAAGTCCAAAAACCAGAGGATGCTGGTCACCTCACTTCACATCAGGATCGCTCTGACGAGCCGAGGCGAGCTACCCCACCGAGCCGTCGAGGACCCGCTTTGCAGCTTCAGCGCGCTTCTGGGGCTGGTCCTCAACTCTTCAAAGGCGGCTTGACACCGCAAGTACAAGCTGCTACTTCTGGTTCTGGAACGTTTCGACTTGTCACGCCACGTCTGACGACACCAGAAGCTGAGATGCTCCCTAGATCTAGGCACGGTGCACAAGGCGAGGGTGATGGAAATATTCGCATTGGGGATGGGGGCTCCTACTTTGCTGGCGCGGTCTCTGAAGATCACCTGGGCGACATGCCTCCTCCCATTCCAAGAGCTCGCAAGAAGCCGCTCAGTGCGGCTGCTCGACTTAGCACCTTCTATGGCGTCAGTCCAGCAAGTATGCCGAGTATTGCGAAAAAGTCTCCGCTCGAGTCGCCTGCCCCGCCATGAATGAAGAGCGAAGAGCGCCGACGATCCTACTCGGGTCATCGACACTGTCTTTGACCGGCAATGGACGATCCTCCGAAGATTGCTTTTTGCATTGGCCCTCGCTCAAAGCTCCCAAACCGCCCTTTGAAGGCCTTGATCTCTTATTATTACACGCTGTACCAATCAATCCATAGATACCCGACCAAACAAGCCTTGATAGGTATGCGACGTTTCGTGCTGCTCCGTGTGTAGTCATTCCGACCCAAAAGTCCAGAACAGCGGTCAATGGACGGCCTAGCGTGTCAGAATCGTGACTCAGAGACACGTCGCGAGTAGAAAGCGATGGTGGGTCTTACTGATTTCTTGCACGGTACACAATGCGCGAGCAGAGTTGCGAACGTGAAATCGACGTCTCAGCCGAAGCGCAGCTCATGCGACCGGAGCGTCAGCGTCAGCGTCAGCGTCCGCGTCCACGAGTGCGAGAGTCATGAGACCGCGCAGTAATAAATAATAGCGAGGGGAATAATCGTACGCGTGGCCATGCAAACATCCTTGCACTTTTGTTATGCGCGCGGTTCTATGACAGATCCGAACGAGGCGAGAAAGTGCTTGCAGCGCCCCCAAAATGCGGTGGGCATTATAGAGACCGGCAGCAAGTCTGATGATTGCACTAGACCTTCAAGCGCTCGAATCTCTCCAGCAAAAGCTGACATGAAGAGGAAGAAGAGCCAAAGCATCATAGGGACCACAAGGAGAAGCATGAGCGAGGCAAGCATCTGTTATACGAGCGCCAAGCCCATCGGAGTCGAGACTCCATCCACTTTGACAAGCGAAGGTCGGAAAGGTTGGACCGCACGAAGGTCATCCAGCAACCAAGCACCAAATAAGGAGTGTGAAGCGCTAATTGGGCCCGAATCGGCCAAGACATTGCTCGTTCGGCCCTTAATCTGGTCGCTCGCTCGGTCTTTGCCTGCGCATCTAAGAGCGCTCGTCGTGATTGCTTGACGTGGGACAGTGACCATGTATTTTTGCAATGTCAAAATGTGCAAAGTTACAAGCGTAATACATGTGAACCTGCGCGGGGAAAGGAGGAGCACTGGGATGCGCCGTGATGCATGCTTGACGAGGCCAATCACGATGTTTCTGCTTCAATGGTAGAGCCGCTGCACAATTCCAAGCAAATGCACAGCGATCAGATGTCTGGCGGCTTTATATCGGTGCGCTCAGTCGCTGTTTCACTACTCACGCTCGGACAGTACCCCAGCCGACCAACCGCCAATGCTTATCGATACGCCGACTGAGCGCAATCTTTTCCCCAATCTCTGTGCAGGCAGGATGTGTCAAGTAGATCTTTGCTAGATCTGCCTTCACACTCATGACTCTGCCTCCAGTCGAGGTGGATCCAATGTTGACCATCAGAACCTCATTCTTTGCCAATTTTTGGACCTAATTTTGCGATAGGACGAATCGATTTTAGCCTCAAACGCACACAGCGCACAAGTGGAGGACCACGACTCACCTTGGTCTGCTTCTTGTCGTCCGTCTTGACACCCAGCAACCTTCTGAGGAGGAAATATTGGACCTCCAGCTCGACATAGATAGCCGGCAGCGAGCCGACCGCACCGAGCACCTGTCCGACCAATCGATCACCTCTGCACAAGGTCGGGTCGATCTTTGTTCCTACACCGATCAATCCACCAGGCACGGCGAATTTGAGGTCATTAGACTCGGCGAATAGAGTGACGATCTTTGAGAAGAGGGGTCTGCAGTGCACATTTCCGTCTTGATCCTTTTCAATCAATCCTGGCCTAACCTCAATGTCCTGACCCAACTTCAACACTCCGGACAAGATGGACCCGCCTGCAACACCTCCCTTCAGATCTGCAATCTCTGCTCCTGGCTTGTTCACGTCGAAGGACCGAATGACGATGAGGCGCGGGGGTGAGGCGAAGTCGCGGACAGGCACAGGCACCCTCTTCACGATGTATTCGTTGACAGCATCGATGTTGTACTTGAGCTGTGCCGAGATCGGCACGATGGGTGCGTCCCCAGCAACAGTGCCTGTTCAAGGTCGACGTGTCAGTATGCTGACCTCTGAGCCGCTGGACACCAGATTTCTCACCCTTGACGAAGCTAGAAATGCTCTTCCAGTGATCCTCCGCCTGCTGTTCCCTGATCAGATCGACCTTGTTCTGCAAGATGATGATGTGTTTCAACTTCATGATTTCCACTGCCGCCAAGTGTTCCGATGTCTGGGGTTGCGGGCAAGATTCATTGGCGGCAACGAGAAGTAGCGCTGCATCCATCACTGCCGCACCGTTCAGCATGGTGGCCATGAGAATGTCGTGTCCTGGGCCTATCAATGTGCCGAGCTGGCAGTGTCAGAAACGGCACGCATACATGCGCTGGCATGGTAGGAAGAAACTCACAATCGACGAATGAAACATGCCTGACAAACGTTGAGAAATGTGCGTGGCAGGATTAGCTTCGGCCGAACTCGCATCATCTACGTCCTTGCGTGGCACGATTCCTCACTCACCTGACTAGCTCCATCTTGGCGCCACATCCTGGCACCTCGCACGGAGGGTTCTCCTCCTTGTTCGAAGGGTATGACCTGTAGCAGCCTGGCCTCTTGCAAGCCTCGCGCTGACACTTGTAGATCTGGGAGACAGTAAAAGCAGCGCACGTAACGTCTCAGCCTTCGCGCTTTGAACAAGACCCCTCCGGACCTTGTGACGGCATCGCCCAGGACTCTGACGGCCCGTCTCGTGTAGCCTCTTGGGGCGACTTCACAGCGCATCGTGCGTCTGACACGGTTTGCCCACCCACCTTGGCATTAGCATAGCCCAACTTGATTGTGATGTTTCGCACCAGCTCCGTCTTGAATCTGACCGTCTGCACGCCTGAAATAGCCTTTACCACTGTGCTCTTTCCATGAGCTACGTGTCCGATCGTCCCGATATTGATCGTCGCTTGCCTGGAGATGACTTCGGGGGATAAGGGGTTGAGCTTGGAAGTGTCGAGGGAGAGTTCAGTTACTCCAGATGCTAGCGCATCCACTGCGCTGCCATTTGCCGCAGTCATGATGCGATCAGCAAGATGCTGCTTTGCCTTGGGTCACTGAAGGGAATGATCCGGCAAAGCGAAAGAAGAAGGAGGCCAAGGACCGGTGTGGCGTGGAAGTGTACCTGCTGCGAAAGAGGCTGGTCCCCCTCGGATGGTGAAGAGATGGATGCTCGCTGCCTGAAATGCGCTCGCTTAGACTTGTCGCAGAGCGTGGGTGCAATGGAGCGAGAGATGAGAATCGAGCTGGTTTGAGATGTGC
The DNA here is from genome assembly GCF_003144195.1 of Ceraceosorus guamensis. Taxonomy (NCBI): domain Eukaryota; kingdom Fungi; phylum Basidiomycota; class Exobasidiomycetes; order Ceraceosorales; family Ceraceosoraceae; genus Ceraceosorus; species Ceraceosorus guamensis. The sequence goes on from NW_020290018.1 coordinate 301,963, forward strand.
CTTGGAGAAAGAGGTGTGCGCAAGGGAAGGAGGGGGGATGCAATGCTTAATGAAGCGAGGCGAGTTGAGAGCGAGTCATGTGCGTCCCTCGCTCAGCCTTCATCACCTTCCAAACGCATCATCGCAACGCTCATCACAGATTCGTGATTCCTGCGCAACTTCAAAAAGTTGCGCGCAACGTACACGGCGGACGCCCTCGATCTTTCCTGCGTGATGCCTGCCTGCGCCTGCTTGCTTGCTGATCCGCGTCCCCATAGCCATCATGCATGGCAGAGGCGCGCTCGCTCGACACGCGACTCGTCACTCATCAATCGCTGCTGCGCTTGCTTGCTTGCAGGGAGCGTTGTTCCTGCCCGCGCAAGAAGATTGGGCGTCGAGAATTGCAGCTGGGCCACGTGGATGGGTGTGAGCGCGCAGCCTAATCACAATGCAGCCAGCCAGTCGAGTCGTGACTCGTATCTGTCACGCTATGCCTATAGTTATATACATCTGTAGCGCTGTAAAGCCCTTCACATCCCCTAACGCGTAGGCTTTCAGCAACTTCATGATATCACACGCCCCATTCTTGCTTTCATGGCCTATGGACTCGCTATATCTTCAGTTTCCATGACTTCTGCAGTGACTCTGACTGCCATCCGGGTCGCACGCATCCGTAGCCACGGGTGTAGGGTGCCTCGCACTCGGAAGGATAGGCAGTTTGCCCTCCTCTGCTGACTGGTGACATTCAAATTGATTCGTGCACACTTTCTAGGCGTGATCGTGAGCCGGCAGATGATCACCATGCAGCGACAGCATTGATCGCGAGTCAGGTGATCGCAGATCTCCTGACCACACAAGATCAGACAAGAAAGATCTCACGTCGACTCTTCACTGTGACTCACGACTCAAACTCGATCTTGACGGCCGTGCACACGTGAGGCTTGATTCGATTGATTTGATACCCGCAACTGCACCATTCGTGATTTGCGATGGCCGCCCGTTTGAAGTCATCAATTAAGACCAAAAGTCAAGACGAGTGACTTGAAGATGCGCTCGGAATCTGGAATGCAAGTCAACGCAGCGAGCGCACCGCACCGCATCGCACCGCATCGCACCATGTACCGGTCGGTATACATGCACGGGGCAAGTGAGTCAAAAAAGTCTGCGGTGAGCGTCGCGCCGCGCCGCGTCGCGCCTTGCTCGTCGTTCTGTACGCAGCTGCGAGCGAGAAGATCCGAACGACACCGGCGACCGGGTTCAAAGCGAGAGCGGCACGGCCCCGCTCTCTTCCGTGCAGACAGACGAGTGAGCTGTGCTGATCGCGATTCGCGATTTGAGATCTTTCAAGGTACGTGGATATAAAATTGGGCGTGTGGGATGATGATGTGGATGCGATTTTGGGGGGCGGGCGACTGCTGCACGTTCGAGGGCAAACTGACTTGACTGCACGCAAAAGATATCGACAATCGATCAATCCACTATTTGCTCACGCACACCCACCTCTTGTGCCCTCCTTCACATACACACGCACACTTGCACTCTCGCTGCAACCAAGTCGACCACAACATCCACAATCCCATGTCAGCTTTCGCAGCCACTGCCGTTCGAAGACTCGCACAGACACAGCGCGTCATGGTGAGTGATTGACAGCATAGCGTACCATGCCCGCAGCTTCGTTTCTCTCTCTCCCTCTCTCTTTCGCATCGTCGTCATTCTGACCTTAGAGCTGCTTCCCGCGCCCCCCCCCCCCCCTCCCCTCCCCAACGGCGCTCCCTCAGTCCCAAATCAACGACGTCTACATTCTTTCGGCCACGAGAACTCCCATCGGATCCTTCAATGGCTCGCTCAAGAAGCTGACCGCACCCGCCCTGGGCGTGGTGGCTACAAAGGCAGCCATCGAACGAGCAGGTCTTCAACCTGGTCAGATCGAAGAGATTTACTTTGGAAACGTGCTCCAGGGAAATGTCGGACAAGCTCCTGCTCGTCAGGTCGTGCTTGGATCTGGCTGCCCGGATACGACGGAGGCTACCACCATCAACAAGGTGTGCGCTTCGGGCATGAAGGCCATCAGCCTGGCCGCTCAGAACATTGCGCTTGGACAACGAGGCGTCATGGTTGCTGGTGGTATGGAGAGCATGAGCAACGCTCCGTGAGTCGCACGCTGAGCAGAGGTAGGACCAAGGCTACCTTATTCGTTATCTGTACGGCTGGCTGACGAGCAGCTTGGTCTCGCTCCTCGCAGCTTCTACATGACTCGCGGTGCCACTTTCGGCCATCAGCAGCTACTGGACGCCATCGTCAAGGATGGTCTGCACGACGTGACCAACCAAGTGCACATGGGCAACTGCGCCGAGAACACTGCCAAGAAGCAAAACATTTCTCGCGAAGATCAAGATGCCTATGCCATCGAGTCTTACCGAAGAGCAGCCGAAGCTTGGAAGAGCGGCGCTTTCAAGGATGAGATTGTTCCGGTGGTCATTGCGGACAAAAAGGGAGACGTGACTGTTTCGGAGGATGAAGAGTACAAAAATGTCAAGCTGGACAAGATCCCCACGCTTAGACCCGTGTTCGACAAGAACGGAACTGTGACTGCTGCGAACGCGAGCACGCTCAACGATGGTGCAAGTGCCGTCGTTCTTGCCAGCAAGGCAGAGGCTGACAAGCTCGGCGCAAAGCCTATTGCGAAGATCATTGGTGAGTGTCGAGGCTTAGGGTCGCATGCCCTCGGAGTGTGCCACTGATCTCTTTTTCTCGCTGTCTCGATGCCTTGTTCGCACAGCCTTTGCGGATGCTGCGTGCGCCCCCATTGATTTCCCCATCGCACCGGCGCACGCCATTCCCCTGGCTCTCAAGCGAGCAGGCATCGAAGTCAAGGACGTTGCCCGTTGGGAGATCAATGAAGCTTTCAGCGCTGTAGCGATTGCCAACAACCAATTGCTCAACTTGGACCCTTCCAAGGTCAATGTTCTGGGAGGTGGTGTCTCTCTCGGTCACCCCATCGGCTCTTCCGGCTGCAGAATTGTCGTCACCCTCATTCATCAGCTCAAGCCTGGAGAGTACGGAGTGGCGGGTGTATGCAATGGAGGAGGTGGAGCTTCGGCCATCGTGAGTCATTCTCCCTCCTTTGCTGCAGCTCGGCCAAGCAGTATTGACTCTTCTCTTCTTGCTATTCACAGGTCATCAAGCGCGAGGCATAAAGGTCTCGATTCAAGAGATGGGGAAGACGTTCGATAATGTAGGCAGTATGAAAAAGAGAAGACAATTCCATTCTGTCGCAGCAATCTCAAAGGCCTGAGGCGTTTGGTGAACAGAACGAGCAAATCGGAGCAAGCAGAATCTGGCAGGCAGCTGATCATGCAGGTCAACTTCAGCTTGCGCTCAAGTTCAATCTGTGGAGGCGATGGTCTGGCCAGTGGCAGCAGCAGCGGCCGCTTTCACGTCGAGTTCCGGTCCCGCGTCCTTGGCTTCCTTGAGAAGTTTCTGAGCTCCTTGCTTCATCTCGTGCAGGGCACTTGCGGAGCCGAAAGCCAAAAGGAAGAGGTCCGCAGCGACGCAGAGCATCCTGTAGCCGTACTTGATGCGGTTCTGCAGCAGCTCGTCGTTCATGGCCAGGCCCACTATTGGCTTGCCGTACTTTGCGCACTGCGACGGTCGCAAGCAAGGCAGCAGAGGCGATATGTGGAGCGATGTTAGACGGCGATCAAAATGGGGGGCAGTGATCCGCGGCTTCGTACTCGAAACTCGTACTCACCACGCGCTTGACCTTTTCAAACGCTGCGACGAAATCCGGCTCATCTCCCAATAGACCCATAGGATAACCTAGATCCATGCGCAGATCACCCGCACCGATCATGATGGCATCCACGCCTGGAATTTGGCAAATTTCTTCCAGATTCTCGCTGTGGCCAGGAGTCAAGGATGGGGATGGATTAGGTGCGTATCGCATTCACCTTTCTCGTCCTACTCACATGCCCTTGGCGCTCTCTACTTGTGGAATGACTGCGATGTGGTCGTTCGCAACGTGAAGCTTGAAAAGGCGATGGGACTCAATGTCAGCAATAACTACAGCTTCTGAGATTTGCCGCCATTGACTCACGAAAGAACTTCCTTCTGGTGCCTGATCCGTCATCCCCGGAATCACGGCGAACGGAGGATACGACCGATGACCTTGCGGCGCTGCAGAGCGCGAGGAAACGAGATTGAGTGAGTTCCATGCCGTCAGACCTCGATGCTCTTGCGCTGCTTACGAAAACGAGAGTAGGAAACGAGCTGTCTAATCTCGTCCGGATCTTCAGCATGAGGCATGATGATTCCACCGGCTCCTGTGTAGATGCAAGATCCCCGAAAGTTGGCGCGTCAGCAAGATTGCGCGGTGAGGAGGGAGTGAGCGAAACGTCAGCATACCAGCCATTTGTGCTCACCAGCATCGAGAACGTGTGCGATGAAACCAGCATCAAGTCCTGGGATGCGGACGACGGGAGCGGTGTGACCTTCAGAGTAGAAGTTGATGGTCTGTACGAAATAATGCGCATACGCGATACGCCCCTACCGTCAGCGCCCCTCAAATAGCCGCAAAAAGCGGCAGAAGTAGGTCTCCGCTTTTGCTCACCTGAATCACGTCTGCAAGCAAATTGACGTTGAAGGGCGAATGCTCTGCATCGACCCAAATCTTCACATTGGGCATCAAGACGATGGCAATATACAGGCTTGTAAGCATCATCGACTGGTGCAACGAGCATCATTGAGGCTCTCGTCGCGGAAAGTCTCACCCAGTCTGCACGCGTCACAGACAGCACTTTGGCAACCTCGACGGAGGGAACACCCAAGCCGAGTCCCATCAACAAATTGTCGGAAGGACCGTCGCCTTTTTCGTTAATTAGAGTCTTCAAGGCCGCGCGCAAGTTGGCAGGTTGCTTGAGCGACAGAGCTCTGTATGGCGCAGGGGGCCAAGCAGATCTGTTTGGATGTTGCGTTCCGTTTTGCGCCATCTTGTCTTTTGAATCTCCCGCTAGCTTGTTACGTGGTTCCGTGGAAGTTGAATGATCGTTGCGACTCGATGTGACCAAAGTCTTGTCCTGACTGATCTTGATGGGGCCTGCGAAGTGCCTCGGGCATGGTGATTAGCGTCTCTTTATAGGACTCACCATGCTGCCCCCCCCTGGATCGAGCTAGACTTTCCGCCGCGTAGGACCACTACTTGGACCGTATAGCCTCGGTTTTGGATCCGAGAATCGCGTCCTCGGCGTTTAGGCGTATATATGCAGCCCACGGCGAGGTCTCAAAAGGAGGCAGCGTTCATGCAGCGCTAAGCAGCGATTCGGCGGCATGGCGGCGCGGCTAGGGCACAGTCACAGTATCAGCTGACGAGGGGTAACGTGACATCTCCTACACATGTGTGGACGCAAGACACCAAACATCAGCTTGTTGCACGCATATGTCATGCTGATCCAGCACGTCGCTCTGCAGAGCTAGGTAAGAATCACAATACCGCTCATGCTTCGTCGTCTCTTTCGCGCGTCGTGTGGTCTCACGATGGTGACATCTGACCGTGCAGCCATCGCGAGTCTTGACTGCAAGTCAGCACAACTGAAATCCGCGCCTGCTTGGCGTGATGGGTAGTGACAACCAACAGAGATCAACTCACAGCGCTAACCATCTCTGCGCATCTCCTGTCGCTGGCTCTCCTTTCCTGCGCCCTTCATTCATCGCAGCCATCTCCACTTCTCGCATTCCCATCGGCATTCACAGTCCATAAATGCTACCAAGGCTCGAGCGGTGCGAAACGCCGAAGGCGCATGATCGCTGGCCTCCTCGTACCTGCATTCTGATTCACGATTGCTTGGCGATGTCAATCGCACATCGCAACTCGTGTTTAGAGAGTGCTCTGCGTCTATGCTGCTCACCGCAGTCATCAGCACAGCCGGAGGCGCCCTATATAGCTGATGCTCATCGCTATATAAGCGTCTGCCGGCTGCAGCTTCGCAACTCGAACGCCCCTTGCGTCAGCGCCTGGCTCTTTGTGTCTGACAAGAGCAGTCGGTGCTTGCGGTACTCTTGACTGTACGGGTGCAGCTCAAAGATTTGTGCACAACGCGCTCGCTGAGAGCAATAGAAGAGGCAGCCTTCACCTGTACCTGTACTAGTCAGTTCATGGGCCTAGGGCTTGCGGTTGAGTCTGATCAATGATCCTGTCCATCGAGGTTGCGCATCCCCCTTGCTCTTTTTGCGTCCATATTGTTGATGACACAATGGCGGCCAAAGGTTGCGAGCGAGGTCCCATCATTCACTCGAGTCCAAGCCATCGATCTAGTCAAACGTCGCAATATATGCGTTGTAACGTCACCCCGCTCGCGTTCTTCCGCACATGGCCGACTCCGTTGTACAGCATCACGAATGCATTTGCAATTTTGGTTTGAACAAGAGAGCGCTCTACACGGCGAACTGGTGTCTCATGTCACAGCGCACATCAGCGACCGAACGAAGCAATGGTGCTTACTTCATGAACCTGTAAGTAGACGAGGAACATCAGTGACCTCCACGCTCTTTCGCAGAAATGAAGTGTGCTCAAGACTCACTTGGCAGCCGAGTCGTTGAGCTTCTTGCCATCCTCGAGCTGACCCTCCCACGCAAGGCAGTCCTCGAAGAATTGCTTTTGCTTGGGATCCTGCAGGTCAATGGGAGAGGCCTTGTAGGACTCCCAGTCTGGCGCAACGCCGAGAACGTCGTCCACGTTCTTGCCTCGGACGACAAAGACACCAGCAATGGCGCTGTTGTTGGACTCTCCGTACACCGCAGCGCTACCCATCACGTACTTGCGCGATGCCTCCAGACGAGTGAAGAAGCCACCAATCTGGTTAGCTGGAGACATTAAGGACCGGCCAAAAGTGGGCGTGAGTATCCAGCGGGCTGCCGCATAGCTATGGAGGTGCAAAGAGCTCACCAGACATGAACACCTGAGTCAACTCGTCGTTGTACTTGAAGTCGACACGCCACAAAGAGTAGCCCTCCGCATCGTAGTTGGCGTAGAACCAGTTCAAGAAATCGGGCTTGGTGTCGAGGTTCGAATATTGACGCTTGCACTCGTCCAGGATGAACTTGGAAGGTGGCAAGCTGGCGCAAGGGTGAGCAGCCTTTGGCTCAGCGGGCGCAGCAGGCTCATCGTCATCGTCATCGTCCTTCTTGGCTGCCTTCTTGGCTGCCTTGGGCTCCGCAGGCTTGGCAGCGGCAGCAGCGGCAGCGACAGGCTTGGCAGCCTCCTTCTTGGGAGGGACGAATTTCACATCCTCCTTTGCGAGAGCAGAGTCTGGTGCGGCGTACACGTCTGCAATCTTGTCCTGGTTGATCACAGTTTGGAAGTATCGGATGACGTTGGGGTACTGGTTGCGGAAGTCGGGGCCAGCAACGATGGTGAACAGGAAGCGCAAGTTGGCAACGATGGTCAAGTCAGCCAGGGTGACACGGTGTCCGACGAGGTATGTGTGCTTCTTGATGTGGATGTCTAGGTGGAGCAGGGCGCGCTTGAGGTCGTCCCACAGCTTGGTCTCGAGGGGCTTGCTGTAGGGAGCGCGGCCAGAGGTGATTTGTGCGAGCAGTAGCGTCTTGTTCCAAATCTCGTCGTCTGCGTAGGAGATCCACTGCTCAACCTCGGCGGAAGACTTGGGATCTGAGCCCAGCAGATTGGCGTTGCTCGACAAGCCAGCGACTGAATTTTGCAGAGACCGCACCGAGGAAGACACGCGTCAGCTGTCTCGTCTGAAGTACAAATTGCGACCTGCCATCATCTGCCCCGTTTGCACCATCATCCTATCAGCGCATTATGCTACCAAAAGAAAGCCTCGACACATGTTGATTAGGCCAGGGATAACTTGTTGCTCATCTTTTAGGATTTCTTGACCAGGCCCGTATTTATGCCAGCCAGCTCCTCCGTCTTCTCCCATTCCTCCCGCTACGACCAGAGCGCGGGGGCGCCGCTATCACCCTGACTGCAGCACCGAGACGTTGCATCGTCACTTACCGTAGCGTGCGATGGCACGACCTTCGGTCAGCTTGTAGCCATCCTCGCCCAGGAAAGCGGGGCTGCACGAGGGAACGAGGAAAGGGAAGTTGGCAGAGTGTGAGCACGCGGTTGTAAATCAAGCCCTGTGCGAAGACCCTTCGCGAGCACTTACATCTTGCCCTACAAGAAGTATGGGATCATGCGAGAAAGGCCAAAGAAGAAAGGTGCGGAAGAAAGATGAATTGACATCTATGCAAGACTGTCTTAGCGCTGTGAATATACTCACGTAAGGGAACTTTGCCTTGAACTCGGGCTTCTGAGTGTCCTCTCCGGGCACAGTCTCGATCAGCTCGACCTCCAGACCGTTGTACTTCGCAGCAGCGAGTACCTGGTTGCGATGGCGAAGCGGTGGGGGAAATCAGCCGGTGAGCTGATTGCAGCTCTACATGCTGAGCCACTCTTGGGCGGAGATCGCCGTGTTCCCTCCCTTCTGCCACTCACACGGGTGGCCTTGGGGTTGATGGAACGAGAGTAGATCTTACCGATAGGTGCCATGTTTGCGTGTTCGGATTGCTTGGGTGAAGCTTGTATCTGATAGCTTGCGGGCCGTGAGGGTCACTTTGCAGTCACGATGATGGGGGTGGGTGTGTGAGAGGTGCGGGCGAGGAGCAAAGGTGCTGCAACACACTCACGATCGTGACTGACTGGCTGACTCGAGCTAAGCCTGCCGCTGCGCTGTTGATCGCTCGCTCGCTCATCTTCGCCCAAAATCTCATTGTGATTCGTGATTTGGCGCCACCTAAATCAGCATCAGCAACACTCGCAGAAGCAGAAGCAGAAGCAGCGCCACTGCACACAGCACGGAGCAGGCAGCAGAGCGGCCAGAATAGCACGACTAAATTGACCAGCAATCCCCTCCATGCAGGAAATTTTCTGTGTGGTCGGTGCACCAGCCAGCCAGCCAGCCAGCCAGCCAGCCCGCGCATGTGCAGCGCACAAAGCAAACGTGCTTGGCACGTGGTTGGACTCGACAAGGAGACGGTTTGTCGGGTTCAAACGGCCGTGGAAATCCGATGTTGCTCCGCTTGGCACAGCCCCTCGCACGCGGCTCTCGCCAGGCCCAGGGAGCTCGGGCCATGATTGCCGGCCGCACTTTGGCGGGCCCTCATGAGATACGTATATAGTCTTGGTGACCACCACCTCTTCAAGTCCAGTCCACCTCGAAGCTGTGCCACCCTTTGAGCTAACGCATACACTCTAGCCAAGACCATCAGGCAGTCAGAATGGCTGCTGATCCGCGCTACTTTGAGCTGTGGACCAAAGGGCGTCAGCCTCCGCCGAAGCTGGCGACGGAGGACAAGCCTCGTGACAGCAAGCCAAAGGAAAAGAAGGAGCCGACTTTGAACATCAGGTTGGACGTTCCAGGTGGCGTCTCGTATGCTCCAGACCAGACAGCTCCTCATAATCCCCAGAAGCGCCTCTTTGTGCCATTTATGGACGATGGATCTGGACGGCAATTTTACAATTTTCAAGCTGATTTGGAGCAGAGAACCTCGAGCAAGCCTAAGAGCGACGCCTGGACCTCAGTTGATGGCAATGCAGGGCCACCAGAGCTGCTAGAAGCAGCGAAAGAGAATGAAACGGACGCCAAAAAGTACATGCGTTCAATAGATATGACGCCGCGAAGTCCTACACTGGAGGAACACTTTTCGGCAGTGCATTTGCCCCAGCCTCTAGATGCGGGAAGCAGCGACGTAACGGGCACGGACGGCGCGACGATTGGCACCGGACGTAGCGCAGCATCCTCAAAGACGGCTACATTTGCGCGAGAGCTGGCTGCTCAATCCACATCCACGGGCCTCGCTCCTCGCGTGGTTAGGGACAATATGGCCATCACAAGCACCCGAGTGCCAGGGTCCATCGTGGGTAGTAATAAGGTGGACACGAGCAGGTCCGCGTATCGAGTGATGGACGAGCCCACGGCAGAGGAGAAAGCTAGAGGATTCACAGAGTACGAAGAACGTAGCGGACCTGGTCGAGTGCCCGCATTGCAAATGGATCAGACAAGCCAGGCTGGTTGGAGGAAACCCCGAGTGGCAGACGAATTTGTGGCGGACCCCAGGATTTGGAGACCATTGAGGCTGGTGAGAAGGACGGATCCCACTCAGATGCTCATACTGTGCGCCGGATTAGAGCTGGACAAGGCGCAAGCCGCAACGATGGTGGCAGCTAGGTCGAAGGCGGTTGCCGCCAGCATGCTCGAGGGGGACACTGCAGAGCTCTTGAAAATGTTTGGAGATAGCGAAGGTGCCAAAAACCGAGCGGGACTTGGCGCTTATTTCGTCCCGCCTGCCACAAAAGGCGAGGGAGAAGCTCGCGCAGAGCCTAACCTCAGTCGGAGGTTGGAGATGCCGTCGTTTGAGCAGAAGACGTCAGGAAGGAGAGCAGCTCTAAGAGCGGTGATTGCTGGCTTGGAATACTGCAGGTGGGAAGACGAAGGATTCGACAAGGTCGTCATCGGCACGAGCGAATGGTGGATCGTTTCTGCAATCACCAATGAGTGAGTAGCAGTGGTCAGATCATGATTACTGGCGGACACCTACGCTGACTTGTGAGCCCCCTCGCCCAAATAGCATCTGGACCTGGCGTCGAAACGGCTGGACTTTGACTGAAGGAAGCGACATGGGCATGCCCGGGGACAGCGTCCCGGACAGGGATCTGTGGGAGCTCTTGGATAGCGTGGTGAAGGAATACGAAAAGCTCGAGTGAGTCTGTCGTCCGTGTGCGCAGAACGATGACTGGCTTCTGCCTCGCCGTCGCTCATCAGCGACTTTCTCGTCCGCTTTGCAGTTTCACAGTCAGATTTTGGCTCTTGCCTCGCAGCGAGACTCGTCCAGCAAAGGAGCTAGCCGAGGAAGGTGCTGTGAGTGCCTTGACCTTTCTGATCTCTGATATGGCCTGTCTAAGCGCTCATTCGCTTCCCTCGCGCCACTCAGCTCAAAGACAATCAGCAACCTGGTCTGGTCAAATGGCGAAAGAAGCGACGAGAGGAAGCTTAGTGCCAAGGCCAGCTGTCCCAGCTGTCCCATCGGTCACAACACACTTCAGTTCCGATCCTCTCCCTGCACGCACATTCATAGCCGGGTTTCTCATGTGTAATCTCATTCATTGAAGCGAAACGCTCCACCATAGTCAGCACCACGCTGCAGCGGCCTGATTCACTCACTGATGCAGTGCAGTGGGCAATCCAATGCCTCGGCGCTGAATTCCGAAGCAAGCGCATCGAGGTCAGCGAATGCGTCGCAGCAAGGAAGCAGAGAACAATCACGGCACAGAGTCTCGATCAGCAAGCGCTTGAAGCGCTTGTTACAATTTGCTCTTCAACGCTCTTGAAGAGCTCAGGGTAAATCTAGAGCTTTTTGATATGATTTCATCCGGGAGACGCATACATGCAGCGCTCTGAACACTCACAGCTGTCCTCGGTGACCGGAGCGCAGCGAATCTTGCAGCCTGGGAAGAGGCTGCGAGTCCCAGTGCAAAGCATGTCAGCATTGGCGGTGAGCGCACGATGAAGCAGCCCACGCTGTGGCCGACATTGAGCCTCAGTAACAGCAATTGGATATAAACGTCTTCTCCGCATGTGTCACGATCAGACTAGTTGAAATGGTATTGTTTCATCGCCGGCTGCGAGCGATGCAGAGCTTGCATGAACTCACGACGATGGAAGCACAGACTGGCGGGTCGACACCTGCGCCGCGAATGAAAGAGGCGACGTTTCAGCGTCAGCAACTTCCTGCGCTGACGATGTTGGACACGACCTTGCGCCATCGTGCTTGCTTGGCTTGCTAGCTTGCTCAGAATTGTAAAATGTGTTTGGCTAATGTTCGTCGAATCTTCAAGGTACATTGCAGATTGGGGCGACACTGATTCTCATCTTTGTAGCTTTGCAGCACTGGCATACTCTGCGTTCGTGACACAGCGAACACACTTGCACTCACTTCATGAATGTCCAAAGGAATGCGCGAGGAGCAAGGAAATCTTGCCGTTGGCCTGACACCTGTGCCCAAGCCACACGCAGCCGTGCTGCCCAAACCTCGAATCGCTGTAGGCCCTACGCCCTGCCCATCATCCACCTCGCTGCGTACCGTCTCCCACCTCGGCCGGTCATGGACGGAGCGCAAGCATCTCCGAAGAAGAATGCGCGCTCACATCTCTTGCCATGAAAAGGCGGTCTCGTTTTGCACAGCGGTAATCGCAGCGAGTTGAAGCGTGGATGACGAGCTCAGTGCAAGCGCAAGGGCCACTACGTTGGACCACGAGGGACCCAACGTCAAGCTCTCTCTCTTGAATGAAAGAGACTTTGCTCTTGAAGACGGGAACGCGAACAAGGCACTCGCGTCATCCTCAATGGGAGCGCCGCCAAGCTCGAACTTTTGTGTCTTTGGGACGAGCAGGGAAGAGGAGAGGAGAGCGAGGGATCTGGTCAGCTGATAGCAGTCGAAATGGCGCTGTGGACTCAGACTGCTTATTCAAACACGCGTGGTGTGCCAAGTCTCGCCAAAGTCCACCTTGCGATCCACTCACCTTCGTGGATTTTTGTTCGAAGAGACAAAGCAAAGTCGCTGCTCTGCCAGGCTTGCCTTCTTAAACCTCGATCAATCGCACTGCGTGGCGCAGCGTGCAAATTTTGGCAGCAACTTTTTGACTCGCAACCGACACTCGTGATTGCGTTACCCACGTGATCGAGCCCACGCCTGCCGCTTGATTCAAAGGTCTGATTCTTCCAGGCGGGCGCATCAAATACTCTTCTACATGTTGTCATTCTGATTGATAATTCCGGTAATTGAAAATTAGCATCATTATCATCTCAACTATGAATATCATCGAAGATTATCATTATCCTTATCACCATCACTAAGATTATGATTTGTATTACAGCTCCGAACGCCCGTTTCGAGTCGCGCGTTGCTGCATGAGTTCCTGATGGTGCGATTGAACTCTTGACTGTGACTGTTAACACTCACGATTCTTCATCCCACCTCACACGACCGTTTGAGACGCATCCATCATCCCGACCGCTTTCATACATCGCTCCCCTCGCCAATACTCTTCATCGCCGCAGTCTTGGTTCAAATTTACAGGATCTTCCGCCAAGCCCTCCAACGTCTGCCTCTTCTTCCTCATGGCTGCGACTGCGAACGGCGCTGGCACATTGCCCGTGCGAACGGCATCCGTGGAGCGCATCACCAACGAGACGAAGATCAAGTGCACGCTGAGCCTGGATGTGCATCCTCAAGCTGCACCGCAGACCATCAGTGTCAAGACTGGCATCGGATTTTTGGATCACGTGAGTGCGTGCAATCAATTGACCTTGCCGCTTTCGCTGTTGCAGTGGTGCATGTCATCTTTTCTCGGCTGTTCTTCAAGCTGATGGACATCTACTCTTCCCCGGCCTCCCTTCCCCCCCC